>NC_133657.1:200204807-200522307 GCF_009905375.1 Apium graveolens | reverse complement strand
CTTATTAGTATCAGTAACACAACGTCTTATATTTGAAGCATACCCATCTGGTACTCTGACACTCTGAATAAATTGGCAAAAACTTTTATACTCTTCTTTTGTAAAAGTATAACTAGCATGGGGTTTTTTAAATTTATTATTAGCGGTCTTTTTCAACCAAAGCTCTTCACGAATATTTAAGTCTTGTAAATCTTTACGAGCTTTTAGATTATCTTTAGATTTACCTTCAATATCTAGAAGGGTACCTATAATATTATCACATACATTTTTTTCTATGTGCATCACATCCAGATTGTGACGGAGTAAAAGTTTTGACCAATATGGTAAGTCAAAGAGAACACTCCTTTTACTCCAATTTAACTCATTGGTTCCACGTTTACGTTTTTTAGAAGAACTAATTGGTGCTTTACCAGTTGTACGTACCGGGACTTCCTCCAGTTGTTTTAAAATGTCTTCGCCTGTAAAAGTTCTCGGAGTACCTCGTAACTCACTGGATCCATCATATTATCTGCTCTTTCTCAAGAATGGTTTGCATTTAAATAACATCGATGCCCTGTGAAACATTGTTTGTCAGTTATTCTTCTAGATCTTGTATCTTCCAAACACACGGGACATGCTAATTTTCTAGCAGTGCTCCATCCAGACAAGTATGCATAACCTGGAAAATCACTGATTGTCCACAGTATCGCCGCCCTATGTTTGAATATACACCCACCATATGAATCATATGCATCAACTCCATCCCATAACTCTTTGAGCTCTTCAATTAGTGGTATCAAGAACACATCATATTCTTTTCCGGGTGATTTTGGTCCTGGAATTAATAGAGACATGATATAATTTATACCGTTTGGTGAAGCCCAAGGTGGCATATTATAAGGAATTAATATCACAGGCCACAAACTATAAGTTGATGTTAACTTTGAAAAAGGGTTGAACCCATCTGATGCCAATCCCATTCTCACACTCCTAGAATCTGCAGAAAAATCAGGGTATGCATTATCGAAATGCTTCCATGCCATCCCATCAGCCGGATGACGTAATATACCTGGTTCCGATTTACGTACTTCTTTATGCCATCGCATGTCTTTTGAAGTATGTTTTGAACTAAACAAACGCTTTAATCGATCTTTTAGAGGAAACCATCTAAGTCATTTATGCGGGATCTTATTTCATATATAACGACTACATTGACACACTGGACATGATAAAACATTTGCATTATCACCATAAATATAGAACAATCATACCTACATACGTCAATTTGCTCATATCCCAAACCTACTTCACAAAGAAGCTTCCTTGTTTGGTATTAATTCTCCGGAATTTTATTTCCTTCAGGCAACATCTCTTTAAAACACCTTAAAATATCCTCAAATGCTTTATCTGTTAATTTATTAACCACCTTGATACTCATTAACCTAACCACTGCATTTAGGACTGAAAAATCTTTACAATTATCATACAAAGGCTTGTGAAGAGATTTAAATTAAGCATCATACTTGTCACCCACATTAACCGAAGAATCACTGAGAAAATTACTACTTGGACCAATGTCAAAATACTTACTATTGATGACATCCTCAAGACCTGCAGCCAAATCATCATGATCATCTTTTATATCGTCATCTTGACTATTTAAGGTTACTTCATCTTCTACATCATCTACTTGTTCACCGTGACAATACCATATCTTATAAGTACTAAGAAAGCCATGTGTAAGCAAGTGTAACCTAATCACTTTGAGATTTTCTAATAGCTTATTCACATATCGACAACAAGGACATAGGACCATCCCTGTGGAGTTTTTTTGCTTGCTTGCGACCTTTATAAATTCATCAATACCATCTGCATATTCTGGTGACAACTTATTGGGTACATTAATCCATGAGCGATCCATATCACTCCTACAAAAAATCAAATCAGAAAAGGTTAATAAAAATATACAAGCAAAATAAGTTGTGTCAAAATCAGGGTGCAGTCAATAAAAAATACCACAACAACATGCTAATCAAATATGATCTTCTATAAAAAAAGGTTTGACGCTCCTAAATTTAAATTTGGACAGTAGTTATCTCTGTTTATTCCCTTTTTAATAGATTTTTTCTGTATATACTTAATTTATCATCTCTTTAAACTTTTTCACTCAAAAAACTTACTATTTTGTCTTTTTTTATAGTGAAACAACTTTTTTTAAAGTTATTTTTAAAGAGATGCAACAAAAAATGCTGAATTTGGCTCGAAACAAAGCTTCTATAAAAAAGGTATGTAAGGGATATGTATTAAGGGATATGTATGGAGGCTATATTAATATGATTGTGGAATAAGATTCAAATACATGCTATATATGAGATATTTCGTGTGCACTAATTTCTAGTTTGTTGTGTTATATTGTAGAATCATTGGTATTTCCTCTGTTCTCTTATTAACCTCATCTTATTATGATCATAAACCTAAAGATACTTCTGAGATGCGCAGGCTAGCAAAATATCATCTTTGAAGGTATGCAATGCACACTCTGCCTCTTGTTTAAGTATTTACTAACAAGATTCTACATTAGCTTAATTTTGGCTCAAAAAATTACAAATTATTACTCATCTTATACTTGCTTGAAAGGATTTACCTATTCTAAAAAATTATCATCCCTTATTTTATTTTACAAGTATCTACTTAAAACCATTTTTACTATAATTACTCAAAATTAAACTTTTATATGTGAATGGCCTTATATTTCTTTCAAATAGCTGAGGAAGTACAATGTATTGGACAGAGGACAGGGGAAAATTTCCCTCTTTGTTTTGTAGTTCTATGGGACAATTAATAATTTTATATTTTTTTTTAGATTAGAGCTTAAGTTTCATAAAGTGTCACCTTGCACTTACATTTCAAGCACAAAGTATAATAAAAATCTTCATCAATTTTGGACAAACTACCACACAAGTGCTTTGTAGTGATACATTTCAAGAAACCTGGAACATTATTCTATCCTAATTCGAATTATTAAAAGTTTATTGAACAAACTTTGATATTAGAATCTACATCTACAAAAAAAATCTCAAGTTTTCTCCCTGTTAAAAAATAAATCTAAAAAATGATAATATTATTTCAGTCTAAAAGCTAAAATAGTAAAAAGATTATAAATTTAGAAATTTATAATATCGTATGCAAACTACTTAAAAATTTAAAATTAAAAACTAAGACAAAAGGGATACATGTAAAAATGTATTAAAATTCGAGGAGTGATCTTTGAACTTGTAATTTCAAATAGCAACAATATACTATTTCCTCTAAGAATATGCGAAATTAAACTCATATCAAGCTAAACTATACACTATGATTATTTTTATAATTAATTAGTTAGATCTATATCATGTATTAGCAGGTAGTATATACATACATACAACATGTATATACACACAAGTATGTATTATATATAGAAGATGAATAGATTAATTACCTATGTACAAGAGATGAAATGTATTAGAGAACACTGATCAATTTGCCTCTAGCAGAGTTCACCTAAAAGCAATTAGGGTTCATGTATAGTGGGAAGAAGAAAGAAAAGCAATCGAACCAAGTAGAAGTTTTATTTGTTACATTGACATTGGGAAAATGTATATTATTGGTTTATGATTAATTGAATAAAAAAACTAAATAAAATGATCTTGCATATTTTATAGATCTTGGCCAGGTAGGATTGTTTTTAGCCCTTATTTTTATCATGTAAAACTACACGTAAGCATCAATTTAAAAAGAAATATTTTTAAAATATTAGCGATTTAATTAATTATGTAGGTAAATCTCTTTACTTACCAATTATTATTGGCAGCTTACAACAATTTTCTAAGATATTATATTTATCTACTAATACTTTTTACCAATAATTACTAGTAAGTAAAAATGCCTTTTACCTACCAATAATATTTGGTAGGTAAATTATTAGTAGAAAAATGTCAAATTTCTTGTAGTGTAATGCAACACTTCTTCTAAAAACTTTGGGTTTTAAGCAATAAGTTTTACGACTACTGCAACACCTATCAATATGACAGCGATAATTTGTTGTAAAACTTTGTATGCGACGGGACAACATATTTAACTAGCAAAACCTTACAAAAATATTACAATACTAATAAGTGCAACACTTTATTACCCTAATAAAAGTGTTTTAATAGAGTTCTAAGCAGTTGCAACACTTTTTCTAGCCAACATTGTTTTTACAGAAATAACTTTTATGACATGTATTGACGTGAGATAAACATGTATTAGTGTGACATACATCCATTGTTGCAACACTTTGTATACACCTGCCACTGCTTACATAAAAAAACTACTAAAATATTCAGTATTGCAACACTTTTACTTGATGAACGTGATCTGTTGGTGCAAAATTGACTCTAAAATGGTACTGTAAATAAAGGGGAATATCGTCCTTGGTTGTTTTTAGCATAAATATTACAGCATTTATAACAGTGTGCAGAGCAGTTCATCACATATTTATAATAGGAGCCGTTCTTGATAGATGTTCATGTGCTCTAGATAAATTAAAAACCAGCAATCTGTATTTGTACTGTGTACACGGCTTTCACACCACCCTTTCATTATACGGCAGAAATCTTTTTAATAAAAAAAGTTCAAGAACAAATAATTCATATTTAGCTGTCGAATATTAATATATATGATTTGGTTGGGGGTTTCCTTCAATATAGATCACGTCTTCGATGGTCGAGGTTCATACAGGGATTTATGGAGAACACCTCGAAGGTAAAAATTTGGCTTTCAAGATCGTCCGAAAAGGGCTATATTGGCCCATGATGCGTAAAGATTGTGAAGAGTATGTCAAAAAATGTCAGGCTTTCCAACTTCATGGAAATGTCAGCCGCCGACCAGAGAATGAGCTCATATCAATCCTCGCCCGTGCCCCTTCTTCCAATGGGGGATAGACATCACAATGCCCTTTCCAAAGACTAAAAATCAAAGCCAATACATAGTGGTTGTCGTCGACTATGCCACTAAATGGGTTAAAGCAAATCCCCTGTCCAAGATTCAAGAAAAAGAGATGATTGAATTTTTTATGGAACATTTGGTATTTCGATTCGGGGTCTCAAGAATCCTCGTCTCCGATAATGGAACACAATTCGTGGGGGCAAAGTTTGAAAATCCCTTGAAGAGCTCAAGATTCAGCACATCAAAGCATCGCTCGTGTAACCCCAGGCCAACGGACTAGCTGAAGTGACAAATCGAACCATCCTCCAAGGCCTCAAGAAAAGAATCGAGGAAATCCCTCGATGGTGGGTCGACGAACTGCCAAACGTCCTTTAGACGTACAAAACAATATCTCGGTCAGCAACCGGTGAGACCCCATTTCAAATGGCCTACGGCTTCGATGTTGTTCTTTCTGTTGAAATAAGCCTAGTTTCTCCAAGAGTCGAAAGCTTCGACCCTTCCTGGTCTGCGGAAGGCTTAACATTCCACAAAGATCTACTCGAGGAAACAAGAGAGGCCCCGCAACTCAAAATGATAGCACAACAAGAGAAGACTGCAAAAATACTTCAACAAAAAAGTCAAAACCAAGGGTCTTAAAATCAACGACCTCGTGCTTCGAGAGTTTGCCGCCTCGATGCCTACTATAACAGGGAAATTCAAACCAACATGGGAAGTCCCGTACTGAATATCGAGGATTATCAGCTCAGGGATTTATGAGTTGACGTAGCCCGACGGCCCGAAAATCAAGAACGCGTGGAATAAAATCCAACTTAAAAAATTCTACCAGTAGCTATCTTAGATAGTTGACATCGATGCTTGTAAAACTTTATTCTCCGCCTATGAAATCAGCTTCGATGCAAAGGGTCAATATGAGGTCCCCGTTGGGTGTTCACTAAGTTATTTCAATAAAAGCAAGCTTCGGTACGGATCTGTGACAAACTAATACCTAAAAAAATAAACAAAGAGGAAACAAACAAATATAAGCAAAAGCAATGCTTCTATCACTTAGCAAAATTACCGAAGCGAAAATAACATATTTTCCTCAACTCACTCATGAACAACAAGAATATAAAGAAATTTCTCACGTGTTAATAATTCACACGTAAACTTAGTGGCATTACATACATAACAAGTAAGTAATAAATCAAAATTCTATCCCCAATACAAGCGCACTAATTTTCTACTGTTCCAATATATACAAATGAACCCAAGTTTTTTAATATAGCTCAAACAGTCTTATTGCTCGATCATGTGGGTGGAAAGTGGTCGACCAACTCCATTTCTCTTCTAACCTCATCAGTTAGATAGAACCTCACTCTTCTTCCTTGATTTTTGGCTAAAATTACAAAACCAATTATATAGCAACATATATTTCATCAAGATTTATGCAATCATATAAAGCTTGCTCTTGATACATGTAGTTTGTAAACCTTCCTTAATTGTCGTCTGAAAGATAAATAAAGAGCGAACATTACTTTGTATCCAATAATTATGTTGATACAATTAAAAAAAGAGGGAAGAAATAAACAACAATAAATAGTGGTAGAAAATTAGCTCAACTAAATGAAAGAAGAAATTGATATATAACACACAAAGTAAACTGGAAAATGACAAATAAACGGCGAGAAATTCAACTAACAAATAAAACCAAGCAAAAGTAAAGTCACAAACCAACGACTTAGTTCGAATTACAATCCATACTTTGAAATAAATTTAAATTACGAGTACGGTCGTTACATCGAGCCACGGGGCATACCCTACCTTCAAGGATTACCAGCCCGTCCCTCGGGTTGTGAAGACGCAAGATCGCGGAGATAATCCTCGAACGAGTGCTCCTCGATGTTAATGCCGACACCCTGCATTCGGCTGACAAATCGACCATAGCTATCCCCAAGCACAGTAGTGATATCTTCTACCCCTTTTGGCACCTCCAACTTCAGGTTTTCATTCTTTTCAACGATCAACTTATACGAGGTATTCATCCCGTCGATATGTCGCTCATGACCCTCACATGCCAACCTTGCTTCATCATGCTCATTTTCTACTTCTTGTAGCCTACCTTCAAGATCGCTTACCCTTTTACTTAACGCCTGCTCAGAAACTTTCATTTCCCCCACTCGCTTCAACAAAGCCGAGTTTGCACTCACTAAATCACTAACTCACTTCTCCGCATCAGCACAGCTCAAACCCAACCTCTTCTTTTCCTCCCTCATTGTCAACGATTCGGCTTCCAGCTTTGACCGAGACTTGACATTATCATCAGATTTGAACTCCTCCAATATATGCATGAAATCGGAAAAGAACTATGAAACAACAACAAGAAGCTAGTTATAGTCAGGAAAAATAAATAAAACTTTTAATCCTAAGTACAAAGGAAAAAAATTAATGTGAAATATAACATAGAACAAAAACCATACCCGACCAGCCCTTCCTTTACATCGATCAACAATCTCTTCTCGGCGCCTCCTATCAAATGCCACGAAATCTTGAGGGAGATGGAAGATCTTGAAAGCTCTCAAGGGCACGGTCGACCCACCTGTCCAATGCTCTGAGGGCTGGATCTCAACCCTTACAACCTTTGTACGACCCCGAGGGTCGACTGTATTGGTCATCAAGACACGGTTACCCACCAATATTAAAGTTTTGTTCACTCCAGAAACCATAACATCATGTATAACAACATCCATCTCACCAACATCTTCCCCATCCACCCCACGACAAGACCGCTTCCGGGGAGTAACACCAACGGCCTCAACATCGAACACAACCTTACCTTGGTCTTCCACCGGTTTGTTCCCCTGATCGTCCAACGGCTCTATTGAGACAGAATGGCTAGTACACGATAGTCCGGGTCTGGTTATATCAACAGTTTTTTCCGACGCTCTTTGGACTTGGAGCAACAAAGCCTTATCCATTTCCACCCGGATACGACTATTCAAAAGAAGCTCCAGCCACTGAGATACAAACAAAAATAAAAAAGAGAAGGCTCAATCAAACGATAATATAAAACCGCAAAGAAAAAGGAGGGATATAATATATATAAAATCTTTCACAACAATAAATGCATAATAAAAGAAAAAAACTATCAAACACATCCCCTCATACAATCATGCATCTCCAAAAATTTAAAATCCCCCAACTATAAGTGGGTATACAACGAAATCGACCCGTGAAACTCGTCCAAATACTCCGCTTTATATTTTTCCAAATTATTCAAATAATCAATTATTCCCTGGCTAACTTTACTACTAGGCTTCACGAACTCCAAATCCGGACCCCCAACATATAAATAATTTGCGTGATACCTGGAGTTCGATGACCTCACACTGACAATTTTTATTCTCTTATTTCGGGAGTCGAAGTATACCTGACCGTGATGATAACGAACCCCGTATATGGAAAAGAATAACTTCAACGAGGAATCCTATTCCTGTCACAACACAAAGCTACGAATCCACTAAGTTGGGCAATGAAGTTGGGCGTCAACTAGCCTACCCCACTTCCAATAGCCTCGTACATCGCCAAGAAAAGGGATGCATCAGCAACCGAAGTTCAAAATGGGATAAAATCATCGGTATACCATGCATCCCGAACTCAGGCATCATCCATACACGCTCAACTGCGGTTGGAACATGATATCGATACCCATGATCCAAGTCAATATATGCCTTCAACTTGTTCACTGGTGGATATTTAGTAATATAATAACTAAGGTAGTTAAGGCTCGAATTACCAGAAAATTCCTCTCTACCCAGTCGTACGCTTTTTTCTACAATCCCATTGCTAAGCTCTAAGTTCGAGGACTCAGCGGAGGTGAGGGAAATAGACCCACAGGAATACCCTTCAAGAACTCATCCTCCTCCAAAAAGTCGAAGGAGCCACATTGGGTCAAATTCGGGATTTGCAAATTATTCAGATTTAGAGAGGATTCTTGATCTCCCGCATCGATGGGTCTCTTTTCATGATTACGGTCATAAATGGTGTGTGGAGAAGACGAAGAACTAACTCCGGCCATTGTGACAAGCACAAGAACAACAAAACACCCAAGACTCTAATATGGAATACACTTAACAGAGAATGAAAGAAAAAAAAAGGGAGAAATGGAAAGGAAGGAAGGAAACTTATAAAGATGATAACAGACGGTGGAGAAAGAGAAGAAGAGCGGAGTGTCCTTTTGTTGAAGAAGAGGAAACCGAACAGTCCAATAGCCAACCTTCAAAATGGCTTGCAAATAAAAAATGGTTATATACGTTTTTAAAATATATATATATATATATATAATAATAATAATAATAATAATAATAATAAAATCATTCACACTGCACAATCGAAAATTCACCCCTATTTTTTGTCTTTTACCTTTGTTTTTAAATTTTTATTCTTATTTTTTGCACACTAACATCAATCATGATTTAATATTATCCCCAAGTAACCAAATTTCAGGTTCCAAAAGACCAAGAAGCAAATCTAAAGATGTTGCTTGAACAAGGGGTGGAGAAATGTTGAACCTTGGACTACAAGAGAGGAAGTCCAAAAAGACCCAAGAGGCCCATTTGTAAAGAAAAATTCCCTTTGGGACTCTCTATAAAAATAAAGCCCCAACCTCATTTAAGGGATCGGATAATCGAGTAAAGAAGAATCTCCTTAAAGATTAGTCTAAAATATTAAATAATATTAAGGGCATATCAGTTACGTATCAACTTAATTTCCTTCCCTCTTAAAAATCTCATTAATATCATTATAAGTTTTACTCAAAAGAAGGGTTAATATAGTAATATCTTATCGAGTGTGCCCTATATATTTAGCAACACCGGTAATTTTTTGGCCTGGTTTAGCTACACGCTGCCCTAGTAGCATCATTTCGTAACATGCGTCGCATTTTTGTTGTTGGTTTGAGACGCGATGCATATATCTTTTGGCGTACGTTTGGGAACTGAGGCTCTAAAGCATAGTCTCGATAACTCCATATGCTTTGGTTTTGAACGGCATGACCTTTTTACAAATACAATGTTTATATTGTTCTAATGAGTGGACAACTATCAATTTATTTGTCATGATCTGAGACTTTTCCGATAGACCCTCGAGTTATATTTCATGAATTAATACACTTTTTGGTGAGTTAAAATCAACCGAAATCGGGAGAGATTTTGATGCTCATGTGTACATTGGGTTCAATATATGTCCTATTTCCTGTCATTCTCTAAATTGGTAGGAAATCTATACGTCATCGATTCCAACCAATTTTTTCTGATAAGTTTTGCCAATAATCTGTTGCCGTTTTTTTTCAGTGGTACATGTGGCATATGCTTCACTTGATTTAAATGGATTCCTGGTTTTATAAAATTAATTGGTTAATCACATATCTCTTACGTACATCTTTGGGTATAGAAAGCACAGACTTGTCTACATCAGTACAGAAGGAAAAGAAATCTGCATATTCCCAACCAAAATAAAAGAATATGGCACTTTTAATTATTTGATACCTTTAACTTTCATAATTTCTCGTCCTCCGTTCTCAACAGAACCAAAAAAAATTGCAATTGTAGTATATGGGCTGACAAATGGTTGTCATATGCGCAACAGTATAAGTTTAACAGCATATGCTGAACTCATTCCTTTTTAGTTCTCTTCATCAAAGAACTCGGTTCCTCATTTACGCACCTTTTAGTTATCCTGCAAAGAACATGATCTATACTCAAAATAACATATGGGTTCTCAATCTCGCTACAGATAATTATATATAGATACTGATCCTAAGCATATCAGAAATATAGAAGAAATTAAATTGCAAAAAATTGATCCAAATTTAATATAATCCAGGGGCATCAAGTGATCGTACAGCTGATAACATGTCATGTACGGAATTCTTTTCTAAGTTCTTTTTTAAATAGTAAGTGAGCTGCAAATGGCAAAAAATGAGCACATTGTAATGATTTTTTGCAATTCAGTGAAGTTAATTACACTCTGCCATTGTGTCCCATTGAAGTTCCAAGAGTTGATTCTTCGCTGCATAGAAGGCCGGGGAAAAATGAAAAGATAGAAAGAAGAGAGCTCTATCTAATCTTTTAGAAAGTAATGAAATCTTGAAGTTGCAGCACAAGGGGAATATGTTTCTTGTTTGTTCTTCTTTTGACTATCAAACTCTGAATAAACCAAGAATATCCTATGTGCCTGTAAGATGCAGCAAATTTTGAACGTGTTTCAAGTCTCTAGCTACACTATTTATAGAGAAAAAACCTTCAAACTTTTAATGGGGCACGGAAATGTACTGATGTATTACTGGGCAATACTCTATTGGCAGAAGGCTACTTTCTTTCATTGCAGATTGCGAACATTGTATTTCACATAGCATATTAGAATTGTTAGCTCACCGCCAAGGGAGATTTGCCCTGCAATTCGGCTGTACAAATGATCGTAAAACAACTCCTTAATCCATAGAACGCTATGTCTTTCGTTATATGCACTCCATTTGCTTCTACATCGTAGCAGGTCCATCCCCTTTCTTAAGCCCAGTGAGTAGTTAAAACACTTTCTTTACCTTCATATGCTTTCTTAATCTTGGATAAAATCTTAATGTGCAAAAGAACTTTATATGTTAATAAGGACGTTGCTGTGCCAGTGTACAGTGGAAATTCCATTTTTTTGATTAGTAAGTGGGATCAGTAGGTATTAGTGTTAATATTTAATTAGTTTTATTTCCGAACAAAGTTTTCTTTAGCCAGGACAGTCAAATTATCTTTTCGAATTAATCATTTGTTTAGAGAAGAATGGGATTTCTATCCATGATCAATGGGTCGAAAGAGCTATGGTGAACAGCCTTAAGTAAGATAGGGTGTTTCTTTACAATCTTTATAGACCATTAATGGTAGGGGAAGGATTTAATGTGTATAGGATGCTTCTGTAATAGTTCTTGCTACTTCTTCTTGAGCTCTGAGTGGTATTTCTCATAGTACGCCTTTAATAATCATTTGAACTATCCATGCCTATTATTACATCTTAAAGATATTCTGATATATGACCATGACTAGAGATGACAATGAAAATATGTTATATTTTAAGAGTATATATAAAATAATTAATGGTGATATGCGGTCAAAACACCTTAAATTACGTGACAAAAACCAATGAGATAACTAATTTGGGATGGAGGGAATACTATGTAAATATATATAAAATTTTGACAGAGAAAAAGAGAAATATGGAAGTTGATATCCATGGATAGCAAACACTTAAACTATATATATGTTCACAAAATATAAGGAAACAGTTAATACTATATATATGTTCACAAAGTATAAGGAAACAGTTGCACATTTTAATTTACCCATCAATGGCCTGTATAACCCGAAAATATAATTGCATACTATAAAAGTTTTGATTTTCTCAAAACATAGCCAAAGACACCGATATATAAGTGTCAAATTATTCAATATATTAACGTGACCCAAAGCCAAAGCCTACACTATCATACATTTACAATGCCAAGAGTCTATAACAACACTTTCACTAGGGCAATTCGACTTTAAATAAGCATTGTTAGAATATGAAGCTAACGTAAAACTAGGGTTCTTATATTTGGGCCGGTACCATTGTTAACTAATGCAACACTTCTTCTGAAACATGGAGTTTTAAGCAATAACATTACGGCTAATGCAACACATATTAATATGGCAGCGGTTATTTGTTGTAACACTTTGTATGCCACGGGGTAACATATTTAACCAGCAAAACTTTAAAAAATTATTACAATACTAAAAACGGCAATTTTTCTAAACAACACTGTTTTTATGGATGTGACATACACATGTATTTATGTGACATACATCCGTTGTTGCAACACTTTGTATGCACCTGCAACTGCTTACATAGAAAAACTACTAAAATTTTCAGTATGGCAACACTTTTACTTGGTGGAATAAGAGATCTTTTCTTACTTGGCAATTAATTTGGTTACTGTTGCAAAATAGACTCAAAATGGTTCTGTAAATAAAGGGGAATTTTGTCCTTAGTGTGTAGAGCAGTTCATCACATATCTCTAACAGGAGCCGTTCTTTATAAATTAAAAACCAGCAATCTGTAGATGTACAGTGTACATGGCTTTCACACCACACTTCGTAAATGTGATTAATAAAAAAGAGTTCCAAGAACAAATTATTCATGTGTAGCTGCAGAATAATATATATATGATTTGGTTGGGGGCCGGCTTCCTTCAACATAGATCACGTCTTCGATTCTTAACATAAACTCAATAAGTTGATTCCATGCTATCTACATCCACAATTTGTTATTCCATGTATACCACAATATAAGCTGAAAAATTAGCAAAACAGCAATGTAAGCTGAATAGCATATGCTGAAACAATCACTTCGGAGGTTCCTTTCACAGAATATTGTCTTGCGGTTTCCTTTTTATCCCTCTGCAAAGCAATCATCCATGATCTGAAATAAGGTAAAGATTAAAGGTATTACATTCGAAATTTGGCAAGGATATTGTATTCACTCTGTAGATCATCACCTAAATCTATGTTATTGAACGGATGTCAGATAAATCTCCGTACAGGTGCAGCACCGATGGTGCAATAATGAAAACATGTCCCAGATTCGTTTCCAAGAACAATTTTTTAAGTTACAATTAATGGAAAAATATGAGGACATAGCATCTGATTTTTGGAATATTATTGTTTTTATTTTCCATATCTTTTTATTTACTGGTGTGCCTAGATCAACTGGCAGAAATTGTATCCCACTGGAGTACGAAGAGTCATTATTTATTTCAATCAAGGACTAGGAATAAAAAGGATAAGATATACAGAAAGAGATCTATCTACAAATGAAACCAAATGTTGAGGTATCGAGAATGCTTAACACGTCTTTTTTACACCAGGAAACAGAATGAACTCAAGTATATGCTAAGTACGACACGTAGAAAATCTTGAAGTTTTTTCAAGTCCCTACCTAGATTGTGTATTTATAGAGTGAAAATCCTGGTGAGTTGTTCATCGTCAAGCGAATGTACTAATGTATTACGGGGCAATACTCCACTGACAGTAGCTACTAAAACTGCGGATTGTGAACACTGACTTTCACATGGCAGATTAGTGATTAGCTCACTGCCAAGGGAGATTTTTCCCGCAATTTAGCTGTACTAATGATCATAAATTAATCTCTTGTGATTCATATCATGTCATAGGATGTCCTCCTTTATATGAACTCTGCATCTGCTTCTACATTACAAAAAAAGACGATTCCTTTACATATTTAAAATGATATGTTGTTTTCTTCATATATGCAATGACAGTTACATATTAATGTACATCTCATCTCTTGTCTTTGGTAGGAGAGTAACTCAGTTCTTCGGCTCTCTTGTAAGCATCATACTACAGTGCTAGTAATAGTAGTAGCAATCTTAAATACAGGACTAAATTCTAATATTTGGATGTAGGATAATAAGAAAGGTATGAGATATTAACTAAGAGTTATATCATTCTTTTTTAGCATTTGCAGACTGTTTGAAGTAGAAAAGGCGGAAATATTAACCACCACTTAACCTCCTTGTACATTTTTATGTTTAGGAAGCTACATTACCGAAATCAGACTACAGTTAAACCTTGATAATGAATACACTCGGGATCCACAAACAGCTAGCTCAGCTGGTACGAGCTAAAGACTGCATGTGATTAGCAGAATTATAAGTCTGGAACAAAATCATATATTTTCTTTCCAAATACATGTACTGATTTATTGACAATATAGGTACCATGCAAAAAAGAAATTAAGCGAATTAATAAAAGTTGTGTTTTGTACCCTGATTACTATTGAATCCATGGTAACAAATTGGCAAATCAGGTGCCAAACAAATTTTTCTCTAGCTATGACAGTCAAAATTTTGAAATTATATCATTTGTTTAGAACAATGGGATCTCCATCCATAACCAATGGGTCGAAAGAGCTTTGCTGAAGAGTTTGTTGAACTTTCCTGTCTCCATACCCTCGAGATCCTTAATCGTAGGGGAAGGATTTAATATGTATAGGATGTGCTTCTGAATTGTACATACTTAGAAATTCTTCTTCGAGCTCTAGGTGGTATTTCCCATAGTATGGTAAATAATAATTTGGGTAATAGTAATTGAACTATCCATGAATAAGATGATGACGACGATAATGATGGTGAACACTATACATGTAACACTTTCAGTAGGGTAATGCCGCATTGAATAAGTGTTGCTAGAAACTGGAGCTACTGTAAAGCTAGGATTCTTCAATTTTGCAAGACCTTTGTTAACTGATGCAACCCTTTTTCTAATAACATTAATGTTTCCTAAGCAATAACTTTTATAGTTTTATGACAACAATAAGACCAGTTAAGTTGACATCTATTTTTTGTTGTAACACTTGTATGCAACTACAATGGGTAACATATTTAATCAGCAACACTTTAAAAATTTACTACAATATATACTCAATATCTTCCACACGTTATCACCCTACTAAAATTGTTGCTATAGCGTTCTATACAAATGCAACAGTTTTTCTAGACAACATTGTTGCAACACTTTATATGCACCTCCAGCTGGGTAAAATTGGTGATCAGCAACACATTGAGAAACTACTACAGCTACAGTATTCATAATTGCAACACTTTTACTCTAAGAAGAAGGGGTGCGGCACCCCATTGAGACTGTAATTTTTTTCGTTGACTTTAAATCAGCACAGAGACTACGGCTTTTACTAACAATCGATATCAATTCGGAATCCTAATTCTCTGAGAGCAGCAGGAGAAGAGAAGAGACGATTGAGGTGACTTAAACGTGGGTGAAATTAGTGTGTATCGTATGTATACATATGATATGGGTTCGGGTTAATTATTAAGAATGCATTTGGCTTTTAGAATATTGAACTTGATTATTTGAATTTAAATGCCACTATTGGATCATTATGTGTATATACATTGGATATAATATTTAAATTATATATAAAATATATATTTTAATATTCACTACAAGAAAAATGGGTAAATACGACCGGTTAAAAATCAGTTGTATTTAGTTAAATTCGGCTGTTTTCGGATATTTGGACCGGTCGCATCCGCCCGAGTCATATTTAGTAAATCAATTATTTAGTATACTAGCGGCTAAATTCGACAGCTTAAATTCGACCAAAAGCGGTCGAATTTGTTTTTCACCTAAAATTTAAAAATCCTGCCCAAAAAAATTGAATTTTTGAAAAAAGTTGAAAAGTCTGCCTAAAATATAAATTCGACCGTATATGGTTAAAAATATTGTTCTAAATTCGACCGAATGCGGTCGAATTAACGAACACCAGATTTTAAAAAAAAATCTCGCCGGAAAATTCTCAGATTCCGAAAAGCTTCAAAAAATCCGGCAAACATTCCGATAACTCCAATGTTACCAAAAATGAGGGGGGTTTCGGTTTCGCACAACAAATCAGTCTAAATCGTTTCCAAAATCCAAAACTAATATCAACAATGATGTATCAACGATATATACAATCCATTTTCCGATCAAACTGACCATTTTCCGGCCAAATCGAGATAATGAAAAATTCAACCAAATTCAACACTCAATATCACAAAATAAAGCCAAAAACCTATAGAATCAATTATCAATAATTAATTAACATATATTAACTATCAAGAAAAAATAAATAATTCAAAAATCATGCCAAATTCAACTTTACACAAATATCAAGTTTTCATTTCGAAATTTTCACATACATACTCCTACAACTTTTCTAAACACAAACCCACACTCAAAAATGAAATTAAAACACAAAATTTTGAAGACCCACTTAATTTTTATTAAAAAAATAAATATAAAAAATAGGTGTTGGAGGCGGATGTTTGTACGCGTAGAAAATAAAAGAGATTGACGGAAAATAAAAGAGGTTATCCTGAAAATAAAGAAGGAAAACTGAGGGAGATGGAGCAGGGGAGAGGGAGGGCAATTGAGGCGAGGGACAGGGGAGGAGGAGGGAGAAGGGGGGGAGACATCGGGGTGGGGTGGGGTGGGGGTTTATGTTAAAAATATTGATTTTTTAGTTATTTTATAAAATCTAAAATCAACTGTTGGATTTTATTTTTGTACTTGAATTTGGTACATTGGATCTAAGTCACGTGGATCAGTGACATGGCAAGACTAAATACAACCGCGCTCAGTTGAATTTAGGATTGTCAATTAATATTACGTATTTTCTGTTATGAAAATTAAAATCCAGATAATTTCTATAAAAAAATATTGTTATTTGTTAATTTTTTTCTTTTAATATTATAATATTATGATTTTGTTAGGAATATGTTGTGAACTTGATGATAAGTTAAACAAAACACCTTAGTAGATTTAACTTAATAAACTTGTAGCTCTCGACGGATGTTCTAATATAGTCCTGACGGATGAACTTTACAGTACCGACAGATGACAACTGAACATCCATCGAGAGAGTAGCTTATGTAACAATTAGTATTGTAGCACATTTCTGCAATCAACATGTTTTAGTTGAGTAGATGATGTAGGTTTCCGTAAGTCATGATGACTGCTAGATTGATGTACAGAATAGGTTGGCTAATTGTAAATATAAGATGTCTTGTAATCCTGTACAAGTGAAATAGAGTCAAGTGGCAGAAAGACTTCCAACGGATAATCTACAAAGGCTCCCGACGGATGATCACCAAAGCTCCCGACGGATGACCAACTAAGTCCCGACGGATGATCATATTCAAAATAGATGTTGATAGTGACAACACAGTCACATGCGTCAGGTGTTTGCAAAAGGAATATGGCAGCCTGTTAAGCAAGATTTTAAGAACAAGGAAGCATTACCATTTCTATGCAAATGTGAAGATATTCAAAGATCCTGGATAGAGTAATGTAGCAGCATGATATTAGACTAGATTCATTTTGTTTTATTGTCTTGTCTTATTATCATGTAACTTGGTGATATATAAACCAAGAGTAGCAAGTAGAACAAAGTAACTAAAAAGCTTATTTTTCCAAAGAAATAGATAAGGCTTTATCAACTAAGAATTTCTCTGTAAGTTTGTTGGTTCACTTGTAAGCAGTTGTGTGTTATTCAAAGCATCACAAAGTTTTCAATCTGATATATATATATATATATATATATATATATATATATGTGGTGGATAAATTCAAATCCACCAGAAAGTTTTAAAGCTTTATGTTTTACTGCTTAGTGTTTTGGTTTCTATTATTCTTCCATTCAACATTATTGTAAATCAAACTCTGTTATATATATTAAGTTAGAACAATTTTTAAAATCTCAAAAAGAAGCCAGAATTACATTCAACCTCACTTCTATAATTCTTGTTGTATTGTTTGGGAATACAACTTCGTTGCTCTTGTGAACAAAGAAATTTATGCATCTGAAGATTTTCACAAAATGATGGACTTTGTGAAGGATTGCAAACTCATTTACTCCATGCTGGAATCACGCACAATCTTCTGCAAAGTTGTGGAGGAGATATGGACTACTGCTTTATACCAGTCCACTAACAAAACCATGACTTTTACTCTTAAAGGTAAGCAATTCTGCATTAACAGTGATACAATTCAAGCATGCTTTAAGATTCTTGAGAACACTACTACTGAAGCACACACAGATGCTAATTTAGTTACCATGCCTAATTCTATTATTTATGCTCTTCCTACCACTAAGTTTAGTGAGATTAGAAAGCTAGGTCTTAGAAAAGAGTGGAGTTATTTGTGTGATGTAGTTACCAAGGTGTTTTTTGATAAGATAATTAATTTTGATTCTGTCAACACTGCCATGCTTAACATGCTTTATATGCTAGTTACTGATAAGTACTATAATTTCAGTAACATATTCATGTTTGAGTTAGGTTACAAGTTAGGGGAAATTAAAAAGGGAACTAAAAATGTCTATTATGCTATATTCTTTATGATTCTCGCTAACAATCTTATTGAGGATATTTTTATTGAGAACCCAACCAAAAAACTGGATTGTTGGGTTCAAGAAAGGAGAGTGATTGCAGATCTTAACAGCGCAAGTCATCACAATGAGGTGTCCCTTTTCTATTTTTTAATCATGGAGGGCCCTCAGGTAAGTAAGGTAAGCACCACTGTCTCCACTATTTCTACCTCCCAAATTTCTTTGCCTTTGAGTGTGGCTATGACGTCCGTGTCAATGGCCCAATAGATGTCTACCCAAGCCACCGAAATAAAAATTTCCAAATCCAAAATAAAGAAAACCCCCTCTGGTTTCTCTCAGAAGATATTAGTTGCAAAATCTACCAAAACTAAAGAGGGGAGTGTGAAGGGTGGTAAGATAGGTGAGGGACATGGTGAACATCAAAGAAACCAGATCGCTTCAAGATCGCTTACCCTTTTACTTAACGCCTGCTCAGAAACTTTCATCTCCCCCACTCGCTTCAACAAACCCGAGTTTGCACTCGCTAAATCACTAACTCACTTCTCCGCATCAGCACAGCTCGAACCCAACCTCTTCTTTTCCTCCCTCATTGTCGACGATTCGGCTTCCAGCTTTGACCGAGACTTGACATTATCATCAGATTTAAACTCCTCCAATATATGCATGAAATCGGAAAAGAACTATGAAACAACATCAAGAAGTTAGTTATAGTCAGGAAAAATAAATAAAATTTTTAATCGTAAGTACAAAGGACAAAAATTAATGTGAAATATAACATAGAACAAAAACCATACCCGACCAGCCCTTCCTTTACATCGATCAACAATCTCTTCTCGACGCCTCCTATCATATGCCACGAAATCTTAAGGGAGATGGAAATCTTGAAAGCTCTCAAGGGCACGGTCGACCCACCCGTCCAATGCTCTGAGGGCTGGATCTCAACCCTTACAACCTCTGTACGACCCCGAGGGTCGACTATATTGGTCATCAAGACACGGTTACCCACCAATATTAAAGTTATGTTCACTCCAGAAACCACAACATCCTGTATAACAACATCCATCTCAGCAACATCTTCCCCATCCACCTCACGACAAGACCGCTTCCGGGGAGTAACACCATCGGCCTCAACATCGAACACAACCTTACCTTGGTCTTTCACCAGTTTGTTCCCCTGATCGTCCAACGGCTCTATTGAGACAGAATGGCCAGTACCCGATAGTCCGGGTCTGGTTATATAAGCAGTTTTTTCCAACGCTCTTTGGACTTGGAGCAACAAAGCCTTATCCATTTCCTCCCGGATACGACTATTCAAAATCTTTTTTAAAGAAGCTCCAGCCACTGAGATACAAATAAAAATAAAAAAGAGAAGGGTCAATCAAACGACAAGATAAAACAGCAAAGAAAAAGGAGGGATATAATATATATAAAATCTTTCACAACAATAAATGCATAGTAAAAGAAAGAAAACTATCAAACACATCCCCCCAAACAATCATGCATCTCCAAAAATTTAAAATCCGCCAACTGTAAGTGGGTATACAACGAAATCGACCCGTGAAACTCGTCCAAATACTCCGCTTTATATTTTTCCAAATTATTCAAATAATCAATTATTCCCTGGCTAAATTTACTACTAGGCTTCACGAACTCCAAATCCGGACCCCCAACATATAAATACTTCGTGTGATACCTGGAGTTCGATGACCTCACACTGATAATTTTTATTCTCTTATTTCGGGAGTCGAAGTATACCTGACCGTGATGATAACGAACCCCGTATATGGAAAAGAATAACTTCAACGAGGAATCCTATTCCTGTCACAACACAAAGCTACGAATCCACTAATTCGGGCAATGGAGTTGGGCGTCAACTAGCCTACCCCACTTCCAAGAGCCTCGTACATCGCCAAGAAAAGGGATGCATCAGCAACCGAAGTTCAAAATGGGATAAAAGCATCGGTATACCATGCATCCCGAATTCAGGCATCATCCATACACGCTCAACTGCGGTTGGAACACGATATCGATACCCATGATCCAAGTCAATATATGCCTTCAGCTTGTTCACTAGCGGATATTTAGTAATATAATAACTAAGGTAGTTAAGGCTCGAATTACCAGAAAATTCCTCTCTACCCAGTCGTATGCTTTTTTCTACAATCCCATTGCTAAGCTCTAAGTTCGAGGACTCAGCGGAGGTGAGGGAAATAGAACCACAAATACCCTTCAAGAACTCATCCTCCTCCAAAAAGTCGAAGGAGCCACATTGGGTCAAATTCGGGATTTGCAAATTATTCAGATTTAGAAAGGATTCTTGATCTCCCTCATTGATGGGTCTCTTTTCAGGATTACGGTCATAAATGGTGTGTGGAGAAGACGAAGAACTAACTCCGGCCATTGTGACAAGAACAAGAACAACAAAACACCCAAGACTATAATATGGAATACACTTAACAGCGAATGAAAGAAAAAAAGGGGGCGAAATGGAAAGGAAGGAAGGAAACTTATAAAGATGATAACAGATGGTGGAGAAAGAGAAGAAGAGCGGAGTGTCCTTTTGTTGAAGCAGAGGGAAACCGAACAGTCCAATCGCCAACCTTCAAAATGGCTTGCAAATAAAAAAACGGTTATATACGTTTTTAAAATATATATATATATAATAATAAAATTATTCACACTGCAAAATCGAAAATTCACCCCTATTTTTTATCTTTTACCTTTATTTTTAAATTTTTATTCTTATTTTTTGCATACTAACATCAATCATGATTTAATCTTATCCCGAAGTAACCAAATTTCAAGTTCCAAAAGACCAGGAAGCAAATCTAAAGATGTTGCTTGAACAAGGGGTGGAGAAATGTTGGACCTTGGACTACAAGAGAGGAAGCCCAAAAAGACTTAATTGTAATAATTATGTAACATTAGTATAAAGACCCAAGAAATCCATTCGTAAAGAAAAATTCCCATTAGGACTCTCTATAGATATAAAGCCCCAACCGCATTTAAGGGATCGGATAATCGAGTAAAGAAGAATCTCCTTAAAGATTAGTCTAAAATATTAAATAATATTAAGGGCATATCAGTTACGTATCAACTTGTGGCCCAACTTAATTTCCTTCCCTCTTAAAAATCTCATTAATATCATTATAAGTTTTACTCAAAAGAAGGGTTAATATAGTAATATCTTATCGACTGTGCCCTATATATTTAGCAACACCGGTAATTTTTTGGCCTGGTTTAGCTGCACGCTGCCCTAGTAGCATCATTTCGTAACATGCGTTGCATTTTTGTTGTTGGTTTGAGACGCGATGCATATATCTTTTGGCGTACGTTTGGGAACTGAGGCTCTAAAGCATAGTCTCGATAACTCTATATGCTTTTGTTTTGAATGGCATGACCTTTTTACAAATACAATGTTTATATTGTTCTAATGAGTGGACAACTATCAATTTATTTGTCATGATTTGAGACTTTTCCGATAGACCCTCGAGTTATATTTCATGAATTAATACACTTTTTGGTGAGTTAAAATCAACCGAAATCGGGAGAGATTTTGATGCTCATGTGTACATTGGGTTCAATATATGTCCTATTTCCTGTCATTCTCTAAATTGGTAGGAAATCTATACTTCATCGATTCCAACCAATTTTTTCTGATAAGTTTTGCCAATAATCTGTTGCCGTTTTTTTTTCAGTGGTACATGTGGCATATGCTTCACTTGATTTAAATGGATTCCTCATTTTATAAAATTAATTGGTTAATCACATATCTCTTACGTACATCTTTGGGTATAGAAAGCACAAACTTGTCTACATCAGTACAGAAGGAAAAGAAATCTGCATATTCCCAACCAAAATAAAAGAATATGGCACTTTTAATTATTTGATACCTTTAACTTTCATAATTTCTGGTCCTCCGTTCTCAACAAAACCAAAAAAAATTGCAATTGTAGTATATGGGCTGACAAATGGTTGTCATATGCGCAACAGTATAAGCTTAACAGCATATGCTGAACTCATTCCTTTTTAGTTCTCTATCTCGCTACAGATAATTATATATAGATACTGATCCTAAGCATATCAGAAATATAAAAGAAATTAAATTGCAAAATATTGATCCAAATTTAATATAATCCAGGTGCATCAAGTGATCGTACAGCTGATAACATGTCATGTACGGAATTCTTTTTTAAGTTCTTTTTTAAATAGTTAGTGAGCTGGAAATGGCAAAAAATGAGCACATTGTAATGATTTTTTGCAATTCAGTGAAGTTAATTACACTCTACCGTTGTGTCCCATTAAAGTTCCAAGAGTCGATTCTTCGCTGCATAGAAGGCCGGGGAAAAATGAAAAGATAGAAAGAAAAGAGCTCTATCTAATCTTTTAGAAAGTAATGAAATCTTGAAGTTACAGCACAAGGGGAATATGTTTCTTGTTTGTTCTTCTTTTGACTATCAAACTCTGAATAAACCAAGAATATCCTATTTTCCTGTAAGATGCAGCAAATTTTGAACGTGTTTCAAGTCTCTAGCTACACTATTTACAGAGAAAAAACCTTCAAACTTTTAATGAGGCACGGAAATGTACTGATGTATTACTGGGCAATACTCTATTGGCAGAAGGCTACTTTCTTTTATTGCAGATTGTGAACATTGTATTTCACATAGCATATTAGAATTGTTAGCTCACCGCCAAGGGAGATTTGCCCTGCAATTCGGCTGTACAAATGATCGTAAAACAACTCCTTAATCCATAGAACGCTATGTCTTTCGTTATATGCACTCCATTTGCTTCTACATCGTAGCAGGTCCATCCCCTTTCTTAAGCCCAGCGAGTAGTTAAAACACTTTCTTTACCTTCATATGCTTTCTTAATCTTGGATAAAATCTTAATGTGCAAAAGAACTTTATATGTTAATAAGGACGCTGCTGTGCCAGTGTACAGTGGAAATTCCATTTTTTGATTAGTAAGTGGGATCAGTAGGTATTAGGGTTAATATTTAATTAGTTTTATTTCCTAACAAAGTTTTCTTTAGCTAGGACAGTCAAATCATCTTTTCGAATTAATCATTTGTTTAGAACAATGGGATTTCCATCCATGATCAATGGGTTGAAAGAGCTATGGTGAATAGCCTTAAGTAAGATAGGGTGTTTCTTTACAATCTTTATAGACCATTAATGGTAGGGGAAGGATTTAATGTGTATAGGATGCTTCTGTAATAGTTCTTGCTACTTTTTCTTGTGCTCTGAGTGGTATTTCTCATAGTACGCCTTTAATAATCATTTGAACTATCCATGCCTATTATTACATCTTAAAGATATTCTGATATATGACCATGACTAGAGATGACAATGAAAATATGTTATATTTTAAGAGTATATATAAAATAATTAACGGTGATATGCGGTCAAAACACCTTAAATTACGTGAAAAAAACCAATGAGATAACTAATTTGGGACGGAGGGAGTACTATGTAACTATATATAAAATTTTGACTGAGAAAAAGAGAAATATGGAAGTTGATATCCATGGATAGCAAACACTTAAACTATATATATGTTCACAAAATACAAGGAAACAGTTAATACTATGTATATGTTCACAAAGTATAAGGAAATAGTTGCACATTTTAATTTACCCATCAATGGCCCGTATAACCCGAAAATATAATTGCATACTATAAAAGTGTTGATTTTGTGAAAACATAGCCAATAAAGACACCCATATATAAGTGTCAAATTATTCAATATATTAACCTGATCCAAAGCCTACACTATCATACATTTACAATGCCAAGAGTCTATAACAACACTTTCACTAGTGCAATTCGACTTTAAATAAGCATTGTTAGAATATAAAGCTAATGTAAAACTAGGGTTCTTATATTTGGGCCAGTACCATTGTTAACTAATGCAACACTTCTTCTGAAACATGGAGTTTTAAGCAATAACATTACGGCTAATGCAATACATATTAATATGACAGCGGTTATTTGTTGTAACACTTTGTATGCGACGGGGTAACATATTTAACCAACAAAATTTTAAAAAATATTACAATACTAATAACTGCAACACTTTGTTACCCTAATAAAAGTGTTGTTATAGAGCTCTAAACAACGGCGACACTTTTTTTTAAACAACACTGTTTTTAAATAAATAACTTCTATGACATGTATTGATGTGACATACACATGTATTTATGTGACATACATCCGTTGTTGCAACACTTTGCATGCACCTGCAACTGCTTACATAGAAAAACTATTAAAATTTTCAGTATGACAACACTTTTACTTGGTGGAATAAGAGATATTTTCTTACATGGCAATTAATTTGGTTACTGTTGCAAAATAGACTCAAAATGGTTCTGTAAATAAAGGGGAATTTTGTCCTTAGTTGTTTTTAGCATGATATATTACAGAATTTATAACAGTGCACTACAACATATTTAAAATCATACAACTGTTTTTTTGCCGTTGTGTGACAGGTAGAGTTTCCGTTGTCTATCCAACACTCGTGTGATCGAATACCAGACAACGGTTCTTTATACACTTGTTAGAAGAAGACTTCACAACAGTTTTCTAACACATGTTAAAATACAAAAGATAAGACAGGTGGTTTAACATGACCATTGTCTAAAAACTTAACAACAACAGTTTTATGAATAACACTTTTATTCTTGTATAATATACACAATGGTTTTCTAGCAGGCTTGTCAAACAACAGTTTTTAATTTTTCAAATCTTTGTTACAGTCCTCTTCAAACAACGGTTTCTCTATTGAAATATTGTCTCGATAATTGTTCAACAATAATTTGCACTACTTAAAAAATACAATGGACAACGGTTAATATAATATAAACTGTTGTTTGAAAACTTAACAACAATAATTTTATAAATAAAACCTTTATTGTACTTTGTTTCAGACAACAATTACTAGCAAGCTTGTCAGGTAACAGTTTTTATATTTTTTAAAGATTTGTTATAGTCTTCCTCAAAAAATGGTTTCCTGTCCTGTCCAGTTAATTATTCAACCATATCTTTACTCAAAAACAATTATCCCATATTATCACATACAACTGTTTATTTGCAAAAATCTTTTTGTGCAATGAGACATGAAATGGTTTTAATCATATTTGAGTGACTTTTACCTAATTGTTTACAAGATTAAGCACATTATAAAAAATAAAAGAAATCAATAATTTATAAATAAAATTGTATTTGTCATAATGCAATAGTTATTTTTACAATTGAAACTAATATTAAATATACAAAAGTCATCAACAAAAATTACAACTATAACTAAATAATTATACCAATATTCATCGGGATACAAAACTATTTAGTATAAAAAGTCTTCCCTAGCTTTCTCCAAAGATTAAGAGAATTCTTCATCAATTTTGATCAAGGCAGGATAACATGAGTAAATGACCTCATGCCAAGTTTGCACACTCATGGTGCAGGTTGCAATTACTTGTTAAAGTTTGTAAATTAGGCCATACATCCAGCTCCCATTTCTCATGTACAGAAACCATATCTTCTCATATGTGCATGATCTCAAAAGAACTCCACGTAAACGGCTGGCAACAGATTCTGTTTCCAAACATAGAAAAAATTAATACCTGATAGCTTCGGTACGTGAATAGGTTTTACAAACTTACAGTACTAAATAATCTTTATGGTCTTATACCAACAAGGCTAAAACTAAGTACATATATATGTAATATGAAGATGAACAAATATGAAAGGCAAGACTGAGGATTTGCCTCTGTTTAACCCATCTATCACCCTCAGCTTCTATAAGTCCAACAATAAGAAGTTTTGATAAAGGATTACCTCCATTGGCTTGTATAGTGTGTGTGTGATGTGGGAAATTATCGGTACATGTCTCTTCACCCTGTATGAAGCTGATCTAAATTTAATTTTAGTATCATTCTCAGGTGGAAGGTCTATACTCAGATTTCCACGAGAAAGGATAATACTATATGCCTCTTGCAGTATTTCATCAAAATGAGTCAAACCCTAAATCAGAAAGAAAATAATGTAGAGATCCATATTTAGCAAAATTACAGGAGGAAGAAAATCAATAATCGATATACTAGATAATTGTATAGAACTGGCATCAATATTTTTAACTCACTTTTATGTTCTCAATTCTTGCAAATATTTGAGTCTGGCTCAGATCATCCAATTTAGATAAATAGTCACGAGCCTGCAAATGAGCAAAAAGAAGTTAGATATCGCACGAATCTGAGCATTTAGTACCAACTACAGGACAAACAATAAAAAGAAATTTGAAAAATTCCTGTTTAAAAATTGCCAGAAAATGAACTCACTTTACCAACGACGTCTCCATTTTGTTTTAAACACCCCATGTCCTTGTCACCTAAAATTAAAATTGAAAAATGATATATTACATAAACAATAAAGTTAGACTATTGTGAAACTTATGAAAGAAATGTAAAGAAGCTTTTGCTATAGGATACATGCAGGAACAAATTCACAAATGAAAGTACATGAAGCTCTTGAAACATAAATGCTTATATCGTTCTTGGGTACCTTGTCCTTACTAGCTGCAAAGGACTCGAAAAATAATGCTCACAATGTAAAATTAAAGAATCTAAACATAACCTCCATTAGACAAATTTCATATTTCAATTTTTGGAATAAACAACTACCACCAGCATATGTATTTGGTTCATCCATGGAAATGATATAATATTTTTTAACACTGCATTTATTTTCATCCCCAAATGTATATTACCAGCTAACATCTTTTTTCAAAATATTTATAAGTTGCAATAATTTACCTCTAGGTTGGAGCATTTGTACTACCTAAGTTGTTTGCTGTCATTTATGTAATAAGCAGGAAAACATGTGTGACTAACATAATTGCAACAGGGTGAATTAAAAAATGAGGGCAGAGAGGATAAACAATTAGGAGACAGAAGTCAAAAAAATAAGAAAGAACATGAAACCTTTAAGAAAGTGTGGTAAAATATTGTTGCAGAGAGCTAATTTGACTTGGAGGCTAATGCTTTGTTCTCTAATATGCCAGAGTTCGCTTGGTTCTATACCATTGTAAAAGCACAAAGCTCATACTTCTTATTATTTTCTCCCAAAGACTTCGAATTAGAAATCTTAGCAACAGAAGGCATAAGGCATAAGCTGAGCATCTCTACCTCTGCAACAAACACGAGGTGTCACTCATAATGTGACTCTAACCCCTTGAGCCTTCTCAGGATTCCTCGGCAACAAACACTTCACAACCATCTGAGCCGCAGTAACCGCCTTCGTCGTAAGCACAAACCCCCCACCCTCTCCCAATTCCCCAACCCAAAATGACAACTAAATTCTTATTCCCTATCCGGCCTCAAATTCAACCCTTTAGCAAACACCACAACAGTCTCCACATCAATGACATCCTCATAAACAACATTCTCCCATGAACTAACCCTCAAATTCCCTTCACCAGAATAACTCAAACTCCTCCCCCGCCTAACTAGATCCACCACTGCAGAATAATTCCTACGAGACAATAGACACCTTACCACAAAAGAAGCTCAGATATAAATTACATATGAAAATAACAAAATGCATTGAAGCCCCAAATTAAATATGCAAAACCCAAAAAAGAACAAAAAAACACCAAAAACTGAAATTAAATTAAAGCGACAAGGGTAACAACTAAAAATTGAAACCCTGATTGAAGAATATAAATTGAAAAATAGCCCAAAATCAAAGTCGTAATTCAAATCAAATAGATGTAATGAACTGAAGATGGACCAAATTGAAGAAAATATTTAAACATAACAAGATTGAATGACCGTGGTGGAATGATAGAGATTGAGGAATACATGAAGAGGATGAGATTGTGTAGAATGGGTGAGATTTGATTGATTAATAAATGTAAAGCAGTAGATTTACTAATTAGAAGAGTGGATTTTTTTCCGCTCCCCAAAATTTTGGACTTGCCGCCCAACAAAGAGAGAATATAGATCTATGGGAATTAACTCAATATTATCATAATATTTATCTATTAAATATAATAAAATTTAAAGCATAATATTTATATTAATATAGAGTGAACTTGAATATAAAATCAAATTTAGTTGATATTAACAAAAGAATATTATGATAATACTCATTTTTATTGGTAACTTTTTAGATATTCAAATATATATAAATACTTTAGAATTAAATTTGTTATATCTGAATATTGCTAATAGAAAAACAAAATATTTAAAAAAAGTTTAAAGGAAAAGGATGTCAAATCCTGAAAACGGATGTCTGGCTAATTAATATATCTTAACATCGGTACGGTTAGATCATTAGAAAAATCATTTGAAAAATTTATCTTGCAAATCGGGAATGATTCTCATTATCGGGAGTTGTATTTTTACTAAATTTTTCCAATCCTGACATGTAAAATGAATTTTAAATTTTTAATAATTTTTTCATATGACTAAAATTGATATATCTTAACATTCTTACGGTTGAAAAAAACGTTTTAAAAATTAATCTTGTAAATCGGGAACGAGTCTCGTTGTAGGGAGGGGTACTTTTACTAGATTATTCTAATCCTAACATGCAAGAAGAATTTTAATTCTGGTAAAATTTTTTTCATATGACTAAAATTGATATATTTTAACATCCGTACGGTTGGATCGTCGAAAAAATCATTTTAAACATTAATCTAGTAAATCGGAAACGAGTCTCGTTGTCGGGAGTGATACTTTTATTAGATTTTTCTAATCCTGACATGCAAGATGAATTTCAAATTTTTTAATAATTTTTTCGTATGACTAAAATCGATATATCTTAACATCCGTACGGTTGGATCGTCGAAAAAATTATTTTAAAAATTAATCTTATAAATCGGGAACGAGTCTCGTTGTCGGAAGTGGTACTTTTATTGGATTTTTCTAATCCTAACATGCAAGAGGAATTACAAATTTGTTAATAATTTTTTTACATGACTAAAATAGATATATCGTAACATCCGTACGGTTGGATCATAGAAAAAATTATTCTGAAAATTAATCTTGTAAATCGTGAACGAGTCTCGTTTTCGGGAGTGGTACTTTTACTGGATTTTTCTAATCCTAACATGAAAGATGAATTTCAAATTTGTTAATAATTTTTTCATATGACTAAAATCGATATATCTTAACATCCGTACGGTTGGATCGTCGAAAAAATCATTTTAAAAATTAATCTTGTAAATCGGGAACGACTCTCGTTGTTAGGAGTGGTACTTTTACTGGATTATTCTAATCCTGACATGCAAGATGAATTTCAAATTTGTTAATAATTTTTTTACATGACTAAAATCGATATATCTTAACATCCGTACGGTTGGATCGTCGAAAAAATTATTTTTAAAAATTAATCTTGTAAATCGGGAACGAGTCTCGTTGTCGGGAGGGGTACTTTTACTAGATTTTTCTAATCTTGACATGCAAGATGAATTTCAAATTTGTTAATAATTTTTTCAGATGACTAAAATTGATATATCTTAACATCCGTACGGTTGGATTGTCGAAAAAATCATTTTAAAAATAATCTTGTAAATCTGGAACGAGTCTCGTTGTCAGGAGTGGTACTTTTACTGGATTTTTCTAATCCTGACATGCAAGATGCATTTCAAATTTGTTAATAATTTTTCCACATGACTAAAATCGATATATCTTAACATCCGTACGGTTGGATCGTCGAAAAAATCATTTTAAAAATTAATCTTGTAAATCGGGAATGAGTCTCGTTGTCGGGAGCGATACTTTTACTGGATTTTTCTAATCCTGACATGCAAGATAAATTTTAAATTTGTTAATATTTTTTCGTATGACTAAAATCGATATATGTTAACATCCGTACGGTTGGATCGTTGAAACATGAATTTTAAAAATTAATTTTGTAAATCGGGAACGAGTCTCGTTGTCGCGAGTGGTATTTTTACTAGATTTTTCTAATTCTCACAAGTAATATGAATTTTATATTTTTTAATAATTTTTTCATATGATTAAAATTGATATGTCTTAACATCCGTACGGTTGGATCATCGAAAAATCATTTAAAAATTTAACTTGTTAACTTGGAATCTTATTTTATACAGTTATACTTTTACAATGGTTTCCTTGAAACACCATTGTGTAAAGATAAACTAAGACAACGCTTTTTTATTATAAAACTGTTGTGTAAGTATATCAGCTTTTTTCAATCTAACGACTAATATCTAATCTCATTTCAATCAAGGGTTGTCATTCCGACACTTCAGCAATCCGAGTAAAATGTTTACAACCTATAATGCGCTGCCACCTCTTTAGGTGGTGCCCATTTAAATTATAAAATAATTATTTCAGACAACTGTTTTATTCTGTTGTATGAAGGTTTTTAAGACAACTATTCTGAAAACTGTTGTATGAATTACACAACGTAATATCTAAAAGCTTGTATGAGACCAACTAAGACAACACTTTTGTTTAAACTTAAAACCGTTCTATAAGAATATCAGCTATTTTTCGATCTAACGGCCGATATCAAATCTCATTTCAATGAAGGATTCTCATTTCGCTACCTCAGCAATCCTTGTAAATGATTTACCACCTATCACGTGTTGCCACCTCAATACGTGGTACCCATTGAAATTCCTCAAACAACTGTTCTCATTCCGTTGTTTGATGGTTTAGAGGATAACTTTTCTGAAAAACCGTTGTCTGAATTACACAATATAATGTCAAAACCGTTGTCTTCTATCCCAATACGTTAACATAGTTACAACGGTTTGTAATCGTTGTGTTAAAAGATCTACAACAACACTATATTTAAAAAACCATTGTCTGACGCGATGAGAGGATACAACTTGTACAACAGTTTAAAAAAGATGGATATCCGTTGTTTGTTCTGGAGCTCACACAAGTGTTTTTTCTTTAAAATCAATTCACCGTTGTATGATTTTTTAGGACGACGGTTTTTTTTTAACCATTGTCTGTCAAGTGTTGTCTGATTGCAAACAGGAGCCGTTCTTTATAAATTAAAAACAAGCAATCTGTAGATGTACAGTGTACATGGCTTTCACACCACACTTCATAAATGTGATTAATAAAAAAGAGTTCCAAGAACAAATTATTCATGTGTAGCTGTAGAATAATATATATATGATTTGGTTGGGGGCCGGCTTCCATCAACATAGACCACGTCTTCGATTCTTAACATAAACTCAATAAGTTGATTCCATGCTATCTACATCCACAATTTGTTATTCCATGTATACCACAATATAAGCTGAAAAATTAGCAAAACAGCAATGTAAGCTGAATAGCATATGCTGAAACAATCCCTTCGGAGGTTCCTTTCACAGAATATTGTCTTGCGGTTTCCTTTTTATCCCTCTGCAAAGCAATCATCCATGATCTGAAATAAGGTAAAGATTAAAGGTATTACATTCGAAATTTGGCAAGGATATTGTATTCACTCTGTAGATCATCACCTAAATCTATGTTATTGAACGGATGTCAGATAAATCTCCGTACAGGTGCAGCACCGATGGTGCAATAATGAAAACATGTCCCAGATTCGTTTCCAAGAACAATTTTTTAAGTTACAATTAATGGAAAAATATGAGGACATAGCATCTGATTTTTGGAATATTATTGTTTTTATTTTCCATATCTTTTTATTTACTGGTGTGCCTAGATCAACTGGCAGAAATTGTATCCCACTGAAGTACGAAGAGTCATTATTTATTTTAATCAAGGACTAGGAATAAAAAGGATAAGATATACAGAAAGAGATCTATCTACAAATGAAACCAAATGTTGAGGTATCGAGAATGCTTAACACGTCTTTTTTACACCAGGAAACAGAATGAACTCAAGTATATGCCAAGTACGACACGTAGAAAATCTTGAAGTTTTTTCAAGTCCCTACCTAGATTGTGTATTTATAGAGTGAAAATCCTGGTGAGTTGTTCATCGTCAAGCGACTGTACTAATGTATTACGGGGCAATACTCCACTGACAGTAGCTACTAAAACTGCGGATTGTGAACACTGACTTTCACATGGCAGATTAGTGATTAGCTCACTGCCAAGGGAGATTTTCCCCGCAATTCAGCTGTACTAATGATCATAAATTAATCTCTTGTGATTCATATCATGTCATAGGATGTCCTCCTTTATATGAACTCTGCATCTGCTTCTACATTACAAAAAAAGACGATTCCTTTACATATTTAAAATGATATGTTGTTTTCTTCATATATGCAATGACAGTTACATATTAATGTACATCTCATCTCTTGTCTTTGGTAGGAGAGTAACTCAGTTCTTCGGCTCTCTTGTAAGCATCATACTACAGTGCTAGTAATAGTAGTAGCAATCTTAAATACAGGACTAAATTCTAATATTTGGATGTAGGATAATAAGAAAGGTATGAGATATTAACTCAGAGTTATATCATTCTTTTTTAGCATTTGCAGACTGTTTGAAGTAGGAAAGGCGGAAATATTAACCACCACTTAACCTCCTTATACATTTTTATGTTTAGGAAGCTACATTACCGAAATCAGACTACAGTTAAACCTTGATAAATGAATACACTCAGGGATCCACAAACAGCTAGCTCAGCTGGTACGAGCTAAAGACTGCTTGTGATTAGCAGAATTATAAGTCTGGAACAAAATCATATATTTTCTTTCCAAATACATGTACTGATTTATTGACAATATAGGTACCATGCAAAAAAGAAATTAAGCGAATTAATAAAAGTTGTGTTTTCTACCCTGATTACTATTGAATCCATGGTAACAAATTGGCAAATCAGGTGCCAAAAAAATTTTTCTCTAGCTATGACAGTCAAAATTTTGAAATTATATCATTTGTTTAGAACAATGGTATCTCCATCCATAATCAATGGGTCGAAAGAGCTTTGCTGAAGAGTTTGTTGAACTTTCCTGTCTCCATACCCTCGAGATCCTTAATCGTAGGGGAAGGATTTAATATGTATAGGATGTGCTTCTGAATTGTACATACTTAGAAATTCTTCTTCGAGCTCTAGGTGGTATTTCCCATAGTATGGTAAATAATAATTTGGGTAACAGTAATTGAACTATCCATGAATAAGATGATGACGACGATAATGATGTTGAACACTATACATGTAACACTTTCAGTAGGGTAATGCCGCATTGAATAAGTGTTGCTAGAAACTGGAGCTACTGTAAAGCTAGGATTCTTCAATTTTGGAAGACCTTTGTTAACTGATGCAACCCTTTTTCTAATAACATTAATGTTTTCTAAGCAATAACTTTTATAGTTTCATGACAACAATAAGACCAGTTAAGTTGACATCTATTTTTTGTTTTAACACTTGTATGCTACTACAATGGGTAAAATATTTAATCAGCAACACTTTAAAAATTTACTACAATATCTACTCAATATCTTCCACACGTTATCACCCTACTAAAATTGTTGCTATAGCGTTCTATACAAATGCAACACTTTTTCTAGACAACATTGTTGCAACACTTTATATGCACCTCCAGCTGGGTAAAATTGGTGATCAGCAACACATTGAGAAACTACTACAGCTACAGTATTCATAATTGCAACACTTTTACTCTAAGAAGAAGGGGTGCGGTACCCCATTGAGACTGTAATTTTTTTAGTTGGCTTTATATCAGCACAGAGACTACGGCTTTTACTAACAATCGGATATCAATTGGGAATCCTAATTTTCTGAGAGCAGCAGGAAAAGAGAAGAGACGATTGAGGTGACTTAAACATGGGTGAAATTAGTGTGTATGGTATGTATACATATGATATGGGTTCGGGTTAATTATTAAGAATGCATTTGGCTTTTAGAATATTGAACTTGATTATTTGAATTTAAATGCCACTATTGGATCATTATGTGTATATACTATTTAAATTATATATAAAATATATATTTTAATATTCACTACAAGAAAAACGGGTAAATACGACCGGTTAAAAATCAGTTGTATTTAGTTAAATTCGGTCGTTTTCGGTTATTTGGACCGGTCGCATTCGCCCGAGTCATATTTAGTAAATCAATCGTATTTAGTATACGAGCGGCTAAATTCAACCGCTTAAATTCGACCAAAAGCCGTCGAATTTGTTTTTCACCTAAACATTAAAAATCTCGCCCAAAATAATTGAATTTTTGAAAAAAGTTGAAAAGTCTGCCTAAAATATAAATTCGACCGTATATGTTTAAAAATATTGTTCTAAATTCGACCGAATGCGGTCGAATTAACGAGCACCTGATTTTAAAAAAAAAATTCGCCGGAAAATTATTAGATTCCGAAAAGTTTCAAAAAATCCGGCAACCATTCTGATAACTCCGATGTTACCAAAAATGAGGGGGGTTTCGATTTCGCATAACAAATCAGTCTAAATCGTTTCCAAAATCCAAAACTAATATCAACAATGATGTATCAACGATATATACAATCCATTTTCCGATCAAACTGAACATTTTCCGGCCAAATCGAGATAATGAAAAATTCAACCAAATTCAATACTCAATATCACAAAACAAAGCCAAAAACCTATAGAATCAATTATCAATAATTTATTAACATATATTAACTATCAAGAAAAAAACAAATAATTCAAAAATCATGCCGAATTGAACTTTACACAAATATCATGTTTTCATTTCGAAATTTTCACATACATACTCCTACAACTTTTCTAAACACAAACCCACACTCAAAAATGAAATTAAAACACAAAATTTTGAAGACCCACTTAATTTTTTATTAAAAAAATAAATATAAAAAATAGGTGTTGGAGGCATATGTTTGTACGCGTAGAAAATAAAAGAGATTGGCGGAAAATAAAAGTGGTTATCTTGAAAATAAAGAAGGAAAACTGAGGGAGATGGAGCAAGGGAGGGGGAGGGCAGTTGAGTTGAGGGACAGGGGGGAGGAGGGAGGAGGAGGGAGAAGGGGGGGAGACAGCGGGGTGGGGTGGGGGTTTATGTTAAAAATATTGATTTTTAAGTTATTTTATAAAATCTAAAATCAACTGTTGGATTTTATTTTAGTACTTGAATTTGGTACATTGGATCTAAGTCACGTGGATCAGTGACATGGCAAGACTAAATACAACCGCGCTCAGTTGAATTTAGGATTGTCAATTAATATTACGTATTTTCTGTTATGAAAATTAAAATCCAGATAATTTCTATAAAAAACTATTGTTATTTGTTAACTTTTTTCTTTTAATATTATAATATTATGATTATGTTAGGAATATGTTGTGAACTTGATGATAAGTTAAACAAAAGACCTTAATAGATTTAACTTAATAAACTTGTAGCTCTCGATGGATGTTTTAATATAGTCCCGACGGATGAAGTTTACAGTATCGACGGATGACAACTGAACATCCATCGAGAGAGTAGCTTATGTAACAATTAGTATTGTAGCACATTTCTGCAAGCAACATGTTTTAGTTGAGTAGATGATGTAGGGTTCCGTAAGTCATGATGACTGCGAGATTGATGTACAGAATAGGTTGTCTAATTGTAAATATAAGATGTCTTGTAATCCTGTACAAGTGAAATAGAGTCAAATGGCAGAAAGACTTCCAACGGATAATCTACAAAGGCTCCCGACGGATGATCACCAAAACTCCCGACGGATGACCAACTAAGTCCCGACGGATGATCATATTCAAAATAGATGTTGATAGTGACAACACAGTCACATGCGTCAGGTGTTTGCAAAAGGAATATGGCAGCCAGTTAAGCAAGATTTTAAGAACAAGGAAGCATTACCATTTCCATGCAAATGTGAAGATATTCAAAGATCCTGGATAGAGTAATGTAGCAGCATGATATTAGACTAGATTCATTTTGTTTTATTGTCTTGTCTTATTATCAAGTAACTTGGTGATATATAAACCAAGAGTAGCAAGTAGAACAAAGTAACTAAAAAGCTTATTTTTCCAGAGAAATAGATAAGGCTTTATCAACTAATAATTTCTCTGTAAGTTTGTTGGTTCACTTGTAAGCAGCTGTGTGTTATTCAAAGCATCACAAAGTTCTCAATCTGATATATATATATATATATATATATATATATATGGTGGATAAATTCAAATCCACCAGAAAGTTTTAAAGCTTTATGTTTTACTGCTTAGTGTTTTGGTTTCTATTATTCTTCCATTCAACATTATTGTAAATCAAACTCTGTTATATATATTAAGTTAGAACAATTTTTAAAATCTCAAAAAGAAGCCAGAATTACATTCAACCCCCCTTCTGTAATTCTTGTTGTATTTTTTGGGAATACAACTTCGTTGCTCTTATGAACAAAGAAATTCCTGCATCTGAAGATTTTCATAAAATGATGGACTTTGTGAAGGATTGCAAACTCATTTATTCCATGCTGGAATCACCCACAATCTTCTGCGAAGTTGTGGAGGAGATATGGACTACTGTTTATACCAGTCCACTGACAAAACCATGACTTTTACTCTTAAAGGTAAGCAATTCTGCATTAACAGTGATACAATTCAAGCATACTTTAAGATTCTTGAGAACACTACTACTGAACCACACACAGATGCTAATTCAGTTACCATGCTTAATTCTATTGTTTATGCTCTTCCTACCACTAAGTTAAGTGAGATTAGAAGGCTAGGTCTTAGAAAAGAGTGGAGTTATTTGTGTGATGTAGTTACCAAGGTGTTTTTTGATAAGATAAGTAATTGTGATTCTGTCAACACTGCCATGCTTAACATGCTTTATATGCTAGTTACTGATAAGTACTATAATTTCAGTGACATGTTCATGTTGGAGTTAGGTTACAAGTTAGGGGAAATTAAAAAGAGAACTAAATATGTCTATTGTGCTAGATTCTTTATGATTCTCGCTAACCATCTTATTGAGGATATTTTTATTGAGAACCCAACCGAAAAACTGGATTGTTGGGTTCAAGAAAGGAGAGTGATTGCAGATCTTAACAACGCAAGTCATCACAATGAGGTATCTCTTTTCTATTTTTCAATCATGGAGGGCCCTCAGGTAAGTAAGGTAAGCGCCACTGTCTCCACTATTTCTACCTCACAAATTTCTTCACTACAAGAAAAATGCCATCAGACAACACCCATCAGACAACGCTTGACCAAAAAAGTGTTGCCCAGAAATTTTACACAACAGTTTTTTAAAAACCAGAAAATGGGTGTTGTGTGAATCCCTTTACTACAATAGGTTTAAAACTGTTGTCTAGCATATCGTATCAGACAACCGTTTTATGAGATAAGGTGTTGTTTAAATAAAAAGATTTCATCATTCCTACAATGCTTTAAAAACTATTGTCTAGGTAATCGACACAGACAAGCCTTTCTAAAGATATGTTGTGCAAATGAGGTAGTTTGTACAACAGTTTAATTTTGCATTGTCTGAAAGTAATGGAGACAACGTTGTGAAACACCGTTGTTGGAATGAGACAAGTGTTTTCTCAATGGATTAGTTAAGCTGGAATCAAACAACGTACTTCCATTGTGTTGTCTAAATATCACTTGACATACAAGTGTTTTTATTCTGTTGTATGTCACGACATCACACAAGCGTTTTGCTCATAAAACCATTGTCACTTGTATTGGTGAGCTGGTATAATGAGAGACGTTCATTAAGAGGAGATGAGGTGGCACCATGTGATTGGTGAAAAAACATTCACTTGGATTGCTGAGTTGGTGTAATAAGAGCAGTTGATTGAAAGTATATTTAATATCAGCCATTAGATTAAAAAACGCTGCTACGCTTACACAACAGCTTTTGTTCAAATAAATGTTGTCAATGTTCATCTAAGACAACCTTTTTTCATAGAAAACCGTTATCTGTAAGTCTGATTCTTGAAATTTCAGAAGCATTGCTTGTGATGAGGTGGCACCATGTGATTGGTGAAAAAACATTCACTTGGATTGTTGAGTTGGTGTAATTAGAGCCGTTGATTAAAAGTAGATTTAATATCAGCCGTAGGATTTAAAAAAGTTGATCATCTAAAACAACGGTTTTTTTTTCAAAAAAACTGTTGTCACTATTTATTTCAGACAAGATTTTTTCATAGAAAACCGTTGGATGTTGCCCCGTACTAGATTTTTTTCCATACCCGATAAAAGAGATAATTTTTTAAAATTATTTTTTAGATGATCCAACCGTACGGATGTTAAGAAATACTTATTTTAGTCACATGAAAAAAGTATTAAAAAATTTCAAATTCATCTCGAATGTCAAGATTAGAAAAATCTGGTAAAAGCACTACTTCCCAACACGGGATTCGTTCCCGATGAACAAGATAAATTTTTTAAATGATTTTTTTGACGATCCAACCGCACGGATGTGAAGATATACTTATTTTAGTCACATGAAAAAAGTATTAAAAAATTTCAAATTCATCTCGAATGTCAGGTTTAGAAAAATCTGGTAAAAGCACTACTTCCCAACATGAAATTCTTTCCCGATGAACAAGATAATTTTTTTAAATGATTTTTTCAACGATCCAACCGTACGGATGTTAAGATATACTTATTTTAGTCACATGAAAAAAGTATTAAAAAATTTCAAATTCATCTCGAATGTCAGGATTAGAAAAATCTGGTAAAAGCACTTTTTCCCAACACGGGATTCGTTCCCGATGAACAAGATAAATTTTTTAAAAGATTTTTTCACACTTGTTTGTGATGAGGTTGCACCATGTGATTGGTGAAAAAACATTCACTTGGATTGCTGAGTTGGTGTAATAAGAACAGTTGATTGAATGTATATTTAATATCAGCCATTAGATTAAAAAACGCTGCTACGCTTACACAACAGCTTTTGTTCAAATAAATGTTGTCAATGTTCATCTAAGACAACCTTTTTTCATAAAAAACCGTTGTCTGTAAGTCTGATTCTTGAAATTTCTGAAGTGTTGCTTGTGATGAGGTGGCACCATGTGATTGGGGAAAAACATTCACTTGGATTGTTGAGTTGGTGTAATTAGAGCCGTTGATTAAAAGTAGATTTAATATCAGCCGTAAGATTTAAAAAAGTTGATCATCTAAGACAACGGTTTTTATCAAAAACCCTGTTGTCACAATTTATTTCAAACAAGACTTTTTCATAAAAAACCGTTGGGTGTTGCCTCGTACTAGATTTTTTTCATACCTGATGAAAAAGTTAATTTTTTTTAATGATTTTTTTGAGGATCCAACCGTACGGATATTAAGAAATACTAATTTTAGTCACATGAAAAAAGTATTAAAAAATTTGAAATTCATCTCGAATGTCAGGATTAGAAAAATCTGGTAAAAGTACCTCTCCCGACAACGAGACTCGTTCCCGATTTACAGGATTAATTTTTTAAAATGATTTTTCGACGATCCAACCATACGGATATTAGGATATATCGATTTTAGTCATAAGAAAAAATTATTAAAAAATTTGAAATTCATTTTGCATGCCAATATTAGAAAAATCTGGTAAAAGTACCCCTCCCGAAAACGAGACTCGTTCCCGATTTACAGGATTAATTTTTTAAAATCATTTTTCAACGATCCAACCGTACGGATGTTAGGATATATCGATTTTAGTCATAAGAAAAAATTATTAAAAAATTTAAAATTCATTTTGCATGTCAGGATTAGAAAAATCTGGTAAAAGTACCCCTTCCGACAACGAGACTCGTTCCCGATTTACAGGATTAATTTTTTAAAATGATTTTTTGATGATCCAACCGTACGGATGTTAAGATATATCGATTTTAGTCATAAGAACAAATTATTAAAAAAATTGAAATTCATTTTGCATGCCAGGATTAGAAAAATCTGGTAAAAGTACCCCTCCCGACAACGAGACTCTTTCCCGATTTACAGGATTAATTTTTTAAAATGATTTTTCGGCGATCCAACCGTACGGATGTTAAGATATATCGATTTTAGTCATAAGAAAAAATTATTAAAAAAATTGAAATTCATTTTGCATGCCAGGATTAGAAAAATCGGGTAAAAGTACCCCTCCCGACAACGAGACTCGTTCCCGATTTACAGGATTAATTTTTTAAAATAATTTTTCGGCGATCCAACCGTATGGATGTTAAGATATATCGATTTTAGTCATAACAAAAAATTATTAAAAAATTTGAAATTCATTTTGCATGCCAGGATTAGAAAAATCGGGTAAAAGTACCCCTCCCGACAACGAGACTCGTTCCCGATTTACAGGATTAATTTTTTAAAATGATTTTTTCGACGATCCAACCGTACGGATGTTAAGATATATCAATTTTAGTCATATGAAAAAATTATTAAAAAATTTGAAGTCCATCTTGCAAGACAGGATTAGAAAAATCTGGTAAAAGTACCCCTCCCAACAACGAGACTCGTTCCAGATTTACAAGATTAATTTTAAAAATGATTTTTTTTACGATCCAACCGTACGGATGTTAAGATATATCAATTTTAGTCATATGAAAAAATTATTAAAAAATTTGAACTTCATCTTGCATGTCAGGATTAGAAAAATCCGGTAAAAGTACCCCTCCCGACAACAAGACTCGTTCCTGATTTACAAGATTAATTTTTAAATGGTTTTAGGATCATTTTGTATAATATTAATATATATTAACGTTAGTTATATAGAAAAAAAATTGAAATTTTTTCAAATTTGTTTCAAATAATTTTATATAAAAAATTATGTGAAATTATTTAAAATAAATATTATTCTATTAATATAAAGTACAATAAAGATAAGTATTTAATTATAATATATAAATAAATAAATAGGAATAGAAAAATTTGGTAAAAGCGCGACTTCCGAACACGAGACTCATCCCCGATTAACTAAATAAAATTTTTAAATGATTTTTTCGACGATCCAGCCGTACTGATGTGTACATAAATTATTATTTTTTTGCTAAATGATACATAAATTCATTTAATTCATATAAAAAAGTATTAAAAAATTTCAAATTTATCTTGAATGTCAAGATTAGAAAAATCTGGTAAAAACACTACTTCTGAATATGAGACTCGTACGATAAATTTTTTAAATGATTTTTTCAATGATACAAGATGTTTAGATATACTCATTTCATTCATATTAAAAATTATTAAAAAATTTCAAATTTATCTTGAATGAAAGGAATATAAAAATCTTGTAAAAACACTACTTTTGAACACCATACTCATCCCCGATTAACGCTCCAATGGTACTGATGTAGTGATTTTATTTATTTAAAAGTATTTTAAAATTTTTACGTTACACCTGAACAACAAAAAAATCTAGTAGGAGCACTATTTTTTTAAATGAGATTGCTTAAATGTGCGTAATATTAAGATCTTGAAATTAATTTTAATTCTGTTTCATAAACATATAATAAAAATAACTAAATTTTCTAACAATACATGTAATCAAAAATTATTATTTTTTTCCTTTATCACCTAAATTTAAAGTTTTTATTTAGTAAATTATTTTAAATTCCCTCGTATTGTTTCATCCCCCTTTGTCAATATTTCAGTTCCCCCTTAAATTACAAACACTACGGCCATAACCCTAAATATGGGCCGCTCTATCTTTTTCTCTCATAGCTGCTCTTTCCCTCTCCCACCCTCTCCCCTAACTCCTCTATCTCCCATTTTTCTCCACCTCAATATGTCACCGTCTTTGCTATTAGAACCCTATTTTATCCATGTCAAATTTTCTCTAAACTCTCATCTCTTTCAATTCAAATTGAAAACCAGGTCTCTAAAGGAATAACCCCAACTTAATTTATTCAAAAGCTAGATTCTCAAACACAAACCATTGTTCGATTTGTTAAGCGAAAGGTATTTACTTGTCTTGTTTTTTTTTGTTTTTTGTTTACCTTGTATTGAATTCTTATATATTGAATTTGGGGGTTTTTATTGGTGTGTGTTTTAATTAGTTAAAAACCGATTTCTGTTGTATATTTTTCCTTTTTCCTTTATGGTTAGGGAGCTCTGTTTTGTCTCTCACCCTGTTCTTTTAGCCTTATGTTCCCAATGCTCTTGAGTTTGTGGTTTTATTACAATTTCTTAACTTTTTATGCTTTTTTCATGGTTGAGTTGGTAAACTAAATTAAAGCAACAGAGATTATCTTGCAATTGCTGATTGATTCTAATTTTATAGTCCGTAGATGACGAAAGTGAGGGCGAGTTCTTAAAACTGAAAGCAACCATTGAGTGGCTTCTTTGTGACAACACTGCACCAGTCAATAAGAAAGTAATGTATGAGGTTGGTTGTTCTTTATTTTTTTCAATCTTCCCGCTTCTATGTTACGGTATCATTACTCCTATTCATTTACTTCATAAAAAGTCAAAACAATCATCAGTATTAGCTTTTAGCATGCTAAACCCCTTATACTTGTGGTCATGAAACAGGAATTTCAGAATGACAAACAAAGAAGGAAGAGACTGAAACTCCTCAAATACGAAACTGTATGATATGGCCTGAACTGTATCACATCTTTACTTGTATCTTTCATTTGTTATTCATTTCTAAAATTTTCTCGCCAGTTAAGATATTAAAGAAATAGTCTAGTTCTTAGTTGACTTCATTTAGTAACTAGTAAGATTGAAATTGTGATATAAAAATGATCTGTCTTGAGACAACTGTTGAATGATTTTGCAATGGCAGATGGTTTCTTTTTATTCAACTAGTGAACAAAACAAGATATGTTACTAGTAGTGTCTACCAGTAGGTATAGTTAATCTAGCAGGCTTAGTTGTTCTCCTGGAGCATAAGTTGATTAAGGTGCAGTCTGGATTGCGACTTAAGAGCTATGAGCACCCGTGGGGATACATTTTTATAGAATTCCTGATATTTCACTTTTGGAGAATGTACATAACAAATTATTCTTGTTAATAATGTATATAGATTTAGTGTGACTAGCTCTTTTGCATCCTGCAGTTCGTATTGTTCTCCCACTCAGCTAACAATATTCATAATTGTGTCCCCTGAATTTTAAGTTCAGTTCCCCCATAAAGTATAACATTTATTTATTTTATGCGTATAAAATATCCGTGAAAGAAAAAAATAAGTTGTTATATTATAGTGTTAAGGGAGTTCTTATTTCTTAGGCAAAATAATATGTATCGCTTTTACTTCATAAGTTCAGTGTACAAGTGAAGGTATGACGTAGCAATGTAGCTTAAGAAGTCTATGTACTGATTTATTAGCAACACTAATGATGATGTGTTGAACAGGTGTTTTCAAATGATGTACTGATGGGAGAACATTATGCCAGTAGTACTGTACGTTTCTGTAGTAGTGTCTGTAACCTTAAATGTTGAAATATGGACGTTTATTTTAAGGGTTTTTGAAACTATTTTTAGGTAATCAGCTAGCTACAAAGCAGCTGAACTATTTACGAAAAAAGAAGCATAATTATGGATTACTTTACAAATCTATGTGCCCTGGTTTACAAATTGTCTTCTGTATATGTTTGTGGCCTCCTTTTATTTGGAAATTTTGAGAACCTAGCATGTAGTTTGTCAATCTTATTTTAAGTGAATTTTATGTGTACTTCGACTTTCTCTACAGATTGTCGGGATAGATGATTTGAAAAAGGAGGTTGACAAAAGAGGAAAAGATGAAGTTGTAACAAGCAGGACCTCCCAATCTTCACCAAGAGAAACTGCGAGGAAAGGTGGTATCTTTACAAAGCAGGACATTGACAGTCTCTTCATGGAAGTGAGCCAGGTGACACTATGGGCATTTGTTTATTTTCTATTACGTCTTGGTTTGATTTCACTTTATATTAAGAGATCCAGTTCTTTGTTTTTCTTATAATGCAGGAAGGAAAAGAATATTAACTTAAGAGTGGTTGTCGATTTATTTTGAAGATTGTTTTCTCCAGATTGGGAAATTGCCTATCACAAGCTGTAATGATATTGCAAGGACAACATAGCTCTTGCGGAAAACGTGAAGAGAACCTGAAAAGGCCAAGTGAGCTCTGAGTAGCCAACATCAAATTCTTGTAGACTCTATATTTTCTTTAATTTTTAGTAGAAATCTTAGACTCATGAAGGCAGTGATATCAATATGCTTTTAGCTTTTGTATAACTATGTTGTTGTAATTTTCGATCATGGATTAACTTTAGAACTTTTGTTTAGATTTGCAAAGTTAATTTCATTTGATTACTTGTTATATTTTATGAAAGACAACGCTTTTAAGAACCAAGCTTCATTAAAATATCATGTCTTTAATACTAAAACAATGCTTTCGAACACAAAACTTTGGTGCAAAATTAACTTTCACAACACTAGTAATCCATTGTCTATATAATATTAAGATATTGTATCAAAGGTATTCATGCAATACGTTTGGACAAATAAACAGTTGTATGTATCTGATCATGCCATACATTAAAATCCAAAACTGTTGTGTGTAGAAATTTATTACAAGAGTTCTACGAGCTCAATTTCATTTTTGTTGTCTATCTGAATACACAACAACGTTTATACAACAATAAGTGTTGTAGGATTGGCTTTAATGTTATACCTTACACAACGGTTTTCTGAGTTTCTGAGAACCCTTGAGTAATGTCGCTTGTTACGACGAAAACAAGCAAAAAACGTTGTCTTTTCTGGATGTAATACAACGGGCTTAATCCATAATCATTGTCTGTATAATCTCAGACAATGTTTTTTAGCCGTTATCTGATCCAACTAACAGACGGCGGCTCAATAGTCAACGGGAAAATAGGGTATCAGACAATGGACATAAACCGTTGTTGAAGCTTGTTTTCCTTGTAGTGCTTTGCCTTTGAGTGTGGCTATGACATCTGTGTCAATGGCCCAACAGATGTCTACCCAAGCCACCGAAATAAAAATTTTCAAATCCAAAATAAAGAAAACCCCCTCTGGTTTCTCTCAGAAGATATCAGTTGCAAAATCTACCAAAACTAAAGAGGGGAGTGTGAAGGGTGGTAAGATAGGTGAGGGACATGGTGACCATCAAAGAAACCAGATCGCTTCAAGATCACTTACCGTTTTACTTAACGCCTGCTCAGAAACTTTCATCTCCCCCACTCGCTTCAACAAAGCCGAGTTTGCACTCGCTAAATCACTAACTCACTTCTCCGCATCAGCACAGCTCGAACCCAACCTCTTCTTTTCCTCCCTCATTATCGACGATTCGGCTTCCAGCTTTGACCGAGACTTGACATTATCATCAGATTTGAACTCCTCCAATATATGCATGAAATCGGAAAAGAACTATGAAACAACAGCAAGAAGCTAGTTATAGTCAGGAAAAATAAATAAAACTTTTAATCCTAAGTACAAAGGACAAAAATTAATGTGAAATATAACATAGAACAAAAACTGTTGGGTCCCAATGTGTTTGTAGAAGGGGGGTTGAATGCAAACAATACCGTTTAGTCTAATAAAATGCGGAATAAAATTGTGAAACAAAATTCAAGTTAAATAAAACTTTTATTAAACTTGAAAGGTGTTATAACTACGGTATCGGTTACAAGGGATTAATCTCAAATCAATTATTACAAATCTAGAATAAATTCGACATGAACTTTTTCTATTTTTGTAATTAAAAGATCAAATGCTAAATGAGATTTGAGATTAAGTTCTAGGGATTTTAATCCGCTAGATTGATACACAAGAACAAGATAAGTATTTCTAGTTGATTGGATTTAACTTTACTATCTAGAAATTGATCTTGAAGTTGCAGATGAGATGAAATATTTTTCTGCTCCTTTTTCTTTTGTTCTTGAGTTTGTGTTCTGTTTTTTCGATAGTGAAATAATAGACTTCTGCTCCTTTTTATCAAACAGCCGAATGTAAACATGTACTGGCATGACAATCTCTTTGGCCAGCAAGACTTTCGGTATGACAAAATTTACAACTAGCAAGATAATTAAAATGAGCTAGCAAGACTTTCGGTATGACTATTGATTGTCATACCGATTGTCATATTAGTTCAAATAAATTGTCTTGCTGAATTAATAACAGATTTTAATCTAAACAGAAATTCTAATAAGACAATTAAATGTATTGGCATGACTTTCGGTATGACTATCAATTGTCATACCGATTGTCATACTAGTTCAAATGAATTGTCTTGCTGAATTTAAGCAGATTTTAAACCAATTAAAATCTTGTAAATCCTTAATATTAATTCTAAATTAATTAATCAATTTAATTCAATTAATCAATAAATTAATCTTTGCAGATATAATTTATTTTCTTAATTAAATTATATGACTTAATTAATTAATAGAAAATTAATACTAACCCTGAGCAACATCCATTCTTCTGACAATCTTCTGAAAATCACTGAGAATTATGAATCAATTCCACCACTTCAATGTTGACACTCGATGTACTGTCTGGTTCATGAGTGACTAACTTCCGTGACGTTTCTTCATGTCTTGACTTTGACACTTTGATTTTCTTCAGATTAAATCCTTGTAATTAATGATACTCTGACGAGATCTCTGTCACTTGATTAAATCCACGATCTTGATTTATATCACTGAGGCATGATCAACTTCTTGAACTTCTTCCAGTGAATTAACTCCATAAGTCCGTAGATGAACCTTGTTTCTGAATCCTTTGACAGATATTACTTTGCGAGATCTCTCTGACGATCGATCCACTATTTACTTATTACATTCTTATTTGAGTTGAGTTGAATCCTCGAATATACAAATAGGCTATGACATATGACTTACAATCTCCCCCTATTTGTTTGTTAGACAATAACACACAAATACCTAGAGGATAACTCAACTAACAAATAAGAAAAAGATATAAATATACATGCAAAGTAAATAGTAGAAAAGTTCTGGATGAGATTTAACATTTTCCAGATTCCAAGTAGATGTTCCTCTAGACTGAACATATCTTCAAGTAGTTCCATCTTCATTTGTACAACCACATTTCCTGTTGAGGAGCTCATATCTCTTGCTTCTCCCCCTATGAGAATCAACTGATTAAAGAAGATCACCTTCGTTTTACCACCTCTCCCGTACAATAGGATCCGCAGATAAAAACCAATGGTACTCCCTTAACTGCTTCTTCCCTTACTAGGAAATCACCTTGTGTTTACCACCTCTCCCGTACAATAGGATCCGTAGTTAGAAACAACAATGGTGTGGTGTAGTATACATTTTTAGGATCTTTTTCTTCCTCCCTGCTATTTCTCCCCCTTAGTTGAGGAATCCTCCAAACTATTTCTTAAGCTTTTATCTCCCCCTTAAAGAAGGAATGTATGCCGTCGTCTGAAGGAGTTCTCATATTTCACTTGGTTGGAAAAGAAATAACAAGTAGTTTCTCTTTCTACCTCACTGTGAGTGTGTGATTCTGTTTAGTGTACCTCACATGTGTTTCACTCTTCTCTCCACTCGTGTTTACACTCATTCTCACAAATGTATCACTCTTCTCTCATAGCTCCATAATCCAGATGTACCTGCAAGGAAAATCACCTTAGCCATCCTTAAAGGAGGTCACAGGTGGTGCAATGGGAGTTCACAAATCCCCATCCTTATTAAACTCGTCAGATAAATCTGAGTCATAATCTACAAGTTGCTAGTTTCCCTTTTAGGGTTCCAGATTTGAATTCTGGGAAGGTAAACAATGATCCAACGATTTTAGCATAAAGATCAAAGTTCCCTTCTAATGTCTGTGAAGACATTTCCTTGTGACTTATCAGGTAATATCTGAATCATTGTCAACAAGTTGCCGATCTGCACCTATGTCAGATCCACTATCCGCAGATGCATCCAGGGGATTTAAGCCTGGGAAGGTAGACACTGACCACTGACATATGGCTTTTAGATCAGTATCCTCTCCTAACACCTGTAAAGGCAATTGGTCCACTAACGAACCTTGAACAATCGAATCTGACCTTAAAATGGTCGAAACTCTTGTTTCCGTCAACTCATCCTTTGTGTGTGTAACCTCTCCTTGTGCATCAAGAATTGTTTATGTTTGAAGTGGTGACACTACATCGGATACCTTGGCCGACAGGCAAAATTCAATAGACTCACCCTGTTGAGAGAATGAATCTAGTAACTGTTTTTGTGCCTTTTCAGCCATTACATCTTTTTGAGAAGATGTATGGGGGCTAGCAGTTGTCTCGGTTTAAATACTACTCATCTATGTAGGAGACAGAGCTACTGGGTTGACTACAGAACCTTCCTTATGTGGTGCACTAGGCACTATCTCCCTCACGCTCATTCATACAACTTTTAGTGGTAAAAGAGTGTTGGTTGGTTCTGTTTTTGTGTTTGTCTTTACAGTCTGGGATAGACGTTGTGGATTTTCAACCTCATGACTGTCAATGAAAGAAAGTCATTGGAGACTGAACCTGTATCATAGAACATATGGTAATAGAGAGAAAATGATTTACAATAGTGATTTCAAAAGATTTTACATGAAATAAGAAATCACTAATGTAGAAAGAAGTTTAATTTTTGTTTTTCAAAATGAATGAGTTTTTGATAAAACATTGATCACTTAGGGTAAAGTCTAAGTAATTCTCATTCATGTCAAAAGTTTACAAATATCTGCAACATAATGTTAACAACATATCATTGACCGATACTTGTCAAGTACTTTAGATACTAATTGTTATGTTGCATAATCAATATACCACTGCACATATAAAACAATATGATTGTGCTTAGTGATAAGATAGTTATTAATATGACGACTCTACTTATTCATATAAAACTGTAGCTGCAGTTAGAGTGCCATACCATGTCGTTGACGATTGCTTGAGCAGTATACTAGTTCATACCAACCTGAAGTGAGATTGTGAAGAAGAGATTGCATAGTCCAATAGATCTGCTACTGCAAAGTCCATGAACTGTGGTGCACTGACTTCCTCTTTTAACTCACCAACCAGGAGTACACTTGTACACATCTTACTAGAGTACAATTCCGAGTGTAATGTGCAGCAGGTGCTTGATATGTCGTAATATTCCCAAGTCTCGTCACTGGTGCTATATGTTGGATACTGCTTCCTGATAATAACCTAGCACAATATACAAAATTACAATGATAACATTCCCAGCTTGCAAACAGCCATATCCCTCAAATAAACCTTTGCTGTTATCTCCAAAGGTAACCAGGGGGCCAGCTTTCTCAATCCGCATTTGATAGCAGGGCTCTATCTCCGGTCATATGTCTTGATGATCCACTGTCAAGAATCCACACTACCGGTTACACCTGTTTAATGCCCTGCACTTCAAATGGATTAGACCTTCTTCGGAACCCAAACTTGGTTGGGCCCGGCATACTTGTAGAACTGTCCTTTGTCAGGCAAAACAACATTTTTAATTTTAATTGTCTCAACTTTCTCAATGACTGAACATTTGACCTTGTAAACAGCCTTAACAAATTTCTGTTTAAGCTTAGGCACAAATGTCTCCTTTCTAGCCTTAGAAGGACTAGCAGTCTTAGACCTATCATGCTTCTTGTTATTCACATGCTGACGAGGAGTAGTCTTATCATTAGACACATGCTTACCATTAAAATAAGCATACATCATATTAAAAGCACAAGACATACAATTAGAAACACCACATGCTTTATGAGAGTGATTAACAGCAGGCAATTTATGCATGGTAGACATGGCATTATTGTTATCCAACTCATGTGTGTCTGAGTTAGTCTCAGTTGCTTTCACAACTTTGACTGGAACTTTCGACTCACTTGACTTGGAAATAATCTTCTCATTAGCATGATCCTCAGCACGTATTTCTTCTTGAATAACAGAAGAGGTCGCATCAAATGGTTCAGCAATTGATGCTTTATAGAGGGGTTCATCAACACCCTTAAGCACATGTGGTACTTCCCTCCCTTTAGCACAAACATGAGGAGGGGAGTTTATGCCTAATTCTCCAATAGCAGCATTGTAATCATAACCTATTCCAGATGTTTGATTAACAGCTTGCTTACTGTAGAACTCTTTAGCCTTCGAACAAGAATTGAAGTAGGCTCTAACCTTAGTCTCAAGACCGGTGATCTTGTCTTTGAGAATAGTTTCGAGTTTTCTATAACAGTCAACTCTATTCTCTAGAAAAGATACCTGTTCTTTTAGTTTATCTTGATTAATGTGCACAAGTCTTAATTCATTGACCTCTTTCTCAAGGTCTTTGATTTGTTGATTTAACAACTCATTATCACGACGAGCACAATCTAAGGAACCTCCTAGATGATAAACTAATTCAGCATCAGTAAATTTTACCTCTTTTCTTGACGATGAGGTGCTTGCATTACTAGCCATGAGAGCAAGATTCCCAACTTCTTCATCTTCACTGTCAGTATCATCCCAGCTTCTTCCCTTTGCCAGGTACGCCCTTTCAGATTTACTCTTCTGATTAGAATCGTAAGAGTTCTTCCTAGCTTGTTTTGGCTTCCTGCATTCTGTGGCAAAGTGTCCCAACTCATTGCAGTTATAGCATCTAATGGTGCTCCGATCAACCATCCCTGTTTTGTATCCACCACTGCTGGTGTTAGAGGATGAAGATCCACCTTTCGGGAATTTGTTGTAGTTGGACTTGTATTTAAGCTTGGGATTCCTCTTGAATCTGACATGGGAGAATCTCTTGACAATTTGGGCCATTGACTCGTCTTCCAATTGCTCCAGCTCTTCCAAGGAGTAAAAATCATCACTTGATTGATTTGTAGTAGGAGGATCATATTCTGCTACTAACTCATTTTCCTCACCCTTGGAAAACTGTACCATTCTTTCCAATTATTGAGATTGCTGTTGTTGTTGACCTTCAGCTACAAGTGCAGTAGATGTGCTGACCATTCTATCCTTCCCGTAGACTTCTTTCTGTTGAATCTGCTCCAACTCATAGGTTTTTAACACTCCATAGAGCCTGTCCAAAGAAATCTCACTCAGATCTCTAGCTTCTCTAATGGCAGTGATTCTATGTTCAAGATGAGTTGGCAGTGTTAAAAGGAACTTTTTGTTGACCTCCCTGATTGAATAATACTTTTCATTGATGTTCAGGTTGTTGATCAACGCATTGTACCTCTCAAACACTTCAGTAATTCCTTCTCCTGGATATGATTTGAAATGTTCATATTCAGAGGTTAGGATTTCCAACTTGTTCTCCCTAACTTCCTCTGTGCCTTCATTAATTACCTCAATAGTTTCCCACATGTGTTTAGAATTTTTACAGTTCATCACATGTCTGTTCATCAAGGGATCAAGGGAATCAATTAATATTAATTGAAGGCTGGCATCCAAGGAGGCTTCTTCCTTCTCAGCAGGAGTAAAATCTTCGGGCTCTTTTGGATAGGTTCTAGCTTTAGTAGTCACCACACCATCTATTATTACCTCCGGTTCAATAACCATCGGAGTTTTTATACCCTTCTTTAACAAGTTTGTATATTTGGGATTTGCAACTTGTAAAAATAATAGCATCTTCTTCTTCCACATGATATAATTCTCTTTATCAAATTCTGGAATATTAACGGTTCCAACTTTATGTGAAGTCATTATGAATTTTTGAATAAATAAAAATTCAAGGAGTTGAAAAATCACAAAAGTCTAGGATCTTGATTTGTTCGTTAATCAGAAGGCTCTGATACCAATTGTTGGGTCCCAATGTGTTTGTAGAAGGGGGGGTTGAATGCAAACAATACCGTTTAGTCTAATAAAATGCGGAATAAAATTGTGAAACAAAATTCAAGTTAAATAAAACTTTTATTAAACTTGAAAGGTGTTACAACTATGGTATCGGTTACAAGGGATTAATCTCAAATCAATTATTACAAATCTAGAATAAATTCGACATGAACTTTTTCTATTTTTGTAATTAAAAGATCAAATGCTAAATGCGATTTGAGATTAAGTTCTAGGGATTTTAATCCACTAGATTGATACACAAGAACAAGATAAGTATTTCTAGTTGATTGGATTTAACTTTACAATCTAGAAATTGATCTTGAAGTTGCAGATGAGATGAAATATTTTTCTGCTCCTTTTTCTTTTGTTCTTGAGTTTGTGTTCTGTTTTTTCGATAGTGAAATAATAGACTTCTGCTCCTTTTTATCAAACAGCCGAATGTAAACATGTACTGGCATGACAATCTCTTTGGCCAGCAAGACTTTCGGTATGACAAAATTTACAACTAGCAAGACAATTAAAATGAGCTAGCAAGACTTTCGGTATGACTATTGATTGTCATACTGATTGTCATATTAGTTCAAATAAATTGTCTTGCTGAATTAATAACAGATTTTAATCTAAACAGAAATTCTAATAAGACAATTAAATGTATTGGCATGACTTTCGATATGACTATCAATTGTCATACCGATTGTCATACTAGTTCAAATGAATTGTCTTGCTGAATTTAAGCAGATTTTAAACCAATTAAAATCTTGTAAATCCTTAATATGAATTCTAAATTAATTAATCAATTTAATTCAATTAATCAATAAATTAATCTTTGCAGATATAATTTATTTTCTTAATTAAATTATATGACTTAATTAATTAATAGAAAATTAATACTAACCCTGAGCAACATCCATTCTTCTAACAATCTTCTGAAAATCACTGAGAATTATGAATCAATTCCACCACTTCAATGTTGACACTCGATGTACTGTCTGGTTCATGAGTGACTAACTTCCGTGATGTTTCTTCATGTCTTGACTTTGACACTTTGATTTTCTTCAGATTAAATCCTTGTAATTAATGATACTCTGACGAGATCTCTGTCACTTGATTAAATCCACGATCTTGATTTATATCACTGAGGCATGATCAACTTCTTGAACTTCTTCCAGTGAATTAACTCCTCAAGTCTGTAGATGAACCTTGTTTCTGAATCCTTTGACAGATATTACTTTGCGAGATCTCTCTGACGGTCGATCCACTATTTACTTATTACATTCTTATTTGAGTTGAGTTGAATCCTCGAATATACAAATAGGCTATGACATATGACTTACAAAAACAATACCCGACCTGCCCTTCCTTTACATCGATCAACAATCTCTTCTCGGCGCCTCCTATCATATGCCACGAAATCTTGAGGGAGATGGAAGATCTTGAAAGCTGTCAAGGGCACGGTCGACCCACCCGTCCAATGCTCTGAGGGCTGGATCTCAACCCTTACAACCTCTGTACGACCCCGAGGGTCGACTGTATTGGTCATCAAGACACGGTTACCCACCAATATTAAAGTTTTGTTCACTCCAGAAACCACAACATCATGTATAACAACATCCATCTCACCAACATCTTCCCCATCCACCTCACGACAAGACCGCTTCCGGGGAGTAACACCAGCTGCCTCAACATCAAACACAACCTTACCTTGGTCTTCCACCAGTTTGTTCCCCTGATCGTCCAACGGGTCTATTGAGACAGAATGGCCAGTACCCGATAGTCCGGGTCTGGTTATATCAGTAGTTTTTTCCGACGCTCTTTGGACTTGGAGCAACAAAGCCTTATCCATTTCCTCCCGGATACGACTGTTCAAAATCTTTTTTACAGAAGCTCCAGCCACTGAGATACAAATAAAAATAAAAAAGAGAAGGGTTAATCAAACGACAAGATAAAACCGCAAAGAAAAAGGAGGGATATAATATATATAAAATCTTTCACAACAATAAATGCATAATAAAAGAAAGAAAACTATCAAACACATCCCCTCTTACAATCATGCATTTCCAAAAATTTAAAATCCCCCAACTATAAGTGAGTATACAACGAAATCGACCCGTGAAACTCGTCCAAATACTCCGCTTTATATTTTTCCAAATTATTCAAATAATCAATTATTCCCTGGCTAACTTTACTACTAAGCTTCCCGAACTCGAAATCCGGACCCCCAACATATAAATACTTCGCGTGATACCTGGAGTTCGATGACCTCACACTAACAATTTTTATTCTCTTATTTCAGAAGTCGAAGTATACCTGACCGTGATGATAACGAACCCCGTATATGGAAAAGAATAACTTCAACGAGGAACCCTATTCCTGTCACAACACAAAGCTACGAATCCACTAAGTCGGGCAATGGAGTTGGGCGTCAACTAGCCTACCCCACTTCCAATAGCCTCGTACATCGCCAAGAAAAGGGATGCATCAGCAACGGAAGTTCAAAATGGGATAAAATCATCGGTATACCATGCATCCCGAACTCAGGAATCATCCATACACGCTCAACTGCGGTTGGAACACGATATCGATACCCATAATCCAAGTCAATATATGCCTTCAGCTTGTTCACTGGCGGATATTTAGTAATATAATAACTAAGGTAGTTAAGGCTCGAATTACCAGAAAATTCCTCTCTACCCAGTCGTACGCTTTTTTCTACAATCCCATCGCTAAGCTCTAAGTTCGAGGACTCAGCGGAGGTGAGGGAAATAGACCCACAAGAATACCCTTCAAGAACTCATCCTCCTCCAAAAAGTCGAAGGAGCCACATTGGGTCAAATTCGGGATTTGCAAATTATTCAGATTTAGAAAGGATTCTTGATCTCCCTCATCGATGGGTCTCTTTTCAGGATTACGGTCATAAATGGTGTGTGGAGAAGACGAAGAACTAACTCCTGCCATTGTGACAAGAACAAGAACAACAAAACACCCAAGACTCTAATATGGAATACACTTAACAGAGAATGAAAGAAAAAAATGGGGGAAATGGAAAGGAAGGAAGGAAACTTATAAAGATGATTACAGACGGTGGAGAAAGAGAAGAAGAGCGGAGTGTCCTTTTGTTGAAGCAGAGGGAAACCGAACAGTCCAATCGCCAACCTTCAAAATGGCTTGCAAATAAAAAACGGTTATATACGTTTTTAAAATATATATATATATATATATATATATATATATATATAATAATAAAATCATTCACACTGCACAATCGAAAATTCACCCCTATTTTTTGTCTTTTACCTTTGTTTTTAAATTTTTATTCTTATTTTTTGCACACTGACATCAATCATGATTTAATCTTATCCCCAAGTAACCAAATTTCAGGTTCCAAAAGACCAGGAAGCAAATTTAAAGATGTTGCTTGAACAAGGGGTGGAGAAATGTTGGACCTTGGACTACAAGAGAGGAAGCCCAAAAAGACTTAATTGTAATAATTATGTAACATTAGTATGAAGACCCAAAAGGCCCATTCGTGAAGAAAAATTCCCTTTGGGACTCCCTATAAATATAAAGCCCCAACCTCATTAAAGGGATCGGATAATCGAGTAAAGAAGAATCTCCTTAAAGATTAGTCTAAAATATTAAATAATATTAAGGGCATATCAGTTACGTATCAACTTGTGGCCCAACTTAATTTCCTTCCCTCTTAAAAATCTCATTAATATCATTATAAGTTTTACTCAAAAGAAGGGTTAATATAGTAATATCTTATCGAGTGTGCCCTATATATTTAGCAACACCGGTAATTTTTTGGCCTGGTTTAGCTGCACGCTGCCCTAGTAGCATCATTTCGTAACATGCGTTGCATTTTTGTTGTTGGTTTGAGACGCGATGCATATATCTTTTGGCGTACGTTTGGGAACTGAGGCTCTAAAGCATAATCTCGATAACTCTATATGCTTTTGTTTTGAACGGCATGACCTTTTTACAAATACAATGTTTATATTGTTCTAATGAGTGGACAACTATCAATTTATTTGTCATGATTTGAGACTTTTCCGATAGACCCTCGAGTTATATTTCATGAATTAATACACTTTTTGGTGAGTTAAAATCAACCGAAATCGGGAGAGATTTTGATGCTCATGTGTACATTGGGTTCAATATATGTCCTATTTCCTGTCATTCTCTAAATTGGTAGGAAATCTATACTTCATCGATTCCAACCAATTTTTTCTGATAAGTTTTGCCAATAATTTGTTGCCGTTTTTTTCAGTGGTACATGTGGCATATGCTTCACTTGATTTAAATGGATTCCTGGTTTTATAAAATTAATTGGTTAATCACATATCTCTTACGTAAATCTTTGGGTATAGAAAGCACAGACTTGTCTACATCAGTACAGAAGGAAAAGAAATCTGCATATTCCCAACCAAAATAAAAGAATATGGCACTTTTAATTATTTGATACCTTTAACTTTCATAATTTCTCGTCCTCCCTTCTCAACAGAACCAAAAAAAATTGCAATTGTAGTATATGGGCTGACAAATGGTTGTCATATGCGTAACAGTATAAGCTTAACAGCATATGCTGAACTCATTCCTTTTTAGTTCTCTTCATCAAAGAACTCGGTTCCTCATTTACGCACCTTTTAGTTATCCTGCAAAGAACAGGATCTATACTCAAAATAACATATGGGTTCTCTATCTCGCTACAGATAATTATATATAGATACTGATCCTAAGCATATCAGAAATATAGAAGAAATTAAATTGCAAAAAATTGATCCAAAATTAATATAATCCAGGTGCATCAAGTGATCGTACAGCTGATAACATGTCATGTACGGAATTCTTTTCTAAGTTCTTTTTTAAATAGTAAGTGAGCTGCAAATGGCAAAAAATGAGCACATTGTAATGATTTTTTGCAATTCAGTGAAGTTAATTACACTCTACCATTGTGTCCCATTGAAGTTCCAAGAGTCGATTCTTCGCTCCATAGAAGGCCGGGGAAAAATGAAAAGATAGAAAGAAGAGAGCTCTATCTAATCTTTTAGAAAGTAATGAAATCTTGAAGTTACAGCACAAGGGGAATATGTTTCTTGTTTGTTCTTCTTTTGACTATCAAACTCTGAATAAACCAAGAATATCCTATTTTCCTGTAAGATGCAGCAAATTTTGAACGTGTTTCAAGTCTCTAGCTACACTATTTATAGAGAAAAAACCTTCAAACTTTTAATGAGGCACGGAAATGTACTGATGTATTACTGGGCAATACTCTATTGGCAGAAGGCTACTTTCTTTTATTGCAGATTGTGAACATTGTATTTCACATAGCATATTAGAATTGTTAGCTCACCGCCAAGGGAGATTTGCCCTGCAATTCGGCTGTACAAATGATCGTAAAACAACTCCTTAATCCATAGAACGCTATGTCTTTCGTTATATGCACTCCATTTGCTTCTAAATCGTAGCAGGTCCATCCCCTTTCTTAAGCCCAGTGAGTAGTTAAAACACTTTCTTTACCTTCATATGCTTTCTTAATCTTGGATAAAATCTTAATGTGCAAAAGAACTTTATATGTTAATAAGGACGTTGCTGTGCCAGTGTACAGTGGAAATTCCATTTTTTGATTAGTAAATGGGATCAGTAGGTATTAGAGTTAATATTTAATTAGTTTTATTTCCGAACAAAGTTTTCTTTTGCCAGGACAGTCAAATTATCTTTTTGAATTAATCATTTGTTTAGAGAAGAATGGGATTTCTATCCATGATCAATGGGTCGAAAGAGCTATGGTGAACAGCCTTAAGTAAGATAGGGTGTTTCTTTACAATCTTTATAGACCATTAATGGTAGGGGAAGGATTTAATGTGTATAGGATGCTTCTGTAATAGTTCTTGCTACTTCTTCTTGAGCTCTGAGTGGTATTTCTCATAGTACGCCTTTAATAATCATTTGAACTATCCATGCCTATTATTACATCTTAAAGATATTCTGATATATGACCATGACTAGAGATGACAATGAAAATATGTTATATTTTAAAAGTATATATAAAATAATTAACGGTGATATGCGGTCAAAACACCTTAAATTACGTGAAAAAAACCAATGAGATAACTAATTTGGGACGGAGGGAGTACTATGTAACTATATATAAAATTTTGACAGATAAAAAGAGAAATATGGAAGTGGATATCCAATGGATAGCAAACACTTAAACTATATATATGTTCACAAAATACAAGGAAACAGTTAATACTATATATATGTTCACAAAGTATAAGGAAACAGTTGCACATTTTAATTTACCCATCAATGGCCTGTATAACCCGAAAATATAATTGCATACTATAAAAGTGTTGATTTTGTCAAAACATAGCCAAAGACACCGATATATAAGTGTCAAATTATTCAATATATTAACTTGACCCAAAGCCTACACTATCATACATTTACAATGCCAAGAGTCTATAACAACACTTTCACTAGGGCAATTCGACTTTAAATAAGCATTTTTAGAATATGAAGCTAATGTAAAACTAGGGTTCTTATATTTGGGACAGTACCATTGTTAACTAATGCAACACTTCTTCTGAAACATGGAGTTTTAAGCAATAACATTACGGCTAATGCAACACATATTAATATGACAGCGGTTATTTGTTGTAACACTTTGTATGCCATGGGGTAACATATTTAACCAGCAAAACTTTAAAAAATTATTACAATACTAAAAACTGCAACACTTTGTTACCCTAGTAAAAGTGTTGTTATAGAGCTCTAATCAGCGGCGACACTTTTTTCTAAACAACAATGTTTTTAAATAAATAACTTCTATGACATGTATTGATGTGACATACACATGTATTTATGTGACATACATCCGTTGTTGCAATACTTTGTATGCACCTGCAACTACTTACATAGAAAAACTACTAAAATTTTCAGTATGGCAACACTTTTACTTGGTGGAATAAGAGTTCTTTTCCTACTTGGCAATTAATTTGGTTACTGTTGCAAAATAGACTCAAAATGGTTCTGGAAATAAAGGGGAATTTTGTCCTTAGTTGTTTTTAGCATGATATATTACAGAATTTATAACAGTGTGTAGACCAGTACATCACATATCTCTAACAGGAGCCGTTCTTTATAAATTAAAAACCAGCAATCTGTAGATGTACAGTGTACATGGCTTTCACACCACACTTCATAAATGTGATTAATAAAAAAGAGTTCCAAGAACAAATTATTCATGTGTAGCTGTAGAATAATATATATATGATTTGGTTGGGGGCCGGCTTCCTTCAACATAGATCACGTCTTCGATTCTTAACATAAACTCAATAAGGTGATTCCATGCTATCTACATCCACAATTTGTTATTCCATGTATACCACTATATAAGCTGAAAAATTAGAAAAACAACAATGTAAGCTGAATAGCATATGCTGAAACAATCCCTTCGGAGGTTCCTTTCACAGAATATTTGGCAAGGATATTGTATTCACTCTGTAGATCATCACCTAAATCTATGTTATTGAACGGATGTCAGATAAATCTCCGTACAGGTGCAGCACCGATGGTGCAATAATGAAAACATGTCCCAGATTCATTTCCATGAACAATTTTTTAAGTTACAAGTAATGGAAAAATATGCGGACATAGCATCTGATTTTTGGAATATTATTGTTTTTATTTTCCATATCTTTTTATTTACTGGTGTGCCTGGATCAACTGGCAGAAATTGTATCCCACTGGAGTACGAAGAGTCATTATTTATTTCAATCAAGGACTAGGAATAAAAAGGATAAGATATACAGAAAGAGATCTATCTACAAATGAAACCAAATGTTGAGGTATCGAGAATGCTTAACACGTCTTTTTTACACCAGGAAACAGAATGAACCCAAGTATATGCTAAGTACGACACGTAGAAAATCTTGAAGTTTTTTCAAGTCCCTACCTAGATTGTGTATTTATAGAGTGAAAATCCTGGTGAGTTGTTCATCGTCAAGCGAATGTACTAATGTATTACGGGGCAATACTCCACTGGCAGTAGCTACTAAAACGGCGAATTGTGAACACTGACTTTCACATGGCAGATTAGTGATTAGCTCACTGCCAAGGGAGATTTTCCCCGCAATTCAGCTGTACTAATGGTCATAAATTAATCTCTTGTGATTCATATCATGTCATAGGATGTCCTCCTTTATATGAACTCTGCATCTGCTTCTACATTACAAAAAAAGACGATTCCTTTACATATTTAAAATGATATGTTGTTTTCTTCATATATGCAATGACAGTTACATATTAATGTACATCTCATCTCTTGTCTTGGGTAGGAGAGTAACTCAGTTCTTCGGCTCTCTTGTAAGCATCATACTACAGTGCTAGTAATAGTAGTAGCAATCTTAAATACAGGACTAAATTCTAATATTTGGATGTAGGATAATAAGAAAGGTATGAGATATTAACTAAGAGTTATATCATTCTTTTTTAGCATTTGCAGACTGTTTGAAGTAGGAAAGGCGGAAATATTAACCACCACTTAACCTCCTTATACATTTTTATGTTTAGGAAGCTACATTACCGAAATCAGACTACAGTTAATCCTTGATAAATGAATACACTCGGGATCCACAAACAGCTAGCTCAGCTGGTACGAGCTAAAGACTGCTTGTGATTAGCAGAATTATAAGTCTGGAACAAAATCATATATTTTCTTCCCAAATACATGTACTGATTTATTGACAATATAGGTACCATGCAAAAAAGAAATTAAGCGAATTAATAAAAGTTGTGTTTTCTACCCTGATTACTATTGAATCCATGGTAACAAATTGGCAAATCAGGTGCCAAACAAATTTTTCTCTAGCTATGACAGTCAAAATTTTGAAATCATATCATTTGTTTAGAACAATGGGATCTCCATCCATAACCAATGGGTCGAAAGAGGTTTGCTGAAGAGTTTGTTGAACTTTCCTCTCTCCATAACCTCGAGATCCTTAATCGTAGGGGAAGGATTTAATATGTATAGGATGTGCTTCTGAATTGTACATACTTAGAAATTCTTCTTCGAGCTCTAGGTGGTATTTCCCATAGTATGGTAAATAATAATTTGGGTAACAGTAATTGAACTATCCATGAATAAGATGATTACGACGATAATGATGTTGAACACTATACATGTAACACTTTCAGTAGGGTAATGCCGCATTGAATAAGTGTTGCTAGAAACTGGAGCTACTGTAAAGCTAGGATTCTTCAATTTTGGAAGACCTTTGTTAACTGATGCAACCCTTTTTCTAATAACATTAATGTTTTCTAAGCAATAACTTTTATAGTTTTATGACAACAATAAGACCAGTTAAGTTGACATCTATTTTTTGTTGTAACACTTGTATGCAACTACAATGGGTAACATATTTAATCACCAACACTTTAAAAAGTTACTACAATATATACGCAATATCTGCAACACGTTATCACCCTACTAAAATTGGTGCTATAGCGTTCTATACAAATGCAACACTTTTTCTAGACAACATTGTTGCAACACTTTATATGCACCTCCAGCTGGGTAAAATTGGTGATCAGCAACACATTGAGAAACTACTACAGCTACAGTATTCATAATTGCAACACTTTAACTCTAAGAAGAAAGGGTGCGGCACCCCATTGAGACTGTAATTTTTTTCGTTGACTTTAAATCAGCACAGAGACTACGGCTTTTACTAACAATCGATATCAATTGGGAATCCTAATTCTCTAAAGCAGCAGGAGAAGAGAAGAGATGATTGAGGCGACTTAAACGTGGGTGAAATTTGTGTGTATCGTATGTATACATAGGATATGGGTTTGGGTCAATTGACCATTGAAAAGAAAGAAGTGACTTGGGTCTGTTGGTTTAGTTATAGGCTACTTAATTTGTTTTTTCTAATTTCTTTAATTTTAATTGGTAATTAATTTACTTATTAATTTTTATTTATACCCTACAATTTTTGTTAGGTGCTTCGCATGTGTACGTGGACAGTAGCCAGATAGCATAACTCACCGACTACTATTTTTTCAATCTTTTAAGAAAGAATGACAAAATTACCACGTTTTAACACTTCTGTAACCAAAATACCAGTTCTCATGATAGGGGGCCAAAAATACCTTTCTATTAAGCCTGCATTTGCCAAAAATACCTTTCTATTAAGCCTACTTCAAATGCGTATTAATTTTTTAAAGCTACATATATAATATTTTAATCTGCTACAAATATATATAAAACATCCATACTGCTAATGGCATTTTTCCTCAAAATTGAAGTTGGGTTATTAGTCAAATATACGAGATAAACCCGGGATACTGACCAAGTTGACAAAACAAATTAAACCTAATACCCAAATGTGACATGCGTAATATAGCTTATACCCATTAGAAAAATATGTATTAGACTATGTTACCTCTTTGTCCAATGCGTATTACTTTCTGATTCTTTGTTTTAAAAAAGAATTTAAAATAATACTCCTCTTATAAATGCGTAATTGGTATTACCTATTTTTGAAATATGTGATTGGATGGTAAATATGACCTCCCACTCGGCAGAGTGGTATTCTTGTCAGGAGACTTAAAATATTTGTTATTTTTGGCCTTCTCCCATCTTTTTATTATTAAGAATGCATTTGGCTTTTAGAATATTGAACTCGATTATTTGAATTTAAATGCCACTATTGGATCATTATGTATATATACAATGTATATAATATTTAAATTATATATAAAATATATATTGTAATATTCACTACAAGAAAAACGGGCAAATATGGCCGGTTAAAAATCAGTTGTATTTAGTTAAATTCGACCGTTTTCGGTCGTATTTAGTATTTAACTAAATACGACCGGTATTTGGACCAAACATATTTGCTTGAGTCATGTTTAGTAAATCGGTCATATTTAGTATACGAGCGACTAAATTCGACCGAAAGCGGTCGAATTTGTTTTTCATCTAAAATTTAAAAATCCGTCCCAAAAAATTGAATTTTTGAAAAAATTTGAGAAGTCCGCCTAAAATATAAATTCGACCGTATATGGTTAAAAATATTATTCTGAATTCGACCAAATGCGGTCGAATTAAGGAGCACCAGATTTTAAAAAAAATATCGCCGGAAAATTCTCAGATTCCGGGGAGCTTCAAAAAATCCGGCAACCATTCTGATAACTCCGATGTTACCAAAAATGGGGGGGGGGGGGGTTCGGTTCAATTTCGCATAACAAATCATTCTAAATCATTTCCAAAATCCAAAACTAATATCAACAATGATGTATCAACGATGCAATCCATTTTCCGATCAAACTGACCATTTTCCGGCCAAATCGAGATAATGAAAAATTCAACCAAATTCAACACTCAATATCACAAAATAAAGCCAAAAACCTATACAATCAATTATCAATAATTAATTAACATATATTTACTATCAAAAACAAAACATATAATTTAAAAATCATACCAAATTTAACTTTACACAAATATCAAGTTTTCATTTCGAAATTTTCACAAACATACTCCTACAACTTTTCTAAACACAAACCCACAATCAAAAATGAAATTAAAACACAAAATTTTGAAGACCCAATTAATTTTTTGTTAAAAAAATAAATATAAAAAATAGGTGTTAGAGGCGGGTGTTAGTACGGGCGGAAAATAAAAGGGATTGGCGGAAAATAAAAGAGGTTGTCCGGAAAATAAAGAAGGAAAAATGAGGGAGGGAGCGGGGGAGGGCAGTTGAGTGGAGGGACAGGGGAGGGGGTGAGGGTTTTATGTTAAAAATATTGACTTTTTAGTTATTTTAAAAAATCTAAAATTAACCATTGGATTTTATTTTAGTACTTGAATTTGGTACGTTGGACCTAAGTCACGTGGATCAGTGACGTGGCAAGGCTAAATACAACCACGCTTAGTTAAATTTAGGAGTGTCAATTAAAATTACGTATTTTCTATTATGAAAATTAAAATCCAGATAATTTCTATAAAAAATATTGTTATTTATTAACTTTTTTCTTATAATATTATAATATTATGATTTATTTTAAAAACTCATTATTTTAATAAAAATTAAAATTGTGATTTTGATCGATTTTATTATAAATTCCATTAACAAGAGTGTGCGGTTAAATTTAGAATTATGTTTAATAATATTTTATTTGTTAAAATAATTGAGATCTAATAATTAAAATATATTTATTTTTTCTAAATTTTTTATCATATCACTAAAATATATAGATCTTGACATCTGTAAGGTTGGATCATCCATAAACATTTTTAAAAAAATTGAAACATCAGTATGGAGCTAAACACTACTTATTCCTTGTAATTATGCCATCACTATCAGTTTTGTTTCTGAATACCCACTTTGTACGAACAACAGATCTGTTCTTTGGTCTTGGCACTAGGGTCCAGACTATGTTTCTTTCAAATTTATTTAACTCTTCCTGCATTGCTTGCACCCAATCAGCATCTTGAAGAGCTTCTTCCACTTTCTTTGGCTCAGTCTGAGACAGAAAAGAATTGTAAAGATATTCACTAGAAGTAGTTGTTCTAGTTCTGACACCTGCATCAGGATTTCCAATTATCAAATCAGGTGTATGTGATTTAGTCCACTTCCTTGCAGATGAAAGGTTTTCTCTAGAACTGGATGCTCCCCCATGATCCATGCTATCTTCATTAACATTTTCTGATGCTCCCCCTGAAACTATGCTCTCTATGTTGGATTCTTCAGAGTTTAGATTTTCAGAACTATCAGAACTTGGCTTATCAGAACTTCACGAGTCAGAACTTGAAGAGGCAGTTGTCTGTTATGATGTTTCTTGAGATGTGGTTGTCTCTTCAGTATGCTCCCCCTGCACAGGTGCATTTTCCTTTGGCGTAGTCACCACAGTTTCAATAACATCAGAGCTTAATCCATCAGAGTTTGCAGTATTAGAATTTAGTCTGTCAGGATTTTCAGTATCAGAATTTAAGTCTTCATTTTCAAATCTCAGGTGCTCATGATCATTGAAGTCTTCAAGTCCAGTAACCTTCTTATCATCAAAGGAGACATTGATAGATTCCATGACCACTCTTGTTCTCAAGTTATAGACTCTGAAGGCTTTTGTGGAAAGTGGATACCCAACAAAAATTCCTTCATCAGCTTTTAGATCAAATTTGGACAGCTGTTCAGGGTGAGTCTTAAGAACAAAACACTTGCATCCAAACACGTGAAAATACTTCAGATTTGGCTTCTTTTTCTGAGTAATTAGTGTTGCATTCTGAGTAAAACAGGCAGTCTGCACAGTTTCAGCCCAGAAATAGGTTGGAAGCTTTGCTTCATCAAGCATTGTTCGTGCAACTTCAATAAGAGTTCTATTCTTTCTTTCAACAACTCCATTTTGCTGTGGAGTTCCAGGTGCAGAAAATTCCTGCTTGATTCCATAGTTTTTGCAGAACTCTTCCATTATCAAATTTTTGAACTCAGTACCATTATCACTCATTATTTTCACAGAATCTTTGACCAATTTATCCAGTTGCCTGACATGATCAATCAAGATAGCTACAGTTTCACTTTTTGTCTGCAAGAAATACACCCATGTGTATCTAGTGAACTCATCCACTATGACCATAGCATATTTCTTCTTTGCAGTAGACATGACATTTACTAGACCAAATAGATCAACATGCAGTAAGTGATAAGGCTCAAGAATTGATGATTCAGTCTTGCTCTTGAATGAGGATTTCATTTGTTTAGCCTTCTGACAAGAATCACAAAAGCCATCAGGAGCAAATACTGACTTTGGCAGTCCTCTCACAAGATCTTTCCTTACCAACTCATTTATATTGTTGAAATTTAAATGAGAGAGTTTTTTGTGCCAATTTCAGCTTTCTTCAATTGATGCTCTACTCATCCGACAGATTACAGAACCATCAGTACTTGTTGAAAGCTTGGCTTCATAGATGTTACCACGCCTGTATCCTTTCAGAACAACTTTACCTGTAGATTTACTTACAACTTCACAGTGTTCTTCAAAGAAATCCACATGATAACCTCTGTCACAAATTTGACTGACACTTAGTAGATTGTGTTTAAGTCCTGAGACCAGAGCTACTTCCTTAATGATGACATTCCCAAGATTGATATTACCATATCCCAATATTTTTCCAACATTGCTATCTCCATAAGAAACACTTGGGCCAGCCTTCTCCACAAAGTCTGATAGCAGGGCTTTATTTCCAGTCATATGTCCTGAACATCCACTGTCCAGAACTAGGATGTTTTTCATGTTTCCCTTTAATTCAGTAGCTTCAGAACTGCTTTCAGCACTTGCCTTATCAGCATTTGCCATCAGGGCATAATTCTCCTCACTTTCAGAATCTGAGGTGTCTGTCCAGTTTTTCTTCTTTATGACAAGAGCCTTGCCTTTGTCACTCTTAACTTTCTTGTAATCAGGAGATATGTGGCCTTTCTCACCACAGTTGTAGCATTTGACATTTGTATAATCTCCTCTGTCAGACTTTCCTCCTCTGCCCTCAGATTTTCTGAAATTCTTCTTATCAGAACTTGCGCCTTTCCTGGAAAACTTCTTTCCCTTCCTGAACTTCCTGTATGCAATCTTTATGTTTCCTTTCACCATGAGAGCACACAGCTTCATCATCTCTTCATCAGCATCCGTCTGAGGCAAGCTTTCAGATTCTGAGTCATCATCACTTTCAGAACTTGATGACTCAATATCAGACTTTGTGAAGAGAGCTTTACCCTTGTCTTTCTTTGAGGTAGCTGCCTTGGGGGATTCTTCTTCAGCCTTAAGAGCAACTGTCCTTGACTTTCCTCCTTTTCTCTTGCTTCTTTGTTCCATCTCAAGTTCATGAGTCTTGAGCATTCCATAAATTTTATCAAGAGTTGTTTCATCAAGATTATAGTTGTCTCTTATTGTTGTTGCCTTCAAATCCCAGCATTCAGGAAGAGCTAGCAGGAATTTAAGGTTTGAATCTTCAAGATCATACTCCTTATCAACGAGTGACAAATCATTCAAGAGTTTGACAAATCTATCATATAAATCAGTCAATGACTCATTAGCCTTTGAGTCAAAGTGTTTATACTCTTGAGTGAGTATTGTCTTCCTGTTCTTCTTAATCGTATCCGTTCCCTGACATCTTGTTTCCAAGGCATCCCATATCTCCTTTGCAGTCTTGCAGTTTATTACCCTGTTTGACATTACATTATCAATAGCACTATGCAGTAAGTGTCGTACCTTAGCATCCTTAGCAACTGATGCGATATCTTCAGCAGTGTAGTCACTCTTTTCTTTTGGTACTGATTTTGCTGCTTCACCTGTAACTGTAACAGCGAGCTTGGTTGGTTTGTGAGGCCCTTCTTTGATTCTATCAAGATATTTTGGATCTGTAGCTTCCAGAAACTGAAAGGAATATGTCCTAAGTCCAATCATGTATTAGGATTTAGGAATAACTTTTTATGTAATTTGTTTTGATTTCATTGATATTAATAAAAGACTTGTTTTGTTTTTATTACGGGCTCTATCTATTTAAGTGTTTAAATTAGATATACCATAGTTTAGAGTAAAGCTTTTATGGATTATGATGAGATCATAATTGTGAGACCTAAAAGATGATAACTCTAAACTTAAATAGTTCCTGGTCATAGGATTACTAACTGGTAATTAATAATCCGCAAAGATCGGTACATACTATGCTTGCTTCATTTTGAAGGATGTCTGTTCTCATAGATATTTGTATGGTGACACTATAGCTAGTATGTAGGTGCTTATTATAGAATAAGTTCACTGAACATGACTCGCACAGCTGAACAACTGATGGAGTTCACTCACGTGTCAGCAGTTGTTCACATAGTGATAGTTGTACAAGTATCCTTAGACTTGAGGTCATCATAGTCATCTTGTGTACACTGAACTATGCTTTGGTTTAGTTCTTAGTCTCTAGGGACAATTATTAGGGCTTTACTAGGTATAGGAATTTGTACACGAAGATAGTGTATGATCAATAAAGGATCTACCCCTTCCAGTGAAGGAAACGAATGTTCAAGGCTGATCCACTTATGCTAGTTCAGGAATCTCTGGCCAGAGTGAATGAAATTAGAAAGGAGTTTCTAATTTACATAGAAATAAGCATAGTAAATGGTAAGCAAGTGATTAAATTAGATAGGCTTGACACGAGATCCATGCCTTGTATTTAATGAGGACATTGTAGGGTAGAAGGAGTTTATTGTACGGTAACTATTCACTGAATTGGTTCTTGGTATTCTAAGCAGTGAATTCGTATTATCCGAATAGTCGCGATATGTTGAGAAGTATCCCTCACGATGTAGAATAAATATGATTAATTAATTAATCATATTTAATAAATTAGAGAATTTATATAAATAATGATAAAATAATTTTATTATTATTTAATTCCACTACCGGCTTAATATTGAACCTACAGGGTCACACCATAAAAAGAGAATGATTTAATGGTGGAGGAATTAATTAATAATGGCTGATAATTATTTATTTATGAAATAAATAATTAATTGGCAAATTTAATAATTGATTAAATGAGATTTAATTGATAATAAATTAATTAAGAAAAGTTCTTAATATTATTAATTAAGAATTTAATTTTTGGAAATTAAATCAAGAGAAAGAATTATTTCTAAAGTATTTAGAAAAAGGATTAATAATTAAAAGGTGTTTTAATTATTAATGAGAATAATAAATGGGTTAATAATAATAATATTTTATGGGAAAATTTCAGCTGAAAATTTTGCCTATAAATATACTATTATAAACCCTATTTTTGATACTAACCCGAACCCAAATTTTTCAGAAAACCTAATTCTCTCCACCTCCTCCTCCTCCTTAGCATCGTTTTCTTGGTGGATACCGGTGGAGTACTTCACGTTTGAGGAGCAGTTGCTAGGGATCTCCGATCGTTGCTTTTGGATCGCTATTAAAGGTTAGTAATCGATTCATATGTTTTAATCACGATTTATATGCTTTTATTTGGATTTTATATGTGTAAAAGTGTTTTACCATGCCTCTGCTGCGACTAAAATCCAACAATGGTATCAGAGCATAGGTTGTATGCATATAAATTTGTGGTAAAAATTTCAGAATTTTATGTGCTTGTATGAATTAATTATGATTTTTACAAGTTATATTATGGATTAATTATGTCTGATGAGAAATCGTTTCTCATAATAATTTTGAATGTTGATCTGGATTCTACAAGTGTTGTAGATCGTCTGGGTCTTTTTTTCATAATTATATGATGTATAAATTTTTTATTATGAATTTTTGAAGATCTTGCAATTAAAATTTGTAATTAAATAATCATATATATATATATATAAATTGTTAGTATGTATATATCTGCTGTTGTCTGTTATTTGCTGTGTTGAATTTGATGCTGTTGGCACGGAAGCAAAGAAGCTGTCAAGGAACAGACACGAGAAAGAATGTCAGGCGCGGAAATCCGTGCGAGAAAAAAGCAACGGCGGCTGCTGCAGGCGCGTGTGGCGCACGCGCGCGCGGGGTGTGTCGCGCATTCCGGGAATGCGTTACACCCTGTGGCGCATTCACGGAATGCGTTACACCTTTTAATGGCTAAAAAGGGTTGTAACGCATCACTGGAATGCGTTACAGGGCTTGTAACGCGTTCCTGTAATGCGTTACAGCCCGACTGTCCACATTAAATTTGATTTTTTGGGAGTTTCGTAACTCCGTTTTGGGCGTGCAATATATCGTTGGATTCATTTTTCCAAGACGGATCTAATGGAGTGATCAAATTTTAGTTTATATAAAAGTTTTGAACTGTTTATATTTCCGAAAGTGTTTTAAAGCTGTTTTTAACTGTTTTAACTGCTTTTAAATGCTTCATGTGATACATAGAGATGTATAATGCTTAGACCAATATGCTAGATGATGTAACATGCTACCTTGATGTTTATTCATATTGATATATCTGATATATGCTTACTTTATCATGCGATGATAGATTTAGGTGAACTTAAATAAACATAAGGCGCTTGTTAGACAATCTAGTATAGTGAAATTGTTTCATAACCTTAATAATAATATTATGAATATAATCATGAGATTCTTGTGTTTATGAAACACATAATTGAATATGAATTTTCGATATGAGAGAAAGGATGATTCTGTCAACAACAGATTTCTATCTGTAAGAAAGGGTTATTATGTGACGCCTCTTGACAATGCTCCACCCGATCTGGGAATCATCTGATTATTGATTATTGATTTGAAATATTTAATTTAAAAGGAAGAATCTCTTTATAATATGATTATGATTGTAACGTAATATAATCCCTCTAAAATTAAATAATATCAAGTAGTAATTGGCTAATGACACAACGGGCTTGTGTCGGTGATAGCCTTCCAACATGATAGAAAAGTAGTTCTTATTTTTGAATCATTGTCGGTTCGTGCTACAGCCGAGGGCTTTGATTTCGAAATAAGAAATACTTGTCTATTACATAGAGATGTGTACATTGAATAAGAATCTAAAGGTCGGTACGTGCCACAGCCGTGGGCCTTTGGGGACTGATTCTCACATGCCAAACACAGTAGTGATATCTTCTACCCCTTTTGGCACCTCCAACTTCAGGTTTTCATTCTTTTCAACGATCAACTTATACAAGGTATTCATCCCGTCAATATGTCGCTCATGACCCTCACATGCCAACCTTGCTTCATCATGCTCATTTTCTACTTCTTGTAGCCTACCTTCAAGATCGCTTACCCTTTTACTTAACGCCTGCTCAGAAACTTGCATCTCCCTCACTCGCTTCAACAAAGCCGAGTTTGCACTCGCTAAATCACTAACTCACTTCTCCGCATCAGCACCGCTCGAACCCAACCTCTTCTTTTCCTCCCTCATTGTCGACGATTCGACTTCCAGCTTTGACCGAGACTTGACATTATCATCAGATTTGAACTCCTCCAATATATGCATGAAATCGGAAAAGAACTATGAAACAACAACAAGAAGCTAGTTATAGTCAGTAAAAATAAATAAAACTTTTAATCCTAAGTACAAAGGACAAAAATTAATGTGAAATATAACATAGAACAAAAACCATACCCGACCAGCCCTTCCTTTACATCGATCAACAATCTCTTCTCGGCGCCTCCTATCAAATGCCACGAAATCTTGAGGGAGATGGAAGATCTTGAAAGCTCTCAAGGGCACGGTCGACCCACCCGTCCAATGCTCTGAGTGCTGGATCTCAACCCTTACAACCTCTGTACGACCCGAGGGTCGACTTTATTGGTCATCAAGACACGGTTACCCACCAATATTAAAGTTTTGTTCACTCCAAAAACCACAACATCATGTATAACAACATCCATCTCACCAACATCTTCCCCATCCACCTCACGGCAAGACCGCTTCCGGGGAGTAACACCAGCGGCCTCAACATCGAACACAACATAACCTTGGTCTTCCACCAGTTTGTTCCCCTGATCGTCCAACGACTCTATTGAGACAGAATGGCCAGTACCTGATCGTCCGGGTCTGGTTATATCAGCAGTTTTATCCGACGCTCTTTGGACTTGGAGCAACAAAGCCTTACCCATTTCCTCCCGGATACGACTGTTCAAAATCTTTTATAAAGAAGCTCTAGCCACTGAGATACAAACAAAAATCAAAAAGAGAAGGGTCAATCAAACGACAAGATAAAACCGCAAAGAAAAAGGAGGGATATAATATATATAAAATCTTTCACAACAATAAATGTATAATAAAAGAAAGAAAACTATCAAACACATCCCCTCATACAATCATACATCTCCAAAAATTTAAAATCCGCCAACTATAAATGGGTATACAATGAAATCGACCCGTGAAACTCGTCCAAATACTCTGCTTTATACTTTTCCAAATTATTCAAATAATCAATTATTCCCTGGCTAACTTTACTACTAGGCTTCACGAACTCCAAATCCGGACCCCCAACATATAAATACTTCGCGTGATACCTGGAGTTCGATGACATCACACTGACAATTTTCATTCTCTTATTTCTAAAGTCGAAGTATACCTGACCGTGATGATAACGAACCCCGTATATGGAAAAGAATAACTTCAACGAGGAATCCTATTCCTGTCACAACACAAAGCTACGAATCCACTAAGTCGGGCAATGGAGTTGGGTGTCAACTAGCCTGCCCCACTTCCAATAGCCTCGTACATCACCAAGAAAAGGGATGCATCAGCAACCGAAGTTCAAAATGGGATAAAATCATCGGTATACCATGCATCACGAACTCAGGCATCATCCATACACGCTCAACTGCGGTTGGAACATGATATCGATACCCATAATCCAAGTCAATATATGCCTTCAGCTTGTTCACTGGCAGATATTTAGTAATATAATAACTAAGGTACTTAAGGCTCGAATTACCAGAAAATTCCTCTCTACCAAGTCGTACGCTTTTTTCTACAATCCCATTGCTAAGCTCTAAGTTCGAGGACTAAGCGGAGGTGAGGGAAATAGACCCACAGGAATACCCTTCAAGAACTCATCCTCCTCCAAAAAGTCGAAGGAGCCACATTGGGTCAAATTCGGGATTTGAAAATTATTCAGATTTAGAAAGGATTCTTCATCTCCCTCATCGATGGGTCTCTTTTCAGGATTACGGTCATAAATGGTGTGTGGAGAAGACGAAGAACTAACTTCGGCCATTGTGACAAGAACAAAAACAACAAAACACCCAAGACTCTAATATGGAATACACTTAACAGAGAATGAAAGAAAAAAAAAGGGGGAAATGGAAAGGAAGGAAGGAAACTTATAAAGATGATAACAGACGGTGGAGAAAGAGAAGAAGAGCGGAGTGTCCTTTTGTTGAAGCAGAGGGAAACCGAACAGTCCAATCGCCAACCTTCAAAATGGCTTGCAAATAAAAAACGGTTATATACGTTTTTTAAAATATATATATATATATATATATATATATATATATATATATATATATATAATAATAATAAAATCATTCACACTGCACAATCGAAAATTCACCCCTATTTTTTTTCCTTTACCTTTGTTTTTAAATTTTTATTCTTATTTTTTGCACACTAACATCAATCATGATTTAATCTTATCCCCAAGTAACCAAATTTCTGGTTCCAAAAGACCAAGAAGCAAATCTAAAGATGTTGCTTGAACAAGGGGTGGAGAAATGTTGGACCTTGGACTACAAGAGAGGAAGCCCAAAAAGACTTAATTGTAATAATTATGTAACATTAGTATAAAAACCCAAGAGGCCCATTCGTAAAGAAAAATTCCCTTTGGGACTCTCTATAAATATAAAGCCCCAACCTCATTTAAGGGATCGGATAATCGAGTAAAGAAGAATCTCCTTAAAGATTAGTCTAAAATATTAAATAATATTAAGGGCATATTAGTTACGTATCAACTTGTGGCCCAACTTAATTCCCTTCCCTTTTAAAAATCTCATTAATATCATTATAAGTTTTACTCAAAAGAAGGGTTAATATAGTAATATCTTATCGAGTGTGCCCTATATATTTAGCAACACCGGTAATTTTTTGGCCTGGTTTAGCTGCACGCTGCCCTAGTAGCACGCTGCCCTAGTAGCATCATTTCGTAAGATGCGTTGCATTTTTGTTGTTGGTTTGAGACGCAATGCATATATCTGTTGGCGTACGTTTGGGAACTGAGGCTCTAAAGCATAGTCTCCATAACTCCATATGCTTTGGTTTTGAACGACATGACCTTTTTACGAATACAATGTTTATATTGTGCCAATAAGTGGACAACTATCAATTTATTTGTCATGATTTGAGACTTTTCCGATAGACCCTCGAGTTATATTTCATGAATTAATACACTTTTTGGTGATTTAAAATCAACGGAAATCGGGAGAGATTTTGATGCTCATGTGTACATCGGGTTCAATATATGTCCTATTTCCTGTCATTCTCTAAATTGGTAGGAAATCTATACTTCATCGATTCCACCCAATTTTTTCTGATAAGATTTGCCAATAATATGTTGCCGTTTTTTTTCTTCAGGGGTACATGTGGCATATGCTTCACTTGATTTAAATGGATTCCTGGTTTTATAAAATTAATTGGTTAATCACATATCTCTTACGTACATCTTTGGGTATAGAAAGCACAGACTTGTCTACATCAGTACAGAAGGAAAAGAAATCTGCATATTCCCAACCAAAATAAAAGAATATGGCACTTTTAATTATTTGATACCTTTAACTTTCATAATTTCTCGTCCTCCGTTCTCAACGGAACCAAAAAAAATTGCAATTGTAGTATATGGGCTGACAAATGGTTGTCATATGGGCAACAGTATAAGCTTAACAGCATATGCTGAACTCATTCCTTTTTAGTTCTCTTCATCAAAGAACTCGGTTCCTCATTTACGCACCTTTTAGTTATCCTGCAAAGAACAGGATCTATACTCAAAATAACATATGGGTTCTCTATCTCGCTACAGATAATTATATATAGATACTGATCCTAAGCATATCAGAAATATAGAAGAAATTAAATTGCAAAAAATTGATCCAAGTGATCGTACAGCTGATAACATGTCATGTACGGAATTCTTTTCTAAGTTCTTTTTTAAATAGTAAGTAAGCTGCAAATGGCAAAAAATGAGCACATTGTAATGATTTTTTGCAATTCAGTGAAGTTAATTACACTATACCATTGTGTCCCATTGAAGTTCCAAGAGTCGATTCTTCGCTGCATAGAAGGCCGGGGAAAAATGAAAAGATAGAAAGAAGAGAGCTCTATCTAATCTTTTAGAAAGTAATGAAATCTTGAAGTTACAGCACAAGGGGAATATGTTTCTTGTTTGTTCTTCTTTTGACTATCAAACTCTGAATAAACCAAGAATATCCTATTTGCCTGTAAGATGCAGCAAATTTTGAACGTGTTTCAAGTCTCTAGCTACACTATTTATAGAGAAAAAACCTTCAAACTTTTAATGAGGCACGGAAATGTACTGATGTATTACTGGGCAATACTCTATTGGCAGAAGGCTACTTTCTTTTATTGCAGATTGTGAACATTGTATTTCACATAGCATATTAGAATTGTTAGCTCACCGCCAAGGGAGATTTGCCCTGCAATTCGGCTGTACAAATGATCGTAAAACAACTCCTTAATCCATAGAACGCTATGTCTTTCGTTATATGCACTCCATTTGCTTCTACATCGTAGCAGGTCCATCCCCTTTCTTAAGCCCAGTGAGTAGTTAAAACACTTTCATCACCTTCATATGCTTTCTTCATCTTGGATATCCATATAAAATTTTCTTAAGTACTATGTAACTATATATAAAATTTTGACAGAGAAAAAGAGAAATATGGAAGTTGATATCCATGGATAGCAAACACTTAAACTATATATATGTTCACAAAATTTAAGAAAACAGTTAATACTATATACATGTTCACAAAGTATAAGGAAATGCACATTTTAATTTACCCATCAATAGCCTGTATAACCCGAAAATATAATTGCATACTATAAAAGTGTTGATTTTGTCAAAACACCGATATATAAGTGTCAAATTATTCAATATATTAACCTGACCCAAAGCCTACACTATCATACATTTACAATGCCCAGAGTCTATAACAACACTTTCACTAGGGCAATTCGACTTTAAATAAGCATTGTTAGAATATGAAGCTAATGTAAAACCAGGGTTCTTATATTTGGGCCAGTACCATTGTTAACTAATGCAACACTTCTTCTGAAACATGGAGTTTTAAGCAATAACATTACGGCTAATGCAACACATATTAATATGACAGCGGTTATTTGTTGTAACACTTTGTATGCGACGGGGTAACATATTTAACCATCAAAACTTTAAAAAATTATTACAATACTAATAACTGCAACACTTTGTTACCCTAATAAAAGTGTTGTTATAGAGCTCTAAACAGCGGCGACACTTTTTTCTAAACAACACTGTTTTTAAATAAATAACTTCTATGACATGTATTGATGTGACATACACATGTATTTATGTGACATACATCCGTTGTTGCAACACTTTGTATGCACCTGCAACTGCTTACATAGAAAAACTACTAAAATTTTCAGTATGGCAACACTTTTACTTGGTGGAATAAGAGTTCTTTTCTTACTTGGCAATTAATTTGGTTACTGTTGCAAAATAGACTCAAAATGGTTCTGGAAATAAAGGGGAATTTTGTCCTTAGTTGTTTTTAGCATGATATATTACAGAATTTATAACAGTGTGTAGACCAGTACATCACATATCTCTAACAGGAGCCGTTCTTTATAAATTAAAAACCAGCAATCTGTAGATGTACAGTGTACATGGCTTTCACACCACACTTCATAAATGTGATTAATAAAAAAGAGTTCCAAGAACAAATTATTCATGTGTAGCTGTAGAATAATATATATATGATTTGGTTGGGGGCCGGCTTCCTTCAACATAGATCACGTCTTCGATTCTTAACATAAACTCAATAAGTTGATTCCATGCTATCTACATCCACAATTTGTTATTCCATGTATACCACAATATAAGCTGAAAAATTAGCAAAACAGCAATGTAAGCTGAATAGCATATGCTGAAACAATCCCTTCGGAGGTTCCTTTCACAAAACATTGTCTTGCGGTTTCCTTTTTATCCCTCTGCAAAGCAATCATCCATGATCTGAAATAAGGTAAAGATTAGAGGTATTACATTCGAAATTTGGCAAGGATATTGTATTCACTCTGTAGATCATCACCTAAATCTATGTTATTGAATGGATGTCAGATAAATCTCCGTACAGGGGCAGCACCGATGGTGCAATAATGAAAACATGTCCCAGATTCGTTTCCAAGAACAATTTTTTAAGTTACATGTAATGGAAAAATATGAGGACATAGCATCTGATTTTTGGAATATTATTGTTTTTATTTTCCATATCTTTTTATTTACTGGTGTGCCTAGATCAACTGGCAGAAATTGTATCCCACTGGAGTACGAAGAGTCATTATTTATTTCAATCAAGGACTAGGAATAAAAAGGATAAGATATACAGAAGGAGATCTATCTACAAATGAAACCAAATGTTGAGGTATCGAGAATGCTTAACACGTCTTTTTTACACCAGGAAACAGAATGAACTCAAGTATATGCTAAGTACGACACGTAGGAAATCTTGAAGTTTTTTCAAGTCCCTATTTAGATTGTATATTTATAGAGTGAAAATCCTGGTGAGTTGTTCATCGTCAAGCGAATGTACTAATGTATTACGGGGCAATACTCCACTGGCAGTAGCTGCTAAAACTGCGGATTGTGAACACTGACTTTCACATGGCAGATTAGTGATTAGCTCACTGCCAAGGGAGATTTTCCCCGCAATTCAGCTGTACTAATGATCATAAATTAATCTCTTGTGATTCATATCATGTCATAGGATGTCCTCCTTTATATGAACTCTGCATCTGCTTCTACATTACAAAAAAAGACGATTCCTTTACATATTTAAAATGATATGTTGTTTTCTTCATATATGCAATGCAAGTTACATATTAATGTACATCTCATCTCTTGTCTTGGGTAGGAGAGTAACTCAGTTCTTCGGCTCTCTTGTAAGCATCATACTACAGTGCTAGTAATAGTAGTAGCAATCTTAAATACAGGACTAAATTCTAATATTTGGATGTAGGATAATAAGAAAGGTATGAGATATTAACTAAGAGTTATATCATTCTTTTTTAGCATTTGCAGACTGTTTGAAGTAGGAAAGGCGGAAATATTAACCACCACTTAACCTCCTTATACATTTTTATGTTTAGGAAGCTACATTACCGAAATCAGACTACAGTTAATCCTTGATAAATGAATACACTCGGGATCCACAAACAGCTAGCTCAGCTGGTACGAGCTAAAGACTGCTTGTGATTAGCAGAATTATAAGTCTGGAACAAAATCATATATTTTCTTCCGAAATACATGTACTGATTTATTGACAATATAGGTACCATGCAAAAAAGAAATTAAGCGAATTAATAAAAGTTGTGTTTTCTACCCTGATTACTATTGAATCCATGGTAACAAATTGGCAAATCAGGTGCCAAACAAATTTTTCTCTAGCTATGACAGTCAAAATTTTGAATCATATCATTTGTTTAAAACAATGGGATCTCCATCCATAACCAATGGGTCGAAAGAGCTTTGCTGAAGAGTTTGTTGAACTTTCCTCTCTCCATAACCTCGAGATCCTTAATCGTAGGGGAAGGATTTAATATGTATAGGATGTGCTTCTGAATTGTACATACTTAGAAATTCTTCTTCGAGCTCTAGGTGGTATTTCCCATAGTATGGTAAATAATAATTTGGGTAACAGTAATTGAACTATCCATGAATAAGATGATGACGACGATAATGATGTTGAACACTATACATGTAACACTTTCAGTAGGGTAATGCCGCATTGAATAAGTGTTGCTAGAACCTGGAGCTACTGTAAAGCTAGGATTCTTCAATTTTGGAAGACCTTTGTTAACTGATGCAACCCTTTTTCTAATAACATTAATGTTTTCTAAGCAATAACTTTTATAGTTTCATGACAACAATAAGACCAGTTAAGTTGACATCTATTTTTTGTTGTAACACTTGTATGCAACTACAATGGGTAACATATTTAATCAGCAACACTTTAAAAATTTACTACAATATCTACTCAATATCTTCCACACGTTATCACCCTACTAAAATTGTTGCTATAGCGTTCTATACAAATGCAACACTTTTTCTAGACAACATTGTTGCAACACTTTATATGCACCTCCAGCTGGGTAAAATTGGTGATCAGCAACACATTGAGAAACTACTACAGCTACAGTATTCATAATTGCAACAGTTTAACTCTAAGAAGAAAGGGTGCGGCACCCCATTGAGACTGTAATTTTTTTGGTTGACTTTATACAAATTCTGTTATAAAAATTACAAAAAAACTAGGCAGAATTTTTTTGGTTGACGTTTAAATCAGCACAGAGACTACGGCTTTTACTAACAATCGATATCAATTGAAAATCCTAATTCTCTAGAGCAGCAGGAGAAGAGAAGAGATGATTGAGGCGACTTAAACGTGGGTGAAATTTGTGTGTATCGTATGTATACATAGGATATGGGTTTGGGTCAATTGACCATTGAAAAGAAAGAAGTGACTTGGGTCTGTTGGTTTAGTTATAGGCTACTTAATTTGTTTTTTTTTTAATTTCTTTAATTTTAATTGGTAATTAATTTACTTATTAATTTTTATTTGTACCCTACAATTTTTGTTAGGTGCTTCGCATGTGTACGTGGACAGTAGCCAGCTAGCATAACTCACCGACCACTATTTTTTCAATCTTTTAAGAAAGAATGACAAAATTACCACGTTTTAACACTTCTGTAACCAAAATATAAGTTCTCATGATAGGGATAGGGGGCCAAAAATACCTTTCTATTAAGCCTGCATTTGCCAAAAATACCTTTCTATTAAGCCTACTTCAAATGCGTATTAATTTTTTAAAGCTACATATATAATATTTTAATCTGCTACATATATATATAACACATCCATACTGCTAATGGCATTTATCCTCAAAATTGAAGTTGGGTTATTAGTCAAATATACGAGATAAACCCGGGATACTGACCAAGTTGACAAAACAAATTAAACCTAATACCCAAATGTGACATGCGTAATATAGCTTATACCCATTTGAAAAATATGTATTAGACTATGTTACCTCTTTGTCCAATGCGTATTACTTTCTGATTCTTTCTTTTAAAAAATAATTTAAAATAATACTCCTCTTATAAATGCGTAATTGGTATTACCTATTTTTGAAATATGTGATTGGATGGTAAATATGGCCTCCCACTCGGCATAGTGGTATTCTTGTCTGGAGACTTAAAATATTTGTTATTTTTGGTCTTCTCCCATCTTTTTATTATTAAGAATGCATTTGGCTTTTAGAATATTGAACTCGATTATTTGAATTTAAATGCCACTATTGGATCATTATGTATATATACAATGTATATAATATTTAAATTATATATAAAATATATATTGTAATATTCACTACAAGAAAAACGGGTAAATATGACCGGTTAAAAATCAGTTGTATTTAGTTAAATTCGACCGTTTTCGGTCCTATTTAACTAAATACGACCGGTATTTGGACCAATCACATTTGCTTGAGTCATGTTTAGTAAATCGGTCGTATTTAGTATACGAGCCGCTAAATTCGACCGAAAGCGGTCAAATTTGTTTTTCACCTAAAATTTAAAAATCCCTCCCAAAAAATTGAATTTTTGAAAAAATTTGAAAAGTCCGCCTAAAATATAAATTCGACCGTATATGGTTAAAAATATTATTCTCAATTCGACCGAATGCGGTCGAATTAAGGAGCACCAGATTTTAAAAAAAAATATCTCCGAAAAATTCTCAGATTCCGGGGAGCTTCAAAAAATCCGGCAACCATTCTGATAACTCCGATGTTACCAAAAATGGGGGGGGGTTCGGTTCAATTTCGCATAACAAATCATTCTAAATCGTTTCCAAAATCCAAAACTAATATCAACAATGATGTATCAACGATACAATCCATTTTCCCATCAAACTGACCATTTTTCGGCGAAATCGAGATAATGAAAAATTCAACCAAATTCAACACTCAATATCACAAAATAAAGCCAAAAACCTAAACAATTAATTATCAATAATTAATTAACATATATTTACTATCAAGAACAAAACATATAATTTAAAAATCATACCAAATTTAACTTTACACAAATATCAAGTTTTCATTTCGAAATTTTCACATACATACTCCTACAACTTTTCTAAACACAAACCCACAATCAAAAATGAAATTAAAACACAAAATTTTGAAGACCCAATTAATTTTTTGTTAAAAAAATAGGTGTTAGAGGCGGGTGTTAGTACGGGCGGAAAATAAAAGGGATTGGCGGAAAATAAAAGAGGTTGTCCGGAAAATAAAGAAGGAAAAATGAGGGAGGGAGCGGGGGAGGGCAGTTGAGTGGAGGGACAGGGGAGGGGGTGAGGGTTTTATGTTAAAAATATTGACTTTTTAGTTATTTTGAAAAATCCAAAATCAACCATTGGATTTTATTTTAGTACTTGAATTTGGTACGTTGGACCTAAGTCACGTGGATCAGTGATGTGGCAAGGCTAAATACAACCACGCTCAGTTGAATTTAGGAGTGTAAATTAAAATTACGTATTTTCTGTTATGAAAATTAAAATCCAGATAATTTCTATAAAAAATATTGTTATTTATTAACTTTTTTCTTATAATATTATAATATTATGATTTATTTTAAAAACTCATTATTTTAATAAAAAAATAAAATTGTGATTTTGATCGATTTTATTATAAATTCCATTAACAAGAGTGTGCGGTTAAATTTAGAATTATGTTTAATAATATTTTATTTATTAAAATAATTGAGATCTAATAATTAAAATATATTTATTTTTTCTAAATTTTTTATCATATCACTAAAATATATAGATCTTGACATCTGTAAGGTTGGATCATCCATAAACATTTTTAAAAAAATTGAAACATCAGTATGGAACTAAACACTACTTATTCCTTGTAATTATGCCATCACTATCAGTTTAGTTTCTGAATACCCACTTTGTACGAACAACAGATCTGTTCTTTGGTCTTGGCACTAGGGTCCGGACTATGTTTCTTTCAAATTTATTTAACTCTTCCTGCATTGCTTGCACCCAATCAGCATCTTGAAGAGCTTCTTCCACTTTCTTTGGCTCAGTCTGAGACAGAAAAGAATTGTAAATACATTCACTTGAAGTAGTTGTTCTAGTTCTGACACCTGCATCATGATTTCCAATTATCAAATCAAGTGTATGTGATTTAGTCCACTTCCTTGCAGATGAAAGGTTTTCTCTAGAACTGGATGCTCCCCCATGATCCATGCTATCTTCATTAACATTTTCTGATGCTCCCCCTGAAACTATGCTCTCTATGTTGGATTCTTCAGAATTTAGATTTTCAGAACTATCAGAACTTGGCTTATCAGAACTTGACGAGTCAGAACTTGAAGAGCCAGTAGTCTGTTCTGATGTTTCTTGAGATGTGGTTGTCTCTTCAGTATGCTCCCCCTGCACAGGTGCATTTTCCTTTGGCGTAGTCACCACAGTTTTAATAACATTAGAGCTTAATCCATCAGAGTTTGCAGTATTAGAATTTAGACTGTCAGGATTTTCAGTATCAGAATTTAAGTCTTCATTTTCAAATCTCAGGTGCTCATGATCATTGAAGTCTTCAAGTCCAGTAACCTTCTTATCATCAAAGGAGACATTGATAGATTCCATGACCACTCTTGTTATCAAGTTATAGACTCTGAAGGCTTTTGTGGAAAGTGGATACCCAACAAAAATTCCTTCATCAGCTTTTAGATCAAATTTGGACAGCTGTTCAGGGTGAGTCTTAAGAACAAAACACTTGCATCCAAACACGTGAAAATACTTCAGATTTGGCTTTTTTTTCTTCACCATCTCATATGGTGTCTTTCCATGCTTGTTAATTAGTGTTGCATTCTGAGTAAAATAGGCAGTCTGCACAGCTTCAGCCCAGAAATAGGTTGGAAGCTTTGCTTCATCAAGCATTGTTCGTGCAACTTCAATAAGAGTTCTATTCTTTCTTTCAACAACTCCATTTTGCTTTGGAGTTCCAGGTGCAGAAAATTCCTGCTTGATTCCATAGTTTTTGCAGAACTCTTCCATTATCAAATTTTTGAACTCAGTACCATTATCACTCATTATTTTCACAGAATCTTTGACCAATTTATCCAGTTGCCTGACTTGATCAATCAAGATAGATACAGTTTCACTTTTTGTGTGCAAGAAATACACCCATGTGTATCTAGTGAACTCATTCACTATGACCATATCATATTTTTTCTTTGCAATAGACATGATATTTACTAGACCAAATAGATCAACATGCAGTAAGTGATAAGGCTCAAGAATTGATGATTTAGTCTTTCTCTTGAATGAGGATTTCATTTGTTTGGCCTTCTAACAAGAATCACAAAGGCCATCAGGAGCAAATACTGACTTTGGCAGTCCTCTCACAAGATCTTTCCTTACCAACTCATTTATATTGTTGAAATTTAAATGAGAGAGTTTCTTGTGCCAATTCCAGCTTTCTTCAATTGATGCTCTACTCATCAGACAGATTGCAGAACCATCAGTACTTGTTGAAAGCTTGGCTTTATAGATGTTACCACGCCTGTATCTTTTCAGAACAACTTTGCATGTTGATTTACTTACAACTTCACAGTGTTCTTCAAAGAAATCCACATGATAACCTCTGTCACAGATTTGACTGACACTTAGCAGATTGTGTTTAAGTCCTGAGAGCATAGCTACTTCCTTAATGATGACATTCCCAAGATTGATATTGCCATATCCCAATATTTTTCCAACGTTGTTATCTCCATAAGAAACACTTGGGCCAGCCTTCTCCACAAAGTCTGATAGCAGGGCTTTATTTCCAGTCATATGTCCTGAACATCCACTGTCCAGAACTAGGATGTTTTTCATGTTTCCCTTTAATTCAGCAGCTTGAGGACTGCTTTCAGCACTTGCCTTATCAGTATTTGCCATCAGGGCATAATTCTCCTCACATTCAGAATCTGAGGTATCTGTCCAGTTTTTCTTCTTTGTGACAAGAGCTTTGCCTTTGTCACTCTTCACTTTCTTGCAATCAGGAGATATATGGCCTTTCTCGCCACAGTTGTAGCATTTGACATTCGTATAATCTCCTCTGTCAGACTTTCATCCTCTGCCCTCAGATTTTCTGAAATTCTTCTTATCAGAACTTGCGTCTTTCCTGGAAAACTTCTTTCCCTTCCTGAACTTGCTGTATGCAATCTTTATGATTCCTTTCACCATGAGAGCACACAGCTTCATCATCTCTTCATCAGCATCCGTCTGAGGCAAGCTTTCAGATTTTGAGTCATCATCACTTTCAGAACTTGATGACTCAATATCAGACTTTGTGAAGAGAGCTTTACCCATGTCTTTCCTTGAGGTAGCTGCCTTGGGGGATTCTTCTTCATCCTTAAGAGCAATTGTCCTTGACTTTCCTCCTTTCCTCTTGCTTCTTTGTTCCATCTCAAGTTCATGAGTCTTGAGCATTCCATAAATTTCATCAAGAGTTGTTTCATCAAGATTATAGTTGTCTCTTATTGTTGTTGCCTTCAAATCCAACATTCAGGAAGAGCTAGCAGGAATTTAAGGTTTGAATCTTCAAGATCATACTCCTTATCATCCAGTGACAAATCATTCAAGAGTTTGACAAATCTATCATATAAATCAGTCAATGACTCATTAGCCTTTGAGTCAAAGTGTTCATACTCTTGAGTGAGTATTGTCTTCCTATTCTTCTTAATCGTATTCGTTCCCTGACATCTTGTTTCCAAGGCATCCCATATCTCCTTTGCAGTCTTGCAGTTTATTACCCTGTTTGACATTACATTATCAATAGCACTATGCAGTAAGTGTCGTACCTTAGCATCCTTAGCAATTGATGCGATATCTTCAGCAGTGTAGTCACTCTTTTCTTTTGGTACTGACTTTGCTGCTTCACCTGTAACTGTAACAGCGAGCTTGGTTGGTTTGTGAGGCCCTTCTTTAATTCTATCAAGATATTCTGGATCTGTAGCTTCCAGAAACTGAAAGGAATATGTCCTAAGTCCAATCATGTATTAGGATTTAGGAATAACTTTTTATGTAATATGTTTTGATTTCATTGATATTAATAAAATATTTGTTTTGTTTTTATTACGGGCTCTATCTATTTAAGTGTTTAAATAAGATATACCATAGTTTAGAGTAAAGCTTTTATGGATTATGATGAGATCATAATAGTGAGACCTAAAAGATGATAACTCTAAACTTAAATAGTTCCTGGTCATAGGATTACTAACTGGTAATTAATAATCCGTAAAGATCGGTACATACTATGATTGCTTCATTTTGAAGGATGTCTGTTCTCATAGATATTAGTGTGGTGACATTATAGCTAGTATGTAGGTGCTTATTATAGAATAAGTTCACTGAACATGACTCGCACAGCTGAACAACTGATGGAGTTCACTCACGTGTCAGCAGTTGTTCACATAGTGATAGTTGTACAAGTATCCTTAGACTTGAGGTCATCATAGTCATCTTGTGTACACTGAACTATGCTTTGGTTTAGTTCTTAGTCTCCAGGGACAATTATTAGGGCTCTACTGGGTATAGGAATTTATACACGAAGATTGTGTATGATCAATAAAGGATCTACCCCTTCCAGTCAAGGAAGCGAATGTTCAAGGCTGATCCACTTATTCTAGTTCAGGAATCTCTGGCCAGAGTGAATGAAATTAGAAAGGAGTTTCTAATTTGCATAGAACTAAGCATAGTAAATGGTAAGCAAGTGATTAAATTAGATAGGCTTGACACGAGATCTATGCCTTGTATTTAATCAGGACATTGTAGGGTAGAAGGAGTTTATTGTATGATAACTATTCAATGAATAGGTTCTTGGTATTCTAAGCAGTGAATTCGTATTATCCGGATAGTCGCGATATGCTGAGAAGTATACCTCACGATGTAGAATAAATATGATTAATTAATTAATCATATTTAATAAATTAGAGAATTTATATAAATAATGATAAAATAGTTTTATTATTATTTATTTCTACTACCGGCTTAATATTGAACCTACAGGGTTAGACCATAAAAAGAGAATGATTTAATGGTGGAGGAATTAATTAATAATGGCTGATAATTATTTATTTATGAAATAAATAATTAATTGGCAAATTTAATAATTGATTAAATGAGATTTAATTGATTATAAATTAATTAAAAAAAGTTCTTAATATTATTAATTAAGAATTTAATTTTTGGAAATTAAATCAAGAGAGAGAATTATTTCTAACCTGTTTAGAAAAAGGATTAATAATTAAAAGGTGTTTTAATTATTAATGAGAATAATAAATGGGTTAATAATAATAATATTTTATGGGAAAATTTCAGCTGAAAATTTTGCCTATAAATATACTATTATAAACCCTATTTTTGATACTAACCCGAACCCAAATTTTTCAGAAAACCTAATTCTCTCCACCTCCTCCTTCTCCTCCTTAGCATCGTTTTCTTGGTGGATACCGGTGGAGTGGTTCACGTTTGAGGAGTAGCTGCTAAGGATCTCCGATCGTTGCTTTTGGATCGTTATTAAAGGTTAGTAATCGATTCATATGTTTTAATCATGATTTATATACTTTTATTTGGATTTTATATGTGTAAAAGTGTTTTACCATGCCTCCGCTGTGACTAAAATCCAACAGAAACATTGTTATCCTCACCTTCCATATGGAATATTCAGATGGTCTCAATATGGGAACTCTAATAGTCTCATATCGGCTTTGAATTTGTGTCTTTAGAGGTTCTTCAGTTTTGGTGGGCTTAGTTGGAGTTTCTACTTCAGACATGATTGTTTTTGGATCTTAAATTGTTTGTGTGTTAACAGATAGGCTCTGATACCACTTGTTAGGTCACACACACTGTAGAGGGGGTGAATAAAGTGTATAGCACAATCAAATCGAACTTTAATAACTCAAGTAACAGAAAACAAACTTTATTCAAAATAATAAACTCTGTTACAGTATGGAACTGTCATCTCTCAGTGATGAACAAATATCACGAGAGCTGCTAGGGTTTCAATAAATAATCTTCTCGATATAATAACACTTATAGTGTAAACCCTATGAATGTGTTTATATACTACACAGTTACAAGATAATCGCTAATTGATATGGAATATAATTCTGCTTCCTAAAATATATCAATCAGATATCTTTTCTTCCAAGTATTCTATTCTTCATAGAATTCCTTCTTCATGCATATCTCTTCTTATGTTTGTCTCGATCTTCTCTTCCGGTGAATCAGCTGCCTTGCTTATCTGAACGTTTCCTTTAAGTCCTGATATTATCTTCAGATAAATATCTTCTGAACCTTAAGTACTGATGACTTAAGTTCTGACTTCAGTATAAGTGCTGATTTCAGTTAAGTACTGATTTGTCCTGTTTAAGTAAGATGTGTAAACTAAATATAAATCACATTAGTCATGACATTATCAAATATATCTAACAAAGCTGTTAACATTGCATGCTACACTCAGAACAGATATCTCATCAACAAGGCATATGGCAAATCACCTTACTTAATTATGTCTAAAAGAAAGCCTACTGTAAAGCATCTTCATGTGTTTGGAAGCAAATGTTATATTTTGAAAAACAACTTTGAATATGTAGGAAAATTTGACTCAAAAGCCTTTGAAGCAATTTTTCTGGGATATTCATTGGAAAGAACAACCTACAAAGTTTATGTGATTGATCAAAAGACGATTATGGAAATCACATATATGACTTTTGATGATGACATGTGTCCAGGCTTGGAATGCCTCAACATTAATAGTGATTCTGATGGGGAAGATGAAGTTGATGCACAACAAATGATAAATGAAGAGACTACTCAACAGTAAAATCATGGAAGTGGAAGCTCATCTCAAACACCTAAATTTGATAGCACAAACTCAAGGGGAGAAAGAGAAGAAGGATCTAGCAGTCATACCAACAATGAAGAAAATGATGAAGGCACAAGTCAATAAACTCATACAAGGAAGTGGGATAGAAGTCACACTAGAGAAGCAATTATTGGTGATCCTACTGCTGGTGTGAGGACTAGAAGTGCAACTACTAATGAGTGCCTATAATCATGTTTTCAGTCTCAAGTAGAGCCTAAGAAAATTGATGAAGCTCTACTGGATCCTGATTGGATATCTTCCATGCAGGAAGAGCTGAATTAGTTTGAAAGAAACAAAGTTTGTGAATTGGTTCCTGCACCAAAGAATAGAAGCATTATTGGAACAAAATGGGTGTTCAGAAATAAGATGGATGAAAATAGTATAGTCACCAGAAACAAAGCAAGGTTGGTTGCGAAAGGCTACTCACAAGAAGAAGGAATTGATTATGATGAAACTTTTGCTCCAGTTACAAGAATTGAAGTAATAAGGATTTTTCTAGTATTTGATGCACACTCAAATTTCAAAGTGTATCAAATGGATGTCAAGAGTGCCTTTCTGAATGGTGAGCTAGAAGAATAAGTTTATGTGCAACAGCCACCTGGCTTTGAAGATCCATAATTTCCAAATTTTGTGTACAAGTTACTGAAGGCTTTATATGGACTAAAACAGGCACCTAGAGCTTGGTATGACACACTGTCAGAATTCCTACTGAAGCATGGTTTTACTAGAGGTACCATAGACAAGACTCTCTTCTACAAGAAATATGGTGAGGATATGATCCTAGTTCAGATCTATGTGGATGATATCATCTTTGATTCTACAAATGAGAAGCTTTGCCAAAGATTCTCTAAGCTTATGCAAAGTGAATACGAAATGAGTATGATGGGAAAACTGAGTTACTTTCTTGGACTTCAAGTCAGTCAAAGAAGTGATGATATCTTCATCAGCCAAACTAAGTATGTCAAAGATTTATTGAAAAAGTTTGGTATGGTTGATTGCTCACTTGAATCTACACCTATGTCTACTGCAATAAAGTTGGATGAAGATAAAAAAAGGCAAGAGTGTAGATATTTCAAGCTATAGAGGAATGATTGGTTCACTGATTTACTTAACTGCTAGTAGACCATACATCATGTTTGCTACATGTTTGTGTGCAAGATTTCAAGCCAATCCAAAAGAATCACATTTGATGGCTATGAAAAGGATTTTCAGATATTTGAAGGGGACTCCAAACTTGGGATTATGGTGTCCTAAGGGAACTGATTTTTAAGCTGTTGGTTACACAGATGCAGATTTTGCTGGATGCAGGGTTGATAGGAAGAGTACTAGTGGAAGCTTTAAATTTATTGGTCAAAGACTTGTATCCTGGTATAGCAAGAAACAACAATCTATATCAACTTCTACAGTTGAGGCTGAATACATAGCTGCAGGAAGTTGTGGCTCAAGTGCTTTGGATTAGAAATCAGCTCATGGATTATGGCATAGTGTTACACAAAATTTCTATCATGTGTGACAATACTAGTGCTATATATATAGTAACTAATCCAGTTAATCACCTTAGAACAAAGTACATTGATGTAAGGTAGCATTTTATTAGAGAACATGCTACAAATGGTACCATTGAGCTCATTTTTGTTCCAATAGAAAAACAATTAGCTGACATTTTTACTAAACCTTTGGATGAAGCAACTTTCACTAGACTTGTAGGTGAAATTAGAATGCTTAATTCTTCATCCTAAGGCAAGAACTCAGCTAATGTTTTGCAGCAGATTAATTTCTAATAAATCAATCTTTATTTGATTTAAATTGAAAATTAACTAAAATATGAATTATAAATATTTAAGAAATCTCTGCATATTTATTTTTCAGAATTCAAAATTTAACTTGGAACTTTTCTAATTCTAAGTAAACGGTTTAGTTGTTAATTTACATTCTTAATATGCAAAATTAACACAAGGCAGGATTATATTGGTCAAAAGTATATAGAGAACTGAGTTCTCGATAAGTCTAAATGACTTATCGACAAGTCATTTTAAGACTTCTCGAGTGAGTTCTCGACAAGTCAATTTATTGACTTCTCGAGTGACTTCTCGATAAGCTTAATTATGACTTATCGATAAGTCCCTTGTAGAGTTCTCTAGTAGTGTTAATTCACAGAGTTCTCTACAGGTACAATTTTTGACTTATCAATAACTTAGAACTGAAATAATTTAATTTAATAAATTATTTTGGGTAAAAATACTTTTGAAAAATTTATTCTAATTTTATTTTGAATTTCTTCAAATAAAAGTTGGAATTAATTCAGTCCATTTTTGGACAAACTGGGTATTTATTTGACATCTCGATAAGTCAATTTTCAGTTCTCTATAAGAGTAATTTAAAATGACTTCTCGATATGTACTTCATTTCTTAAAATGACTTCTCGATAAACAAATTTCAAACGTCTAGTTTTGAGTTCTCGACAAGTCATTCACTTTTACTATAAATACCCAGACTTCTCGATACACATACATACTTACAATTTTGGAGATCTCAAGTGACCTAGCCTTTCAAGCAAACAGCGATTTCTCTCTCAGTTTTACTCCTTTCTCAAAAATTCTTCTTACCCATTCTCACTCACTAAACTATAATGGTACAAAACACTGTTAGAGCAACCATCCCAGAGAAAGGAACAAACTATTTGGCTTTTACTGATGCTAACCAAGACCTTGATAGTTTCAAGGGGTTTGTGAAATTTCTGTCTGAATCTTACATTGCAGGAGCCTTGACTGTTTATCCAGTGTTGTACCTGGATGTGTTGCATGCGTTTTGGACTACAGCTGTGGTGAGGACTGTAATGAATGATAATTCTGTATCCATGGTCGTGACTTGCTTAGTTGGAGGACAACAAACTTAGTTTAATGGGCAGGATGTGAACCTAGCTTTGGGATTGCCACTACAAATCTGGTGGAGGTGCCAACTCCTGACGAGCTGATTGAGTTTCTGGACTTCATCAACTATGGTGGAAGAATCAACTTATCAAGCCTGAACAGAACTAATCTAAGGAAGGAGTGGTCATTCATTTTTGACTCAGTGGTGAGAGCCTTTACATGCAGGAAGACATGATATGACAACATTTCAAGTGTGGTGCAAAAGTTGGTGTATTCAATTGCCCACAACAGACACTTGAATGTTGGTCTGTTGATCCTAGAAGAACTTGCAACCAGGCTAACTATGTCCCTGTCAGCTAGAGGTAAGGAAATTTTCTTCCTTAGATTTATTATGTACACTTTAAATAATAAAGTAGCACACATACACCTATTGAATGGTATAGATAGAACTAAAATAGGCAATTGTAAGCAAGTGTTCAAAATAATATTTGGCTCACTTACTACAAAGAATAAAGTAAATGTAGGTCTAAAAATCACTCCATTTATGTTGGAGAGGTTTAGGACTTACACTTATCCTATGCCTGACATGAGATCTAACATACAATCTAGCACAGCTATGATCCCCGAACCTATGGAAGTACAAGCACAGGAACACCAACAGGGATCTTCCCAAGCTGCAACCATTCTTTCAAAACCTTTAGAAGCTAGGCAACCAACCACCTCATCTTCTCAAAATGAGGTGAGTAAAAAGAAAAGGAAGGGGGCAACCTCAACTATTGTAACTGAGAGTGATGAGGATATAGCTGAAAAAGAGTCACCTCTGGTCAAAAGATCCAAAAGGAGTAAGCAAACTGAGTTGACCACTCTAACCACCTCTGCATCCTCCCAACAAGATGCAGTTGTAAAAGAAACCAATAGTGAGTCTGCACAGCCTGCACAAGAAGCAATTCAAGTGTATGGTAGGAGAAATAAGGAAGGCACACACTGTGAGGACACATCTCTAGAAGCTCCCTCATCTATTCAGGGGGAGCTTCCTACACTCACAACTGAGCAAACATCTCTTATATCTAAAATTTCTTCTCTTCCGATTGCACTTGAATCCACTTCTCAAGTGCAACAAAAATCAAGTGACTTGATTCTAGAAACCTTGCTCACCACCCAGACACCTCATTTAGATGGTGAGAGGCTACTAGCTGGGGTAGACCTTGATGACACCATCACAAACATGGGGAATTCATCAGTTTTAACTTTTCACTGAAGACCCCATGGAAACTCAAAATGCACCTTCATGTGCCAATCAGTCTTCACAGACTGTAAGGTTTGAGGGTAGTACTCCTGAGGGGGAGCTAACTAAATCCTCTTTAATTCAATTAGAGGTTCCTTATGTATGGACAACTCCCCTCAAAACCCTAGAAGAAATTGCCTTGACAGTTGATGCTAAGAGTACAATTGTCAATGATAATGTCATAGGGGAGGCAAATATAGCATATTCAAGTGCCAGTGTATTACAAGACACACAAGGGTTTTAGAATGGTGCACATGGTAGTAACCCAGTCAAATCCCCTCCAATTCAATTGGAGGTTCCCACACCTAGTGAGGAATAACAACTAGCCATAACGACAGATAAATCTGTGAGTAAAACTGTAACTTCAGTCACAGGTGTTTCTGAACCATCAACCTCATAACCTTCAACTTCCCAACCTCAACAACCATACTTTCGATCTCAGTGGCTGCAAAAATCTGGCTCTCAACCAGCTTCTATAGATGATCTACTAGTGGAGCAGATTTCTGGACTAGCCAACATCTCACAGCATCTTTTGACTACAAATATGAGCAACCACGACTATTAAGTTATCATGCTTACTTACAATGAAGAGGTTGAGGAGCAAAAGGAGAAGATTGTCAATGATACTGAGCAAGATGGGAATGTGGATGCATGGTTGTCTGATGACTTTGCCTTAGAAATGGATCAAGTTTTGGCCAGATTCAGAGAAGAATACATTACTATTCTGGGCAGCAATGCAAAAGACTTGAGTCCACAAGTTGTCTATGATGCCATTACAGATGTATACAAGGCTCAGCTCAAAGCATTTCATCTGTTTGGTAAGACTCTTGAAATCAAATTGACTGGTCATGAAGATAGAATCAGGAAGATGGTAAGGGAAAAGATGGATGAAGTCATTCCCTCTCAAACTGAGATCAAAAATTAATTCAAAACCTTCTCAGAACAAATGTCTAAGTTTGATCTCAGTGGGATTGATAAAAACATAACTCAACTCAAGGATTCTTTTGTAGCCTTGCACAATCAAGTTCAAAATCATATCACTAAATCTAATGACACAAGGTTGAAGTTGGATCAGATGCACAATTCAAGATACACTCTTTCTCCCTTGGTCATGGATGAGATTCAGAAGTTTGTGCAAGCTACATTTGGATCATCTACTTCTATCTTTACATTAAGCTCTCATCAACCTGCATCTACTTCAACAAATTTATAGATTCAATCTCTACAAGGCCAAGTCTCAGTATTGCAAGACTTCAACTCTTCTCTCACTGCACAAGTTCAGGCCTTGACATCTCTTGTCAGGAGCCAAAAAAAGATATCCAGACCCTGGTGGACTCCCATAAGCATCTTCAAATGCAGAATTCTATAGTTTTGGGAGCCATCATGGGTAAACTCAACATACCACTACCTTCTCTACCTGAACAGGTAAGGCCTGAAATCCCTACCCCCCTCCTCATGCTTTCCAACAAGACTAAGAGGGGATAGAGGCTAGATTGGCACAATTAAGATCATCTCAACAACAAGTCCAGGGTGCTGAAAAGGAATTATCTAAAGAAGTTGATCTTGACATGGAGAGACTTATTAGGGCTGTTAAAGGACCTAGTTTGAGCAGAGAGTTTGATGAACTACTCAAAGCCTTAAAAGCTTCTCTCAACAACAATCACTTCACATACAAAAAGGCCCTGGACAAGATAATTAATTTCATAAGAGTGATCATGGTCAATCAGGATAATTTTCTGCAAAAGAAGATAGTGATCAATGCAAATGACCCAGGGACAGACAGATGTATGCAGGTGTCCCTCAATTACCTTGTCTCAAGGAGGGCATCTGAGTTGGATATCTTCATCAACAAAGTCAAAGTTATAACTCATGAAGATACCTTGCTATTAACTGAATTGAGAAATGCTCAAGTGGCTGCTTTTCCTAAAGCATATCTACAGCCAAGTAAGGGTATAACATACATCTGTCCAAACAACAAATAATTTAATGATTTTCAGATCCCCAAATAGTGTGTCATGAGCAACAAGAAGCTTATCATGGTCCTAGAAAATAGCTTAAAAACCAAGAAAAACAAGAACAATGATGATATGGAAATGATAAAGCTACTGATGAGATATCTGGATACTGTAGAAGCTAACTTGCCCAAGACACAAATCAACAAGGATGATTTGGATGATGATGAGCAGAAGAAAGATGATCAAAATCCTTCTAGATCAAATCCATGTCAATCCAGTAAGCCATCTAGCAGTAAGGGTGGAGAGAAGAAGAAGAAGGAGGATGATAAGAAAGATAAAGAAAAGAAGAGAAAAAGTGAGAGGAGGAGCAAGAAGCTTCATGATGGCTCAGATGCACACCAATCCTTAAAAATCCAAACATAACTAGCACAATCCTCAGCTCAACCTACAACATCAACTATCTCAAACATCAAACCACCTTAAACCTCAAATCCAAAAAACAACCAACTCTTTCCTAAAAATTCCAATCAGTACAAGCCAGACAAATCTCAATAAAATGACAACCCTACCTTTAGCCAAACCCTCACTAAAAATCAAGCACAAATCTATTGGGAGAAAGCCTAAGAAATTTAAGCCTACAAAGAAAGAAGACGTCACTGAAAGGTCCATCTGGATCTATTTTAAGGAGTCTAACATTCTACCTCTAAATTGGTGCACCTCAGATGAAGATTATTTCCAACATCTAGCTGAAGAAATAGTTAAAGTCTGGGTTATTTCCATGAGAGAATTTAAAATTTATTTTGAAGATGGGTACTTCATTTTCTTGGCAATGACTTAATAGATTCTCTGTCACCAACATAAATTAAAAGAGTGATAAGTTTGCTAAAGGACAAGGATACTGCTACAAGGGCATGGAGATCAGTTCTAGCTAAATGGTTGATTGAAAGGGAGGAAACAAAGAAAAGAAATGAGGCTGAAGCTGAAGAAAGGAGGAGGAAGTATGATGAAGAAATAGAGATGTATATAAAAAGATCAGAAGAGCTAAAGGTTAAAGGAATGAGCAGAATCTCTAAAGATGGGAAATTTCTAAACATTAAAGCTGGTGGATTCTCAAGGTTTAGAATAGATTTGCTAGACAGTGGTTACCCCAAGGTAGCAAGATAAAAACTTGTATAAGCTCTAAGTGGAACACCTATCATAGAAGAACTTGAAATTCTAGATCACTTGAAGGATATTCTTAGGGAAGAAGCAGATACAAAAACTGTCTTTACCTGATACTTGTAACCATTGAATCTTGTAAATCTTATGTTGTACAAAAGTTGTAATTCTATCAAGCTTTATGTATTAATTTTATATTCCATCATTTTAAACTTGGGGTTAGTCTTGTTAACAGGCTTGAATTTGTGTTAAGAAATCTTCTCACAAATTGGGGGAGATTGTTGTGCAAGAAATGTCTGTACCTTAACAATACTAAGACAATTTGTCAACCCTAAGTAAGTTGTACTGGAGTCTTTTTCTATAAACAGTGTCAAGCCTAAGAATTCTATTTGGAAGAAGATCAAGAAGATCATGCCTCGGAAGAATTATGAAGAAGCTTGGAGTTGAATAAATATGTTTTAGGAAAAATATTCTAAGTCAAGATCTCTACAAGTCACATATTTAGTGTTATACAGAAGTCATTCGAGAACTCCAAATGACTTATCGGGAAGTCAATAAAGGCACTAGAGAACTCACAGAGATATCTACAAGCCAAATTGAAGACATGGAGGTTGGAGATATCGATAAGTCATTTCTTCACTAGAGAACTCAGAGTTATCGACAAGTCAACATTCATTAGAGAACTCTGAGTTATCGATAAGCCAAAATTCATTAGAGAACTCTGAGTTATCGATAAGCCAAAATTCACTAGAGATCTCTGAGTTGTCGACAAGTCATATTTGACTAGAGAACTCTAGGTTATTGATAAGTCAATTAGCCATTAGAGAACTCAGAGTTATCGATAAGTCAAAGTGAAGATATAAAGACTAGAGATCTCTACAAGCCAAATTCTTTTATAGAGAACTCAGAGACCTCTACAAGTAAAATTTGCTATGGAGTATTAGAGATCTCGATAAGCCAATATATTTATCGAGATGTCAATTTCTCTATAGACCAAATGGAGATCTCGAGGTAAAATCTCAATGTACAAAATTGCTAAATCAGTTCAATATCCAAGATCAACAATCAACAAACAATCCAAACAGCTGGATTGACAAGTCTACAAAAAGCAGCTTGAAGGATGTACAAGATTAATGGTGAAGATAACTGACGAAGGAAGAACAAGATAATCACATGATGCTAAAGATATGCTAAGCCAGAAATAGAAGATATACTTTTATATAAATGGAAATGACAAGTGACTGTTTACAAAATCTAATAGCATGTCTTATTGTACACTGTGTAAACCAGCAGTTAACTGGATTATAAAGTTATCACTGGTCCTTTAGTCAGAAGTAACAATTTAGAAAGAAAATCTTGTAACTCTCTCAAGTAGAAGCTAAGCTCTTTATCAACAAAGAGCCTATAAATTTTGTAGAAAAACATTCATAATTTTAATATAAAATTAAGTGAGTTTTGAAGATTTGTGTTCTTTTATTTTCTGCAAGCTTGATCTCTGCATGAACACATTTTTACTACAAGATTTAATTTACTTTGTTCAACCATAAAAGATTCAAGAAAAGCTTAAAAACAGTAAAACACATTCACCCCCTCCCCCTCCGTGTGTTATTCATTTCCTAACAGTCTGAGATTTATATGACCGCTACAAAACGTAGTTTAGACATTAAGTTGAAATCTAGAGTTCCAATAGCAAAAAAATCATAGAAGAGTTCATAAAACCAGATAGTTCTTCTCAAAAGTTATTATTCATAATGACCAATACAAAACTGGAAAAGTAAATAATTTTATTTATTTATTATATTTAAAAGTACGTTTATAATGCCGTTGCAAAGTGCAGATTAGTAAACTAGCTATAATATTTTTTATTAGCTTTGTGTTTGATGAGAGAGCTGCTCAAACTAATTTTTATCTAATTTATAATATTTGTATATATCAGAATTTATAAAAATTTCATGACTCCGCCTCTCTTTGCGGTTTTATTTACTATATATATATCTATATATATATATTAAATATTGTATATTCTCACTGTTTTAATATCGTATTAGTTTTGTTTGTGATACTATTCTGGTTCATTTAATTTGTATTAGTTTCCGGCTCGTTTTATTAAACGTGTTGGTTTTGCTCGACTCGTGAAAATAGACGAGACGAGTTCGGGAAGATGTTTAGGCTCGATTAATAGTAAAATTAAACGAGTCAGCTCGCCCGACTCGTTAAAACCAGCTCGTTTAAAACGAGCCTGCTCGACTCGACTCATGAAATTAAACGGCTAGAGTTCGGACAGAAATTTAGGCTCGATTAGTTAAAATAGTCCACCGGACTTGAATTACGCTCACTCAAAAATCGGCTCTCTTGGACAAAATTATAGTGGTAATTGATAGTGGATATTACCCGAAAAAATTGATAATAGCATCTAGACTAGAGTCAGCCACTTTACACTTGGCCTATATATAATTTAGGATCCATTCATCTAGATTAGTTACAAAGTATAGTTATAAAGTATTTTTAAATAACAATGTTGCGGTATATATCTCAAGCCTTGTGAGAGTAGTATATATACCCAGATAATAGAAGAGATGACTACAAATTAAATGGATGATTACATTGAATATTTTGTATCATTTTTGTAAAAGATTTAGATTTCTTTTTTAAAAGTTTTCTTGTGGAATTATAATATTATGTATACCCTCTAGTTTCACAAGACTTTAAGCTACTAATCACGTAAAGTTTAGATGGAAAGAAATGGCAGATTAAGACAAAGAAACTAAAAACACGCGATGTTATAAATCACGACGATAATCACTACTACATTATACTTGCCTCGATCCGTAATTTAATGTTGTTAATCATGCATGACTACATCATTTTGTATGTTCGCTTAATAGACGTACAATTAGTTTCATGGTTACCTATCAACTTGTGGCCCAACTTAATTTCATTCCCTCTTAAAAATCTCACTTATCAGAACTCTGGTGTCTTGGTGAATGTTCAAGTATATGCCAAATTGGAGAGCCATGGAGCCAAGAAAAACTAAGGAGAGCACGATTAGACTGACATACCCAATGCTGACGAAGTCTAACTACACGACATGGGCCCTAAAGATGAAAGTATTTATGCAAGCGCATGGTGTATGAGACGTAATTGATCCAAAGGATCCCAAGGAGATCTTAGAATAGAGAACGGATAAAATAGCACTCGCAGGGATCTATCAAGCAATCCCTGAGGACGTACTTTTGTCTGTGGCCGAAAGGAAAACAGTAAGAGAAGTATGGGATGCAATCAAAACTCTGTGTCTAGGGCTTGATAAAGTGAAGAAGGAGAGAGCTCAAACTCTTAAATCCGAGTTTAAATTGATGACCATGAGAGAAATAGAGTAGCTTGATGATTTTTGTGCAAGATTAAGTGGTGTGGTGACGAACATCCGAGCATTGGGTGAGATGGTTGAGGAGACATACGTGGTCAAGAAACTACTTCGAGTAGTACCCACAAGATTCTTGCAAATAGCTTCAGCCATTGAACAATTTGAAAACCTGGATACCATGTCTGTAGAAAAAATTGTTGGATCTCTCAAGGCACATGAAGAGAGATTGAAGGGACAGACAGAAGCCAATGGTGGACAACAACTGTTACTAACAGAGGAAGAATGGGTAAAGCGTGAAAGCAGTGAAGGAAAATTGTTGTTGTCAAGAGAAGAGTGGCTGAAAAAGACGAGCAAAGGAGGTTATGGGAGTAGCAGTGACAACCGAGGTAGAGACTATGGACGTAGACCGTGTGATAGAAGTCAAGTGAGATGTTTCAATTGTCAAGCTTACGGATATTACGCAGGAGAATGTAGGAAATCAAAACGAGAGAGGGAGCAAAATTCTGAGATAAATCTAACCCAGACAACCGACGATGAAACTGCACTCCTTATTTTTGAGTGCGGAGGTGCAAAGAAAGGGATAGTGCTGCTAAATGAAGGTGGAATGCGCCCAACGATTAAGTCAAATGCAAACAGTACGGGCGGTGAATCAAATGTTTGGTACCTAGATAATGGGATCAGTAACCACATGTCCGGACAATGATCAAAGTTCAAGAATTTGGACGAAAAGGTGATAGGCAAGGTGAAGTTCGGGGACGGGTCCATAATAGACATCAAAGGAAAAGGGTATTTCCACTTTACTTGCAAGAACGGTGAAGAAAGAGTCTTACAAGAGGTATATTTTATTCCCACGCTCTGTAACAATATAATTAGTTTGGGTCAACTATCAGAGTATGGTAATAAGGTGATCTTATCAGGTGATTACTTGTGGATCTATGATAAGAGTGAAAAATTGTTTGTAAAAGTAAAAAGAACTAATAACAGATTGTATAAGCTGGTTATGGGAGAAAAGAGAGGTGTATGTTTATTGACCAAGGAAGAGGAGAACTCATGGCTTTGGCATCTGCGACTGGGCCATATAAATTTCAAAGCTATGCTTCTCATGGCCAGGAATAAGATGGTATATGGTTTTCCGGATTTGGTTCAACCAAAGGAAATGTGCAGTGGATGTCTATTGGAAAAACAAGTACGACATCCATTCCCTTCCAAAACTAATTATGCTACTACAAGGAGCCTAGGACTTATCCATGGGGATATTGGTGGTCCCATCTCACCACCAACATCGGCTGGAAACAAATACTTCTACATTTGGTTGATGATTACAGTCGTGTGATGTGGGTTTTCATGATCAATGCTAAGGATGAAACTCTATATATGTTCAAAAATTCAAGGCATTGGTTGAGAAAGAATCCAAGGAAGAGATACAAGTATTAAAAACTGATAGGGGAGGTGAGTTTTGCTCAAAAGAATTCACAACTTTTTACGAGATGGATGGAATAACTCGACACTATACAACTACCTATTCTCCACAACAGAATGGTGTGGTAGAGCGTTGAAATAGAACCGTGGATGCAATGGCTCGAAGTTTGTTGAAAGAGCGAGAAATGCCAGCATATATGTGGGGAGAGGCTGTTAGACATGCCGTTTATTAGTTGAACAGATTACCTACACGAGCTCTGTCGGAATTGACCCCATATAAAGCGTGGTCAGAGAAGAAACCGCAGATTGATTATTTGAAAGTTTCGGATGTATTGCTCATATGAAGATGCCCAATGTCCATGTAAAGAAATTAGACGATCGGAGCAAACTGGTTATACATTTAGGAAGAGAGCCTGGGACGAAAGGATATCAATTGTATGATCCAAACACAGGGGCTTGCATATAAGTCGAGACGTCGTTTTTGAGAAAGCTAAAACTTGGAAGTGGAAGGAAGAATAAGCAGAACGATGTCATAAATTTGGTGGTTTTATAGTAGTTGGGCATCTGGTCGAAGTAAACGAAGACCCTACTTAATATGAGGGAAGTGAAGATGCAAAAAATGACGTGATGACACCACAATCAAGTGGCTCACAGACATCACAATCACGTGTCTCAAAAACTCAATAGTGAAGTCAGAACAATGACTCTGAAAACTCCAGTGAGAATAGCGGACCAGTGAGAACCAGACGACTCAGTGACATATACAACAATACCGAAGAGATTAGAAATTAAAGATGAGCTACTACTGTTGGGGGTGGATGAACCAGTCACATACAAGCAAGCAGTAAAAGAAAAGGTCTGGAGGAGTGCAATGAAGGCTGAAATCGAGGCGATTGAGAAGAATAGAATGTGGGAATTAACAGATTTTCCCTCGAGAAAATGACCTATTGATCTGAAGTGGGTTTTTAAGTTAAAGAAAAACACTAGTGGTGAAGTAGTAAAACACAATGCACGCTTGGTGGCAAAGAGCTATGTACAGAGGTTCGGTATTGATTACGAAGAGGTTTTTGCTCCGGTTACAAGGTTGGAGACGGTACGGTTATTACTGGCTCTAGCAGCAAAAAAAATCAATGGGAAATTCATAATTTAGATGTAAAAACAGCATTTCTAAATGGTGTATTACAAGAGGAATTTTATGTGAGCCAACCGGAGGGGTATGAAATAGAGGGCCAGGAGGGAAAAGTTTATAAATTGGTCAAGTCCCTGTATGGTTTGCGTCATGCACCACGGGCTTGGTACGCTTAGTTGAATAAGTGCCTGGAGAAATTGGGTTTCATAAAGTGTCCTTTTGAACAAGCTGTGTACATAAGACGACAAGGAAATGAGTCTTTGTTAATTGGAGTATATGTCGATGATCTACTTGTTACTGGGACAAGTCTGGAGAGTATTTTTACTTTTAAACTACAGATGAGTAGTGAGTTCAAGATGAGTGATCTCGGGAAACTATCTTATTACCTGGGTTTAGAAGTCGAGCAGGGAGAAGGCTTCATAGAGCTTAAATAAATGTCATATGCAAAGAAAGTTTTGGAAAAAGCAGGGATGTCTGATTGTAACCCAATCAAGTACCCGATGGACCCAAAACTAAAGCTACACAAGGATGAAAGGGGCAGTCCAGTGGATTCCACAGAATTTAAAAGTATGATAGGTGAATTGAGATATTTGGTTTACACAAGACCGGGAATAGCTTAAGCAGTTGGAGTGGTCAACAGATATATAGAGAAGCCTACGGAGTTACACATGAATGCAGCAAAAAGAATTCTTAGATATATAAAGGTTACGCTGGTATATGGCTTGATCTATGTAAAAGGGTGACGGAATTATTTGCTATCAGGATATTCAGACAGTGATCTAGCAGGAAGCTTGGATGATAGAAAAAGTATAGGAGGCATGGCCTTCTATTTAGATGAATCGCTAATCACCTAGGTTTCAGAAAAACCAAGGTGTGTAGTTTTGTCATCCTGTGAAGCCGAGTTTATGGCAGCTACGGCTGCAACATGCCAAGGAATCTGGCTGCAGAAATTATTGAGTCATATATTAGATGTACCAGTTGGACTTGTCAGGTTATATATTGATAACTAGTCAACCATTGATTTGGCTAAAAATTATGTCTTTCACGGGCGTAATAAGCACATACACGTGCGTTATCATTTTATCAGAGACTGCGTGGAGAATGGATCAATTGTCATCAAGCATATTGGTACAAAACCAGCAGCGAGCGGATGTTCTGACGAAACCAATGTCTGTTGTCAAGTTTGAAAAAATGCGTGAACTACTAGGGGTTAAGAATCTTATAGACGTTTAGATTAAGGGGGAATATGTTGGAATTTTATTAATCTAAACATATGTTTTTGTTTTGAATAAGTCAGCTGCGTCTGACGTGTAGGTGCACAAGAATAGGTCTCTAGAGGTTGAGTTTTGTAAGGAGGGTCGTGGGGCTTAAATGGGAATGTCTTCCTTGTTTTTAGCATACACTTGGTTAGTTTCTTATTAGTACTAGTTTTCCTGTACTTCATTAGTTTCTTTTAAAAAATTAATCCACCAGTCTTTGAGAAGTAAACCAAGCTAGCTAATACTCTATGTTTCATATATTTTACTTTATCTAATATCTGCTCTGGTATCAGAGCCAGGTTGAGACGGTCCATGAATGTACCTAGGAAAAAGGCAGATGGGCTAACCTCAGACATGGTTTAAGTGGGAGGCAGGTGAACCTTCCAGTATGAGCCCAGGGGAGACAGAAAGGCAGAAGGATTCCAGTATGGGTGTAAAGGGAGCAGATCACACAATCAAGTGACAGATTCGGGTCGAGTCTGATGTGTGAAAGGGGAGATTGTTAAGAGTTGTCCCACATCATTTGTGAGAGGGGCAGTTTGCTAGAATATAAGCAGTCGGATAACTCCATTAGTATGAGGCTTTTTGGAAGGTTCCCAAAACCAAGCCCGTGAATGCTCAACCCAAAGCGGACAGTATCATACTAATGTGAAGTTAGGTCTGCTCAGCAAGCCAAACACTAATATCATTATAAGTTTTCTCAAAAGAATGGTCATACATATATACATAATTAATACATTTTTTGGTGAGTTAAAATCTACGGAAATTGGGATAGATTTTGATGATTACATGTACAAAATTTGGGTTCAATATATGCACTATTTCCTACCGTTCTCTAAATTGGTAGGAATTCTATACTTCATCAATTCTAACCACTTTTTTCTGATAAGTTTTGCCAATAATCTATTGCCGTTTTTTTACAGGGGTACCTGTAGCATATGCTTCACTTGGTTTAAATGCATTCCTGGTTTATAAAATTAGTTGGTTAATCACGTATCTCTTACATCTTAGGGTATAGACAACACATACTTGTCTACATCAATATAGAAGGAAAAGAAATTTGCATATTCCCAACCAAAATAAAAGAATATGACACTTTAATTATTTGATACTTTAACTTTCATAATTTCTCGTCCTCCGTTCTCAACAGAAACCAAAAAAAATTGCATTTTAGTATATGGACTGACAACTGGTTGAGGGATATGCGCAACAGTATAAGCTCAACAGCATATGCTGAACTCGTTCCTTTTTAGTTCTCTTCATCAAAGAACTCGGTCCTCATGTACGCACCTTTCAGTTATCCTGCAAAGAACAGGATCTAAAATCAAAATAATATATGTGTTCTCTATCTCGCTATAGATAATTATATGTAGATACTGATCCTAAGCTTATCAGAAATATAGAAGAAATTAAATTGCGAAAAATTGATCCAAAATTAATTTCGTCAGTCCATAGTTATGTCTTTCGTTATATGCACTCCATTTGCTTCTACATCGTAGCAGGCCCATCCCCTTTCTTAAGCCCAGTGAGTAGTTAAAACACTTTCTTCACCTTCATATGCTTTCTTCATCTTGGATAAAATCTTAATGTGCAAAAGAACTTTATATGTTAATAAGGACGTTGCTGTGCCAGTGTACAGTGGAAATTCCATTTTTTGATTAGTAAGTGGGATCAGTAGGTATCAACATTAGGGTTAATATTTAATTAGTTTTATTTCCGAACAATGTTTTCTTTAGCTAGTACAGTCAAATTAATTTTTTGAATTAATCATTTATTTAGAACATTGGGATTTCCATCCATGATCAATGGGTCGAAAGAGCTATGGTGAATAGCCTCAAGTAAGATAGGGTGTTCCTTAATGGTAGGGGAAGGATTTAATGTGTATATGATGATTCTGTAATAGTTCTTGCCACTTCTTCTTGAGCTCTGAGTGGTATTTCTCATAGTACGGCATTAATAATCATTTGAACTATCCATGCCTATTACATCTAAAGATATTCTGATGTATGATGACGACGATAGAGATGACAATGAAAATATGGAATATTTTAAGAGTATATTTAATATAATTAACGAAGATATGCGGTTAAGACACCTTAAATTACGTGAAAAAATCAAATGGGATAACTAATTTGGGATGGAGGGAGTACTATGTAACTATATATAGAATATTGACAGAGAAAATGAGAAATATGGAAGTTGATATCCATGGATAGCAAACACTTAAACTACATGTATGTTCACAAAATATAACGAAACGGTTGCACATTTTAATTTACCCATCAATGGCCTATATAACCCGAATATATAATTGCATACTATTCTAAGATTTCGTCAAAACATAGCTAAAGACACCGATGTATAAGTGTCAGATCATTCAATACTAACCTGACCCAAAGCCTATATGTAAAACTAGGTATCTTATATTTGGGTCAGTTCCATTGTCAACTAATGCAACACTTCTCCTAAAACTTTGGGTTTTAAGCAATAAGTTTTACGACTACTGCAACACCTATTAATATGACAGTGATTATTTATGGTAACACTTTGTATACGACGGTGTAACATATATGACCTGCAAAACTTTAAAAATTTATTATCATACTAATAACTAAAACACTTTATTACCATAATAAAAGTGTTGTTATCCCTACTAGCACTACAACAAATCTGACCATTTACGACAGTTTTTTTGAACTGAAATCGTCGTAATTGAGCCATTTACGATGGAAAAAAATCGTCATTTTTGGTCGAGTAGTAAGTTCATTTTTTCGTCACAAGATAAAATTACGTCGCAACTTAGGAAGTAGGGCCCACATAATCAATAAAATAATAAATCTACTTACGACGAAATAGATCATCGTAAGATACCAAAATACGATGAAAAATAATGTCGTAAGTTTTGTACTTACGATAGAAAAAATGTCGGATATTACTTTACGAGACCCACTTTTAATAAGATAAAACATAATTTTACGACAAACCATAATGTCATCTCGATCTTGGCGCTGGTATCCATTCAAGCACACTACTAATGACTTGGCACTAGGAATTCCTTTTAAATCCCTAATAGGTCTGTACATAACCTGAAATGGATAAAAATAAGTTATAAAACAAGCAAAAACAAGTTAGCGTGCAATACCAAGCTCCAGTGCTTTAGATTTATGGTCACAGAACTAGTCAGCTATTTGAACAAAAGAAAAATAAAGATATACATCTAATCTTTAGCTTATCTACTCAGGAGAAAAGAGTGCTCAACGTAACATCCTAATCAGCATTTAGAAGCTACAAACAGTTTGAGTTGATCAGTCATTTTACTGATGTAAATCACATACATTAATAAAAGCTACTTAAACTAAAAAAAAGACCAAAATAATAAGGGACGAGATGATAATAGAATGTGCAATCACACTAACCAATTTGGAGGTGAATCTGATTCTTGAGAATACTACATTATATTAAGAAAAACCAGAACATGCATAAGTACTAATGTTAAAGAGAATAAAGTAGATCTAATGGTCAAATACAACCATTACATTGTCTCGAATCCTTCCAAAAACTTAAAGATCTAATTGCAATAAACCTAATTACATATCACATGATAATGGGCCCGAGGCTTTAATAAATAAGAATCAGCCGGCCTGAAGGGCCCCTCCAGCCCACTAAGTCTACTACTACTAGCCACAAACCACCTAAACTACTACTGTAAAACAGAGTGATCAGTACGCAATACGCACGGCTCTATACGCAAGACGGAGGCAATACGCAAGACTCTATATGCACAAGCTAAATTAGGCCCTAATGCATTGATTTTATTTAAACCATTAAAACTGAAAGAGGACAGCTAACCTTATTCCTAAAGTGTATGTTGTAAAACAATTATCTCAATCCACAGGCTACTTCCACTACATGTAGAATAAAGTAATTCATCAGGTAAGGATGCAGAGTCAGCTTCAAAGATGTCAACCTTTTTCATTGAGGGTTTTCCAAAACAATTTTGAAGAATTTGAACCAACGCATACTAGTAATCAGAATATACTCACCAGTTAATGAATTCTGATAACAACAGTTGCTAGGTTTAAGGGACAAATGTGACTGAAAGATACACACCAAGACAGAGGCAGCCATGGACAAAGAGATCTTGATATGATACACATTTTTCTAATATTCAGTATCATAGACAAAGAGCTCTAAGTATGGATTGTGAACATCCTATAAGCAAATTATTCAGTATACCTATATTTATCTAATATTCCTGGACATAAATGATACAAAGATAAAGGAAGTATACTCGATCACTGTCGATGTTTTAGTAGAATTAAGTAGCATTAGAACTGCTATAAGAGGTAGAATCTAAACTGTTGAAACAATTGAACTTTTGCATCTACCTTTTCTAATGCTCGTCGACTAGTTTCATCAACTGGGAACAATTGCAGCTTCAGCTTCGATGATACTTGTGCACTTTTATCAACACAAAGAGTCTGCAAGGAAGTTTCTGATGAAGGTACAACATTTTCGGTAGGGTCCACACAGTTATCCCCTGAAGTGCATTTTAGTTTTCGAAAACACAAAAAAGTACACAATAGAGTAAAAACAACACAAAAGGACCCATCTCCAACAAATCCCTGATATTTACCTTTTCCAGGTTCATTAGTTTTATTAAAGGCAGTCCTCTCCATTTGCTCAGCAACATCAGTAAGTAGAGAAATGCCATAAATGGCATCATCTTCGTCTTCTAGCCTTTTATATGCAGCTGTGGAGGTAGCATAACCTGTCACATGTACAGTGAGGAGAAATTAAATTTGGTGAACAGATGATTAATATGATATTAAATATTCACTTATTGAACTTTAAAATACTACATCGTGTTTATGAGTAAAAGCAAGAAGAAAACTGGTATGGCAAAACAAACTTAGCTTCAGATATATGATGAAGAATACTGTCTGGACAAACAATGATTGCACAAAACTCCAATACCCAAAATTGAGAGCCTGAGAGAGAGGGAGATATAGTGAAATAGGTCGATAGAGAGAGAGTGAGAGATATAGTTTAAATAGATAAAAGAAGAGAGTTATACCTTAAAACAATATACAAATCCTTGAAATCTTTGAATCTATTGCTCAAATGTGTGGCTTGAAAGCAACTCCGAATCCATAAGAGAGCTTGAACCCAAATCTTTTTCTAATCCTAATTGAAATACTTTCCTTCGACCCTTTAAACCCTTGAATCTGATGCTCTAATCCGTGGCTCTAATGTGACTCGAATCGAACACTCAACTCGTTCCTCGTTAAACCAGTTGCTTTCTGCTTTTACCTAATTTCAGAGATGAACAAATTGTAAAGAGTGAAGGAGAGTATGAAGTAATTTCCCCAAATTGTTTCCCCCTCTATTATTGTCTGAAATTTTCACCTCCCGCTTAGTCAAAATAGTGGCAGCCCAACCCAAATTTTAGCCATTCGACCCGATTATTTCAGTAGCCCGACCCATGTTACATCAATCTTTTTAATTTTATGATATGAATTTGAAATTACACTCATTTTAATTATTACAATAATTTATTATTTTATCTAATTTTTATAATTTTAAAATTGTTCATGATGTTATTTTATATTTAAAAGTATTTTAGTTACTTCAATCAAAATAACCTCAAATGTTCAGTTAGGCCATCTATGGTGTAGTGTATATAAATTATAAATTTATATAAGTTATTTATTATTGTTATAAAATTAAATTTATATATAATTATATTATATTATACGATTTCGAGTATGAATTTCAATAGATATATATATATATATATATATATATTAGTGATATAACTAAAATTTTATATCAAAATAATTTCATTTAGTTTGCCATTTTAAAAGTCAAATATCAGTTTGACTAGTACATTTAACTAGTATTTATTTCTGAATTTGTGTATCGATTATTTTAACAATATTTCTCAACGATCCAACCGTATGGATGTCATATATATATATATATATATATATATATATTAGTGATATAACTAAAATTTCATATCAAAATAATTTTATTTGGTTTGCCATTTTAACTGTCACACATCAGTTTGACTAGTACAACTAACTACTGTTAAATCCTGAATTGGTGTTTCAATTATTTTAAAAATAATTTTCAACAATCCAACCGTATGAATGTCAATATATATATATATATATATATATATATATATATATATATATATATTAGTCATATAACCAAAATTTCATGTCAAAATAATTTTATTTGGTTTGTCATTTTAACACTCAAGCATGAGTTTGACTAGTATAGCTAACTAGTGTTTACTTCTGAATTTGTGTTTCGATTATTTTAAAAATATTTCTTAACGATCCAACCATATGGATGTCAATAGATATATATATTAGTGATATAACCAAAATTTCATATTATAATAACTATATTTGGTTTATCATTTTAACAGTCAAGCATCAGTTTAACTAATACAACTAACTAATGTTTAATACTGAATTGGTGTTTCGATTATTTTGAAAATATTTCTCAACGATCCAACTATATGGATGTCAATAAATATATATATTAGTGATATAACCAAAATTTTATATCAAAATAATTTTATTTGGTTTGCCATTTAACAATCGAGCATGAGTTTGACTAGTACATCTAACTAGTGTTTAATCCTGAATTTGTATTTTGATTATTTTAAAAATATTTCTCAACGATCCCACTGTCTGGATGTCAATAGATATATATATTTTAGTGATATAACCAAAATTTCATATCAAAATAATTTTATTTAATTAGTCATTTTAACAGTCACGCATGAGTTTGACTAGTACAACTAACTAGTGCTGAATCCTGAAATAGTGTTTCGATTATTTTAAAAATAATTTTTAACGATCCAACTATATAGATGTCAATAGATATATATATTAGTCATATAACCAAAATTTCATGTTAAAATAATTTTATTTGGTTTGCCATTTTAACAGTCAAGCATGAGTTTGACTAGTACAGCTACCTAATGTTTACTTCTGAATTTGTGTTTCGATTATTTTAAAAAAAATTCTCAAAGATCTAACCATATGGATGTCAATAGATATATATATTAGTGATATAACCAAAATTTCATATTATAATAATTATATTTGGTTTGTCATTTTAACAGTCAAGCATCGATTGACTAATACAACTAACTAGTGGTTAATCCTGAATTAGTGTTTCGATTATTTTGAAAATATTTCTCAATGATCCAACCTTATGGATGTCAATAAATATATATATAAGTGATATAACCAAAATTTCATATCAAAATAATTTTATTTGGTGTGCCACTTTAACAGTCAAACATGTGTTTGACTAGTACATCTAACTAGTGTTTACTTCTGAATTTATTTTTCGATTATTTTAAAAATATTTTTTATTGATCCAACTGTATGGATGACAATATATATATATATATATATATATTAATGATATAATCAATATTTCACATTAAATAATTTTTATCAAAATATTCAATTTTTTTGAAATTTCTCATATGTCACTCAAACAAATAAATGTTGACATCAATGTGGTCGGATCATGAAATAATATTTTTAAAAAATTGAAAATATTAGAAATTAGGTGCTAATTTACGACGAAATCTGTCATAAATTACTGGTTCCCAAAAATTTAAGAAAAGTCAAATTTATGGCCAAAATTTTGGGGAAAAACTTGAATTTCCCTCTTTGATAACTTACGACAAATTCTAATTTATGTCGTAAATTGGACGATCAGATCTTTTCCGTCACAAATATTTCATCGTAAGTTTTGAAAAAATAATTTTTTTATTTAATTTCAAGTTAAAATTTTAATAAAAAGAATTAACTTACGACGGAATTAGATTTTCGTCGTAGGTTGAATGGCGTCGTTCCTCCACGTGGCTGACTCCATCCTTTTTTTATTCCATTGATGCTAGTTTTAATAATAAAATAATCAATTTACGACAGATAGTATTTTCCATCGTAAATAAGTACGACGAAAAAATATTTCCGTCGTAAGTTTGGCGCGCATTTTTTTCCGTCGTAAGTTGGTCGTCTTAAATGGCCGAATTTGTTGTAGTGTAGAAAATTGGACTAAAAGTGACCGTCACTAAAAATGACCGTTAGTGGTCAAATATAAAGTCAACTTGCCATGCCCTCTGACCAAAAAATATTTGTGACCGAACAGTTTCAACCGTAGTTAGAAATGACCGTCATTGGTCGCATATCTAGAAATAAAGATGACCGATTTTTGTCACTTTTGCTGAATGACCGTGAGTAGTCACAAATTCTCCTTGTCACTGGGCGGGAATTTTGCCACCAGTATGAGTTTAAAATATTAGAAACCGAAAACCACCACAAACGGTCAATTCTGTACAAGTGACCTTGTGCAGTCATTTTTGTTCTTCATCCCATGAGCGGGAAATTTGCCGCCCATTGGTTTTTAAAATTTTAAAATAACGTAGTGATTATGTGCGGTCACAACTGAAACCATCATTTTTGGTCACATGTAGATTTAAAATTTTATTAAAATGTATATTAATTATATTTTAAAATTATGAAAAAATACGGAAATGTTCAAAGTAAATTCATTATTTTTTCTTAAACTAAATTTAGACACTATAATTTATTAGAATTTAAATTTTATTCAAAATGCTAATTTTTTTTATCATTAGAAAATTGTGATAAATATTAAAAAAAAAGTTTAAAAGCTAATCAAATTATTGTTCGGCCCGAATTGACATGTGGGATAATTAATAAATATAATCGGAAGTATCGACTTAATTTATCATAGTTTCATCATCAAATATTCGGTAAATCGTAAATTAAATTTAAAAATTGTACATATATTACCTTTGTATCACAAAAATTATGTATAGCATTATAAATATAAGCAAGTGATTGATCATTGAAGAAATTCTCAATGTAATAATATAACATGTCAAATATTGTTTAGGGGTTTGATTTACGGGTTAACACTTGTGAGTTACTAAAAATAAAATTTAGACCATCAAAACGTACGAATCTAGAATTTACAAAATCTAAGAAACACGTACAATAATTAGAAAGATATACTAACTCATAACATCTCTATTTCCAAATAAATAAATTAAAATTTATATTAAAAGCGACTGCATTTGGTCAAATTGAACAACTTAATGACCAAATTTCATTTTCAGTCATTTTTACGAGACTAAACAACTGGATATGGTCGCTACAAGTTAGTAGAAGTGGCTGAATTTGGTCATTTTTTCTGACCAAGCGACCAAATTTAGTCAAATATTTCAGTCATTCTTGCTGGTATGGTCTAAACTACTGAATGCAGCCACTAATAATTAGATATTATGTTAGTATCACAAAAATTATGTATAGTATTATAAATATAAACAAGTAATTGATCATTATAGAAATTCCCAAAGTAATAATATATCATGTCAAATATTATACCATTCAGGGTTTGGGGTTGAGTAGTTCGATATAAGGGTTAACACTTTTAAGTTACTAAATTGAAATTTAGACCATCCAAATGTACTGATCTAAAATTTACAAAACTAAGAAACAAATACAATAATTAGAAAGATATACTAACTCATAACATCTCTATGTCCAATAAATTAATTGAAATTTATATTTAAAGCGACTACATTTGGTCAATTTTAACGATAAAAATGACCAAATATCGTGTTAGTCACAACAGATATTAGTATAATCGACTGAATTTGGTCACACCTGTTGCACAAGTGACCACATGTGGTCATATTTATTGCACGTGGATATCTAAAGCGACGAAAATCAGTAATTTTGTGGCACGTATTTCGTGCAAAATGACCATATTTTGTCACATATATCTGCCACGTGGATGGTTATAAGCGACCATTTTCGGTCGCTGTGTAGAATAGATTAAAACCTAAAAATCTACTGCTTCTTCTTTTCTATTGGCCTCCTCTTCTTTATTGTCCTCCTCCACCATTTTTCTTCCTTCAAGCAACTGATGTGCAACTTCTATCAAGGTAATAACTCTTTTTTATCATTTATTTTTTTGTTAATTGTTTATTATACCTTAATATGTATTAATATCATTTGGGGTGAAATTGCATTTACGAAATTAATGTGAATATTTGTTGTTGTTATAAGTATAATTACGAAATTGGTGTGCTTGGTGACATTTGGATCACTTTTGATATGCATATTAGTCAATTATTTAGCTCACTTTTCATGATTATTCAACAAATATATGTCCATGAATGTGGAATTAGAATTTTTAATTTACGAAATGAGTATGATGATTCGTTATTGTAAGTATCATTGTATTATTATTGTACTTGGAAGCATTTAACTCAATCGTAATGTGTATTTATTAATAATTTGAAAATGAACTCATTTATTTTGAAATTTTAATATAGGATTATAATTGCATAATATGGATATTTTGTAGATGGCATCTGATCGAAGTTCGATGCAACATTGGATTGATGAAAGGAATAATGTATTGGATGAATACAAAGTCGGTGTAAAAGAATTCATTGATTTTGCTCTCAAGAAAAAAGATTCAAAAGGTAACATAAGATGTCCATGTAATGAGTGTGGAAACCTGTTCTTCTTTCAGCCAGACACAGTGACCTATCATTTATATCGATTCAGTATTATAGAATCGTATACAACGTGGGATTTGCATGAGGAAAGAAATAGGCCGCCGGTTCAAACTAGGTCGAGTTCTAGTCATACGGGTTATAGAGATGATGATATGTATGATGCCCACGAAATGCTTAGAGACTTTAGAGAGGCGCATGCAGATTTTGAGAATATTGAGGAAGAACCGAATGCAACAGCACGTAAATTTTATGAGATGGTTGACAATGCTTCTGAACCACTTTATCCAAACAATGCCAATATTACAACATTATCATTTACAAACAAGTTATTGCACTTCAAGAGCAGGCATGGTTGTAGTAACAAGGAGTTTGATGAGTTGCTTGGACTCATTGGGTCGGTGTTGCCTAATGACCACAAACTACCTTCAACGTACTACGATGTCAAAAAGATGACAAGTGCATTGAATATGGGATATGAAAAGATTGATGCTTGTGGGAATGACTTCATGCTATTTTACAAGGAAAATAGCAAAAAGACACATTGTGACATATGCAATACAAGTCGATACAAGGTACAGAAAGATCCAAAGAAAAAGAAGATCCCACGAAAGATCCTACGGTACTTTCCACTTACAACAAGGTTACAATGTTTGTTTATGGCTAAGAAGACCGCAGAATATATGAGATGACACCACAACAGAGTTGTAGTTGAAGGTGAATTATCTCATCCAGCATATGGAGATGAATGGAAGCAATTTGATCGTAGATTTCCTGATTTTCCAAAACTCTGGATGTTTCTCTATTTCCTAGATCAAAAAAAGCTATTGTTGAGGTACTTTTTTAAGCTCTTTGACTTTAAGGATACCGTTAATAATATGTTGCATGTTATACTTGTGTCTGCTTTTGCTAAGATCACACTCATCATCTTAATGCATATTATAGTGACCAGGGCCATCTCCGTTTAAGCTTGCTTATATTTTATACTAGATAGTTAGTGTTCACTGTAGGGAGTAGGGTCTGATATGTAGTTTTTTTATATAAATTATTAAAACACTGTATATCATAGCACATTTTTAGAACACTGTATATATATAATAGCACATTTTTTATTTACTTTTTTGTTTTAATCATATTATTCTCCTCGATGGTTATGTTGTGCTCCTAATCCTTTAGTTTGCAATTTTTGACTAAAATAGGAGGAAGTCCTTAGTTTTGTTTATTACTAATTATCAAATTATATAGGAATATGATGTTAGTCTTTTTATTTCCTAGTTTTTTGGATTTAGCTGAAAAGATGTCTAGTATGTTCTAAATAATTGTTTCTTTTTTCTTATTTCTGTGAAAAAAGCTGCTGACTAATTTATACTAACAGTTTCTTTGAGAACTGCAGACCCTGCTTCCCTTTGATTCTTTGTATTGTTTGGTTTGGTTTATAAAGATGATATATACAATGTGCTATGTATATCATGAATTTGACTGGCTCTTGGAACTATTTTAACTAATCTTTGGTTTGTGCAGGGTAAATAATTAATTACATAAATTAGAGAATTAATCGAAATAAAAAGTAGAATGTATTGTAATATTAAATTATATTATTATGATTGTATTAGTTATTTATTAACTTATATAAATTTATTAACCCCATAAAACTACCCCTGAGTTATTACTAGGCAGTTAATGATAAATAGAAATGGTAAAAAGTTTTAATTTGATATATTATCACGAATAAATTCATAATGGTGCTTAGAGAGTTGTGTCCCTCCTGGCTCCCTCTCACCCATACATTTGACTACAGTGTTTTACAAATTTCCGATTTAATTTAGTATAATCTTCGTCACTAGTTCTGTTTTCACAAGTTAGCGTAGACCAGAAAGTGTCTAAGCTAAATAAAAATATAGTAAATATTAAAAACTTACCTTGCTAGAAGGCCCATAAGTCTGGTTTAACTTTTTTGTTGGTTCATATTATCATATACAGGACCGGCGCGATGATGACCAGATTGATGACCATGCTGATGAACAAAATGAAAATGAAAACGGTGGCAATGATGAAAGAAATGTGAATGAACCATATAGCGATCAAGAGGGTAGCTACAACAACGTTCCATTAAGCTCATCCTAGTTATTGTGTTGTAATTATTTCTTGGAACGTGTACTTTGTCCCTCTTTTGTGATATCTTTTTGTAGATTTGTAGTAATCCTTTTGGAGTTTCCTCGAGAATGTTCTCCACCTACTATCTAATCTAATTAACATTTGTAGTACTTCTATCAAGGATTTATGTGGCCTTGTGACTTTCATCAAGGACTTATGTGGCTTTTATAGCATTTTCCGAAGAATTCTAATCGGAATTATCTACTTTTCAATGAATATTTTTACTTTTATTTGTAAATACTTTAAATTCATGGTAATTATAAAATATGTGACTGATTTGGATAATTATGAAATATTCAGGGTAATTATAAAATATGGTATCATTAAGCCTAAATATGAACAATTCAGGGTAATTCGCAGTTATGACTGGAATTGGTCACTTTGTTTCCTTAAGCGGGAAATGAAAATTTAAACTGAAATTTTTGGTTCCTTAAGGGGGAAATGAAAATTCAAACTATCTGAAATTGCAAAATTTACGAAAAATATATTGTGACTGCAGTTGGTCATAAGTGGACTTCATAAGAATGACCGTATTTGGTCATTTGGTTCTCCTATTTTCGACCGCATGTCTATTTTCGACGGCCTTAAAAGTGACCGGGGGTTTCAGTCATTTTTATACACAAAATGACCGAAAATGGTCACTAATACCAAATTTGTGACGGGAATTAGGCGGTCATTTTTATCAGTTTTTCTTGTAGTGTATAGAGTTCTAAGCAGTTGCAACACTTTTTCTAGCCAACATTGTTTTTAAAGAAATACTTTATGACATGTATTGATGTGACATAAACATGTATTAGTGTGACATACATCCATTATTGCAACACTTTGTATGCACCTGCAACTGCTTACATAGAAAAACTACTAAAATTTTCAGGATGGCAACAGTTTTACTTGGTGGAATAAGAGATCTCTGCTTAATTGGAAATTAATTTGGTTACTGTTGTAAAATAAACTCAAAAATGGTACTGTAAATAAAGGAGAATTTCTTCAGTTGTTTTTAGCATGATATTTTACAGAATTATAACAGTGTGTAGAGCAGTTCATCACATACTTATAACTGACAAATTTAGCCTTAATGTTCTCCTTTTAGGGCTTTCCTACTTTTTACTGACTTTTGTAAGTGCCTGATCTTTTCTACTTCACTTTTGACCTAGAAAATTGAAAACAAGAGTAAGTTGTTTAAATTGAGACCTAAAATTTATCTTAGAGCTTTGTCAACATTAAAATGCATTCATTAAAATGCACTAGAAATGGATCATTTAACTTAGCTTCTTTGTTTCCTGTTATTGAGGCTAATTTCAATGCTTCTTTATACTGCATTTTCCCAATGGAATGGATATATTTGATAATGAAACATAATGGTCCATTTCTAATTCATTTTAATGTTTATTGATCTGTGATATAGCCTGTCAGTTATATGAATCAGTGTTTAATATGATATTACCCGCATGCTAGAATATTAGACAACCTCGTTATCAATTTAAATACTAATCCTTGGTTCGTGAACTAAAGTTCAATTATGGATGATGCATCTTCCACATCATTCAGTGATGAGATATACTCGAGCATGCTACCAGTGAATTAAATTACCTTGAGCCAAATGTTTTTATTTCATCTCAGCTGTTGTTCTGAATTAGTGAGAATTTGATTTACGGGAATCATTTTGCATGGTAGTTAATTACTTTGAGACTGAAAATCGGAGGGTTATGATCTCTTTACCCTTTTTGTGTAAATTATAATTTATTTTAAAAAATATGTGAGCTAATTGAGTATACAAAAAAAGATATTTTTTACTCTGTCTTTTAAGATAGTTTTAAATAGTTATATTTATTGTTCTGTAGTCATACTAGGAGCTTACAATTTAATTTATGTGTTTTCAAAATAGTTACTCTGTGGTACAGAGCTCCGGAGGTGGTCCTAGAACAACCCACTATTCAACGGTTGTTGATATGTGGTCTATTGGTTGCATTTTCGGTATGTTCCCCCTTTTCTTCTCCTCGAGTCACTGTGGTCCTTCTGGTCTGTATAGTTTCTATATTACTTTTGTTTATCGGCATACATGAGCTCTTTTCCTTCATAATATGTGCTACCTAACAGTACCAGCATAGAAAAAATTTACAATCTTTATTTCTTCTGCAGCTGAAATGGCATGAAGACAAGCTCTTTTTCCAGGTGCTCAGCTTCAACAACTATTTCTCATATTCAGGTAAACCTTTGCTGATAACCTAACCTTATGTTGTATGCTATTTTCATGCTTTGTACTCTAAAGTAGGTAAATAGTAATTGTATCATCAAAGTAATAGAGAAATGCTATGTGCTTGGTGTTGTAAATTGTGGATTCTTTTTCAAATTTATAAGATTTGATTTAGGATTATTTTATAACTCTTGCAAAATAGATGAGGAGATTATATGATAATTGAGAAGACTAAGTAGCACAGAGATGCAAACAATGTATGATAAATAATTCAAAATTAAAAACTTAAGATAATCATATAATATTATATATAATACCTTGAGAACACGACTACAAATTTTCATATACAATTACACCATGCTGAAAAGAGCATTTTTATATTTGTATTAAAATATAAATATATATTTTTATGACGGACCTGGATTTTAATGTTGTATTTTTATATATATTTTAGGGAAAGGCTCGGGGCGACGAAGGTGATTCTGATGATGGTGGGGGCACAGAATCCGATCATGACAATGACCGAGATATGAGTGTGCCTTATAACTCTCTCGTGGCGGTCCTATAATTAGGGGTTAAATATCGATGTAATGGGTTATCAGCATTTGTAGGATAATTTGAATTATCCCTGCGAACTAAATCTATGTAATGGTGTGTACAGATGCATGGGAAATGAAGGATGCAACTCCACCTACATAATATTTATTACAGTCATAGTTTGTAGGCTTGTAAAAGTCCCAATATATGATAAAATATATGATTTAAGTCACGAGGTAAGGTGCTATATTGAGGCCTATAAATAGGCATGATGCTTTGTTAGTATCAGATCACATAAAAGTGAATCAGGAGAAAAAAGAGAGTTGTAGCTCTAGAGAGATAGAAATCAAAAGGCTGAAGCCTAGTAAAATGAAATCAAACTGTAGCTTAAAGTTGTAAAAACTCTTGTGTGTAAAATAAAAGTGTGTGTCCTTATTAAATATTATGTTTAAGTTAAAATCATATAGTTGGGCCCATTCACGTTTCTAACAAGTGGCAACAGAGCTAGGTTTTGTTCGTGAAAAAATATTACATATTACGCAAGTTCAAGTTCCAATGTTGACGGACACAATTTACGAGATTTGGAATATCCAAATAAAGGATTTACTCGGTTCGTATAATATTTGGGATATTGTCAAAAGCGGGTATGATGAGCCCACATCAGCCACTGAAGCAGCCCTCTCAATAGACGAGATGACGATATTAAAAAGGTGCCGGAGTAAAAACAACAAGGCATGTTTTATGATTTATCAAGGTATCGACGAATCTACCCTTGATAATATTGCACATGTTAAGAAAGCAAAAGATGCCTGGAAGATTCTACTGAACTCATTCCACGGTGTTGACATAGTAAAAAAGGTGTCGCTTCAAGTTCTTCGTGGTGAGTTCGAAAACATCAAAACGAAGAGTTTCGGAAATATTGCGGAGCAAGTTTCCCGTTTGAAAACGGTGACTAATTAGATCAAAAGGAACGGTGAAAGAGAAGCGCCAAAGAAAATGACGAGTCGAGATAATTTTTATGAAGCAACAAGTGTGGCACAGACAATTTTTGAGTACTTGGTGTTTTGTCTAAACACAAGCGGAGAAAGTAACAAAAGTCCCGAACTGGTGAATCACAAAATTGTAGAACAGCTGCACTACATGATTAAAGAAATTCTGGTAGATATATTTATGAAGTTGCTAAAATCGGGTGTGTTTCACAAAGCCAAATAAAAGCTCAAGTCGAGTTTGAGGGGGAGTGTTAGAATTTCAAACTCGTTGGAATTTGCATTAGTAGTAACAGCTGGGTTGAATATAGATAGAGTAAGAAAATAAGAGCAGCAAGCTCAGAAAATATGGTAGGCTATGATATATTAAATTATCTACATTCATGCAAGGTGGTGATCAAATACGTGTAAATTTAATGGGAAGACTTGATGCCCAGAAGATGTGGTATAGTCTAAAGTTCACATATGATAACATAAAATAAGGAATGGATTATTTCAGCTTAGCATAAGAGAGTCTAGAAAGGTCGGATAAAAGAGCCAAGTTTATTGTACAATGGTGCGTACATGCATGGGAAATGAAGGATGCAACTCCACCTACATAATATTTATTACAGTCATAGTTTGTAGGCTTGTAAAAGTCCAAGTGTATAATAAAATATATGATGTAAGTCTCGAGGTAGGGTGTTATGTTGAGGCGTATAAATAGGCATGCTGTTTTGTTAGTATCAGATCACATAGAAGTGAATCAGGAGAGAAAAGAGAGTTGTATAGAAGTGAATCAGGAGAAAAAAGAGAGTTGTAGCTCTAGAGAGATAGGAATTAAAAGGCTGGAGCCTAGTAAAAGAAAATCATGTTGTAGCTTAAAGTTGTAAAAACTCTTCTGTGTGAAATAAAAGTGTGTATCCTTATTATATATTATGTTTAAGTTAAAATCATATAGTTGAGCCCATTCAGGTTTCTAACATTTGTATGTTCGCTTAACAGACGTACAGGTTTCATGGTTACCTATTTACTTGTGGCCCAGCCTTAATTTCCTTCCCTCTTAAAAATCTCATTAATATCATTATAAGTTTTACTCAAAAGAATGGTTAATAGAGTAATATATGATTGAGTGTGCCCTATATATATAGAAACACTCGTAATTTTTGGCCTGGTTTATACCTGCACGCTGCGCTTTTGGCATCATTTTGTAACATGCGTTGCATTTTTGCTGTTGGTTTGAGACGCAATGCATGTATCTTTTGGCGTCCGTTTGGGAACTGAGGCTCTAAAGCATAGGCTCCATAACTCCATATGCTTTGGTTTTGAAGGGCATGACCTTTTTACAAATACAATGTTTATATTGTTCTAATGAGTGGACAACTATCAATTTATTTGTCATGATTTGAGACTTTTCCGATAGACCCTCGAGTTATATTTCATGATTTAATACACTTTTTGGTGAGTTAAAATCTACCGAAATCGGGAGAGATTTTGATGCTCATGTGTACACTGGGTTCAATATATGTACTATTTCCTGTCATTCTCTAAATTGGTAGGAAATCTATACTTCATCGATTCCTACCAATTTTTTCTGATAAGTTTTGCCAATAATCTGTGGCCATTTTTTTCCAGTGGTTTTATAAAATTAATTGGTTAATCACATATCTCTTACGTACATCTTAGGGTAGAGAAAGCACAGACTTGTCTACATCAGTATAGAAGGAAAAGGAGAAATATGAAGTTGATATCCCAGGATAGCAAACACTTAAATTATACATATGTTCACAAAGTATAGAGAAACAGTTGCACATTTTAATTTACCCATCAATGGCCCATATAACCCCAAAATATAATTGCATACTAGTCTAAAAATGTTAATTTTGTCGAAACATAGCCAAAGACACGATATATAAGTGTCAAATCATTTAATATATTAACCTGGCCCAAAGCCTGCACTATTTTACATTTACAATGCCAAGAGTCTATAACAACACTTTCACTAGGGTAATTCAACTTTAAATAAGCATATAGATGTACATATTAATGATAAAACCAAAGTTTCAGATCAAAATAGTTTTAGTTGGTTTGACATTTTAACAGTCAAACATCATTTTGACTAATAGTACTTAGTCCTGAATTGGGGTTTTGATTTTTTTTAAATATTTTTCATCGATCCAATCGTATCCATGTCAATATATATTAATAACCTTTATTAATAAGCCAAACATCCTTTCAAATGGTACTTGATTTCACTTATTTTTTGGTACCAGACCTTTTGTCTTTATGATTCATGGTGTAACTATACGTGTAATATTTTTATCCCTTTTGATTTAATTCTATATGTATTATTTTTACCCATTTTTCTTTATTAATAAACAAAACATATTCACTTATTTTTTAGTTCCACCACCTTTTGGTTTCACATTTTATAACTTCAAGTGTATTATTTTTATCCCTTTTTATTACTATATGACTTATAATTGTATATGTATTATTTTTACTCATTTTTAAATTTTTTATAAGCCATATTTTTTATTTTTTTTATAGGTTTGAATCCTATTTTTAATTATATTTTAAAATAAATAAGTTCATAAATTGGCTCAATTAAATAGGTTCCGAGAAATATAAACCGCGACCAAGTAAATAGGCCATGTGTTTAGATTGAAATTTTTTAATTTAGAAATTTTTTAATTTGTTGGTAGAATTACATTTTAATAAAATGGTATGAATATTATAAAAAAATGTATTTTGGTTTCACCACTTGAAAATAATAAAATTATTCAAACCGTAATATGATTACAATTCTATTTTCGTAGAACTCTAAAAATATTTCTTGATAGGGTACTTGATTTCATCTTGGTACGGTTACGTAGTATTTTGGTTTCACCCCTATAGTTCTCTTTCTTGTAGAGTTCTATGTTGTTTTTAAACAAAATATAGATTGGAATCATATTATAATTACGATATTTCTATTTTTCATAGAATTCTTTTTTATTTTTTATTAAAATAATAAAATGGAATCCTTTAAACAATGTTATTATTAATTAATAAGGAAATCATCTTAGGGATACTTTGGTTTCACCTCTTTTGGGTTTTACGACTTTTGGTTTCACCCCTTTTTTAAATCTTGCTATAACTCTAAATATACCATTTTTATTATTTTTTATTCATATATGACTTATAATTCTATATGTAATACAATACCCATTTTTTGATTCTTATATACCACATATTTATATTGTTTTTATATAAACAAAATTGTATATACATTGTAATTTCTGGATTCATTCCTACATAAAGCTATTTTAGCACCAAATGCAAATTTATGCATACATAATGAATATTTTATTAGAAAAAATTATGCAATCACAAATTATATAAAAACACAAATTCAGTTAACAATAAGAAATTTAATATGCAATTACTTAGTGTTGTTGATTTAATTTTTTGTTAAATTATCCATCAATCGTGTCGCGACTAAAGTTTTGATGTAAATTATTAGTTATGTCTTTTTGAACAATAGATACATAATAACGTTGAGTTTGTTGTTATAATAAGATTTGAATTAATGAAAACTACATATAATTTAAAAGTGAAAATTGCAATAATCGTACAATTTTATTTATTATATATTTTAATAAAAAATTCAAATAAATTTTTATAATCATTATTAAATATTGATATTTTGATCTCCGCCAGTGCTTTGCACGGGTTATCTACTAGTATATATTAATGATATAAACAAAGTTTCATAACAAAATAATTTTATTTGGTTTGCCATTTTAACAGTGAAACTACAACTAACTAGTGTTTGGTCATTTGGTTCTACTAGTTTCCACCGCATGTCTATTCTCAACCGCCTTAAAAGTGACCGGGGGTTTGAGTCATTTTTATACACAAAATGACCCAAAATGGTCACTAATACCATATTTGTGACCGGAATTAGGCGGTCATTTTTATCAGTTTTTCTTGTAGTGTATAGAGTTCGAAGCAGTTGCAACACTTTTTCTAGCCAACATTGTTTTTAAAGAAATACTGTATGACATGTATTGATGTGACATAAACATGTATTAGTGTGACATACATCCATTGTTGCAACACTTTGTATGCACCTGCAACTGCTTACATAGAAAAACTACTAAAATTTTCAGGATGGCTACACTTTTACTTGGTGGAATAAGAGATCTCTTCTTAATTGACAATTAATTTGGTTACTGTTGCAAAATAGACTCAAAAATGGTACTGTAAATATAGGAGAATTTCTTTAATTGTTTTGAGCATGATATTTTACAGAATTATAACAGTGTGCAGAGCAGTTCATCACATATCTCTAATAGGAGCCGTTCTTGATAGATGTTCCTGTGCTCTAGATAAATAAAAAACCAGCAATCTGTATATGTACTGTGTACATAGCTTTTACACCACACTTTCATAATACCGCAGAAATCTGATTAATAAAAAAAAGTTCCAAGAACAAATTATTCATGTGTAACTGTCGAATAATATATGATTTGGTTGGGGGTTTCCTTCAACATAGATCACGTCTTCGGTTCTTAACATAAACTCAATAAGTTGATTCCATGTTATTTACGTCCACAATTTGTTATTCCATGTACACCACAATATAATCTGAAAAACACAATGTAAGCTGAATAGCATATGCTGAAACAATCCCTTTAGGAGGTTCCTTTCATAGAACTGGTCATGCGACGCGGTTTCCTTTTCATTTTCATCCCTCTGCAAAGCAATCATCCATGATCTGACATAAGTACTTTGTGGTAAAGCAGTAGAATATATATTTTTATCCTCAGCTATCTAGCAATCCCCTTGAGGTTAGGATTAAAGGTAATACATTCGAAATTTGGCACAGGATATTGTATTTACTCTGTAAATCACCTAAATCTATGTTATTGAAGGGATGTCAACTAAATCTCTGTACAGGTGCAGCACCGATGGTGCAATTATGAAAACATATGTCCAGATTCGTTTCCAATTAAGAGCAATTTTTTAAGTTACAAGTAATGCAAAAATATGAGGACATAGCATCTGATTTTTGGAATATTATTGTTTTTATTTTCCACATCTTTTTATTTACTGGTGTGCGTAGATCAACTGGCAGAAATTGTATCCCACTGGAGTACGAAGGGTCATTATTTATTTCAATCAAGGACTAGGAATAAAAAGGATAAGATAGACAGAAAGAGATCTATCCAGAAATGAAACCAAATGTTGAGGTTATTCGAGAATGCTTAACACGTCTTTTTTACACCAGATAACCAGAATGAACTCAGGTATATGCTAAGTAGGACACGTAGAAGACCTTGAACTTCTTTCAAGTCCCTATCTAAATTGTGTATTTATAGAGTTAAAATCCAGGTGAGTTGTTCATCGTCAAGCAAATGTACTAATGTATTACGGGGCAATACTCCATTGGCAGTAGCTACTAAAACTGCGGATTGTGAACACTGACTTTCACATGGCAGATTAGTGATTAGCTCACCGCCAAGAGAGATTTGCCCCGCAATTCAGCTGTACTAATTGATCATAAATTAATTTCTTGATTCATATCATATCATAGGATGTCCTCGTTTATATGAACTCTGCATCTGCTACAACATTACAAAAAAAGACGATTCCTTTATATATTTAAAATGATCTGTTGTTTTCTTCATATATGCAATGACAGGTACATTTAAAGTAAATCTCATCTCTTGTCTTTGGCAGGAGAGTAACTCAGTTCTTTGGCTCTCTTGTAAGCATCATACTACAGTTCTAGTAATAGTACAGTAGTAGCAATCTTAACTACATGACGACTAAATTCTAATATTTGGATGTTGGACAATAAGAAAGGTATGCTATATTAAATAAGATTTATATTATTCTTTTTTAGCAGTTGCAGACTATTTGAAGTAAATATTAACCACCAGCTAATCTCCTTATTCATTTTAATGTTTGAGAAGCTACATTAACGAAATTAGACTACAGTTAAATAAATGAATACACTCGGATCCACAACCAGCTAGCTCATACTGGTATGAGCTAAAGACTGCTTGTGATTTGCAGAATTATAAGTCTGGAACAAAATCATTTAATTTCTTCCCAAATACATGAACTGATTGAGAATATAGGTACCATGCAAAAAAGAAATTAAGCGAATTAATAAAAGTTGTGTTTTCTACCCTGATTACTTCCATGAGTCCATGGTAACAAAATGGCAAATCAGGTGCCAAACAAAATTCATTAGAGCATTAGAGATCTCGATAAGTCATTTTACTTATCGAGATGTTTAGATCTCTATGTGCCTAAACTAGAGATCTCGAGTAAAATTCTCAAAGTACAGAATCACAGACCAGTTCAATATCCAATATTAACAATCAACAAACAATCCAACCAGCTGAATTGACAAGTCTACAAAAACAGTTTTAAGAATGTGCAAGATCAATAGTAAAGATTAACTGACAAAGGAAGATCAAAGTAAACACGAGATGTTAAAGATATGTTAAGCCAGAAATGGAAGATCTGTTTTTCTATAAATAGAAATGACAAGTGACAGTTTACAAAAGCTAATAACATATCTTATTACACACTGTGTAAACCAGCAGTTAACTAAGTTATAAAGTTAACATTGGTACTTTAGTTAGTACTAACAATTTAGATAAAAATATTCTTGTAACACTCTCAATGAGAAACTAAGCTCTTTATCAACAAAGAGCCTAGAAATTTTATAGCAAAATAGTCTTAATTTTAATATAAAATTAAGTGAGTTTTGAAGATCTGTGTTCTTAATTTTCTGCAAGCTTAAATTGTGTATGAACACATTTCATTACAAGATTTAGTTTACTTTGTTCAACCATAAACATTCAAGAAAAGTAAAAAACAGTAAAACACATTCACCCCCTCTGTGTGTTATTCATTCCTAACAATTTGCACTACTTCTCAGTCTCCTGGCTCGAATCAATACTCTTCTTTCTGAAAATGCATCACTTCTGCTTGTTCTTGAACTACTGCTGGAACTAAGCTGCTACTCCTCTGGCTCGAGCGACAGTTGTTGCTCGAAGACAACGATGAAAACTCAGAGTCGTCTTTGATGCTTACCCAGCTCGTTGATCGTGATGCAAGGTTCAAATTATTTGAAGATGATGAGCAGGGAAATCATGTGGAACAAGCCGGCCATGCGAGAACAAATGATGAGCTGGAGTATCCGGTGATTCCCCTAGTTCGATTACCCTACAAAATCTAAATTCCAAATCATGATCATCTGGAGAAATTGCCATTTCGGGAAAAGAGAAATCTTCAAGAGACATGTTTTGCATTCTAAAATCAAATGTGCCACAAAATTGCAAGGTAGGTTACTTGTGCTTCTGATCACTTGTACTATTTATACAAATTTTGTTTTGCTTTGGGCTCGATTTTATGCTAAAAGGAACAAATTTTGTGTGGTCTAAAACATTTATCCTGCCAAATTAAATCTTATTTTTTACTACAAAATCTTGAAACAATAGTAAAGTATAACTTTTGGGTTAGACTAATGAATCATGAATCTAATGAATCCAAATTTTAGTTAAAATAACATAATTTAGTTCAGTGTATTGAATACCTTATCAAACTGTATCCCTGGATACATACACCTCCAATTCTTTTGTTTTCCATAATCACATAAGTAGCCTGATCAGGTAGCAGTCACATCTATAATAATCGGTGGCGGAGCCAGAAAATTACGTGGGATTAAAATGGAAGAAAAATTTTTAGCTAATATTTTTCATTGCCGAAAACAGTTTATGTTAAGTACTTATATGTCAGTTTTTCAAAATCGTAAGTAGTCACATTTACTATTTTTTATTTTAGCAAGAAATTTAGACCTCGCTAGCCCCTGCCGCTCCACCCCACGATAATAATATAGTTCCGGGGTATATTATGATTTGCGCCATGATATTGTGGTGTGACTGTAAAAGATGCATTGTATATTCGCAATGCCACTAAGCAAAAAGGAGATGAGATTAGAATAAATTTGCAAGTTATTTATTAGAAGTTGTTTAAGATACAAAAGATTAGGTGATTCTTGGATCAAAACAGATCAAAGTATTTAGCAGAAGAAAAATAAAGCAGAATAAAGTGTCACAATCAAATTTGTATTGTTCATTTGGTTGAATATTTATGCACAGTAATTTGCTACTCACATTGAGTTGTATTCCCTTTCTTCTCTTTAGGACCAGCAGATCATTCGGCTAAAAGTTTAGAATTTTACGCTACAAAGCTTTCATTAGCAACATTTAGATTCTAAGAAGTGTTGGTGTAGTTGTTTTAATATGTCATTGTATAGTTACTTTTATCCTAATTGCTTTTGTTTTCATTAAGGATTTTCTGGTGTGCGCTCATGGGCACATGTTAAGTACTAAATTTCATATCTTTTTGTTAGTAGATTAATTTTGAGGTATGATGGTTTTGATTTGGTTTTCCAAGTGCCTATACGGATTGAACTTAACGTGTACTATTGATCTAATATTCACTAATTGATGCTTCTTTTTTATTTTGTTTAGTATTGGATGTAACTTTCAATTGATGTAACTGTAATAATCATTTTTATTTAATCATATGCCATAATTTTATTAGTAAAAACACAACACACGCACACACTCTTGTATGTATGTAAAGTGGAAAGAATAGAAGTTTTGTTGTTAGAAAATAATGAAGTGTACAGACTTATATAAAAACTAGTAAATGAAAGCTATAAAATAGGAACTAATTCTAAACAGACTCTCCACAACTCCAATGCTATTATTTAGCTCCTAAAATCATGCTAGTGCGGGTGACTAATTCCATACCAACAGACATATTATTTGAATATGGTTAGATTAAACAAAATCCAACACATTCTCTCCTAATCTAAACATGTTCCCAGACCACAGCTCAGACAACGGCAACAATCTTTTTCGACACCGATCACCTTCCTCATTTCTTCGAATTTAACTTTTCGCAATGCCTTAGTTATAATATCTGCTCTTTGTTCGTGCGTAGGTACGTACTTGACCACCAGCTTTCCTCGTTCTATGCACTCGCGAATGAAATGAAAGCGGATATCAATATGCTTACTTCTTCCATGTTGAACTGGATTTTTTATCAGCTCTATTGCAGATCTATTATCCACATGAAGTATGACTGGTCCAACTTATTGCCCATAAATTTCTTCCAGCAGTCCCTGGAGCCAGATGCTTTGACAGGCTGCGGTTGTAGCCGCCATATATTCTGCCTCGCAGGATGACAATGCCACTACTCTCTATTTTTGTGAAGCCCATGAGATCAAGCTTTTATTTAGATAAAATCACATCCCACCTGTACTCCTCCTGTCAACAACATCACCAGCTAGGTCGCTATCTGAGAAGCCAAGCAAAAACTTCCCATTTCTCTCGTTCTTGTACACTAACCCATGATCGATTGTGCCCCTCACATATCTCAATATATGTTTTACTGCCTGTTGATGTTTGACGGTGGGCTTTTCCATAAAACGACTTGCTACACCTACTGCATACGAGATATCTGGCCGAGTATGCGTCAAATATCGCAGACTCCCAACGATGCCTCTATATTCAGTTGCATCTACTAGCCTACCACCATCGTCCCTGCCCAACTGCAATTTATATTCCATGGGATATTTACATGGGTTGCAATTCAACATACCTGTCTTTTCCAGCAGCTTTTTGGCGTATGTAAATTGGTTGAACGTGGTGGACAAATCTGTCTGACTAACTTCTATACCCAAATAAAACGACAGCAAACCCAGATTACTCATCTCAAACTGTTCACTCATCTGTAACTTAAACTCCTCAATTTCACGCTTGTGTGTGCCTGTCACTAACAGATCATCAACGTAAACTCCAACTATCACTATATTTCCTCTATCGAATCTTGTGTATACAGCCTGTTCATGCAAGCATCTCTTAAAACCTAGTTCTCTCAAACACTTATCCAATCTAGCATTCCAGGCCCTAGGCGCTTGACGTAGTCCGTATAGTGCCTTAATTAATATGTACACCTTTTGTTCTTGTCCCTCCTTCACAAATCCCTCAGGCTGAATTACGTATATCTCTTCTTGAAGTTCACCATTTAAAAATGCAGATTTGACATCGAGATGGTGAACCTCCCAACCTTTTTTTGCCGATAGAGCTAGCAACAATCGAATCGTGTCAAGGCGAGCTACAGGTGTGAACACCTCATCATAATCAATCCCCTTTTGTTGCACATAGCCCTTTGCGACTAAACGCGCCTTGTTCTTCACTACGTTCCCTTCTGGATCCTTTTTCAATTTAAATACCCACTTCAGTCCAATGGATCTGTGTCCGGGTGGGAGGTCTGTAAGAATCCATGTGTTATTTCTCTCAATTGCATCAAATTCCTGCTTCATCACATCCTGCCATTCTCCCTCCTCTACCGCTTCTTTAAATGATGTTGGCCCTTCTACCTTTAGTAACATCAGTTCATCAGTCATATCGAAAACCTCCGTCTCGTTGTAAATTTCATTTAGAGGTCTGTAGCGTCTAGGTTCACTACTTCCTGCACTACTTTCTGCAGAGGGCATATCTGTTGACTCTCCCGTCGAACTAACTGCAGCCCCTGAAGATTGTAAAGCTGATGACTATGACTGTGGTGACTGTAGGGGTGCTGGCTCAGGCTCTGTTTCAGTGTCATCTCCTATATCCATGGGACTACTCATCTCAACGTACTTACCGGGAAAACACACCTCGTTCACTTCCTCTTGTTCCCATGACCAGAATTTGTCTTCTTGGAACACCACATCTCGACTTACGTGCACCGCCCCTGTTTTCGGATCATACAACCTATTTCCTTTCGTACCTGGTTCCTTACCGAGATACACAACCAGCTTACCACGATCGTTCAGTTTTTTTGTGTGTATCGAGGGGACCTTCAGGACTGCTGTACACCTAAAAATTCTTACATGTGATAAATCTGGTTTTTCACCATACCACGCTTCATACGGAGTTCTGCCTTTCAATATACGAGTTGGTAGACGATTTAGTACATAAATTGAATGCCATACTGCCTCTCCCCACATAAACGCTGGCAGACCTGATTCCTTCAAAATGCTTCTAGTCATAGCCACGACAGTTCAGTTTCTGCGCTCGACCACCCCGTTTTGTTGAGGGGTGTAGGGGGCTGTGTAGTGCCTCTGGATACCAGCCTTATTGCAAAATTCCGTGAGCTCCTTCGAACAAAATTCCCCGCCTCGATCCATCCTCAGTATTTTAATACTTCTTTCAGCTCTATTTTCGACCAAGACCTTGAATTTCTTGAACATTTCGAATGCATTGCTCTTCTCCTTCAGTTAGTACACCCACATCTTCCTGCTATAATCATCGATAAATAACAAAAAATAACGATTACCTCCGGGTGTCATTGGCATGATGGGTCCACAAATATCAGCATGTATTATCTCTAGTATCTTCCTCGAGCTGAAAATTGCTTGGACGGGAATGGCCTCCTGGACTGTTTCGACATCAAGCACCCTTCACACTTCTTCAATGGTTCTATCATTTCTGGAATTCCCAGTGCCATTTCTTCTTTCGACATAAGCTCTAATGCTCAAAAATTGACATGCCCAAGCCGAGCATGCCACAGCCATGTATTTTCTTCCAACTTCGTGAGTAAACATGAGAGTTTGCTCTCCTAAGGCTAATTTTATACAACCGATTTTCGGTTCTTTTCACTTTCATCAGAAGCTTTCCATTGCCTTCATAGACCCATAAGTAATCTCCCTTAAGTATTACTCTATTCCCTGCCTCCGATAATTGGTCCAGACTTATAATGTTATTACACAGACTAGGAATAAAATATACCTCCTGTAAAAAAATTTCCTCGCCATTTTTATACTGGAATGCAACCGACCCCTTTCCTTTAATATTGACAGTAGATCCGTCCCCGAACTTCACTCTTCCGGTCACATTTTCATCAAGGTCTTTGAATTTTCCACATTGTCCAGTCATATGATTACTTGCCCCGTTGTCGAGGTACCACACTTGCGACTCTCTTTGTCCCTCGACGTTTGTACAAAGTTTTGAAATGACTGAGTCTTCCTTCAACAACATTGATTTTGCTTTTATTACTCCTACCTCGGCAATCAACAAGGCCGGCTCATCCTCAAGAATTTGTGAGAGGTTTGCCTCCTTTTCCACCTCTCTTTCTCTTCTTGGCTTAGGACACTCCACGGCATAATGCCCATATGCCTAACACTTAAAGCATCTCACTCTACTTTTGTCCCTTACTCCGCGAACTCCATCTTTCAAACGGTACTCTTCACCACTTCGAGTCCCATTTCTACTGGTCCTCTTTAAACATTCCTCGCGAGTCAGAAGTAATTGTCCCTCGTTGCTCTCTCGTTTTCTCAATTTTTCCTTAGTCAACAGAAGCTGTCCTTGATTTGTTTCTATCGTTCCTTTTAATCTCTCCTCGTGAGCCTTGAGTGACCCAATGACCTGCTCGACTGACATTTCTTCCACCTTACCGAACTGTTCGATCGCAGAAGCAATTGGCAGGAATTTAGAGGGCATTGCTCTGAGTAACTTCTTAACAACATAAACTTCTTCCACCTTTTCTCCCAGGGCTCTAATGTTGGTCACCAGACTGTTCAGTTTCAGGAAAAATTCATCCAGCTGTTCACTTTCTTTTATACACATAGCTTCGAACTCGTACCTAAGGGTATGTTCCTTCGCCACTTTCACCTTATCAGCTCCCAACGACATTATTCTGACTTCCTTCCAGGCCTCTTTCGATGTTGTCTTTTCTGCGATGGATAATAGAATGTCTTTAGGGACTCCTTGGTAAATAACGGCTAGAGCACGCTTGCCCATCTTATCTTCGACTGCTGCCTTAGGGTCTTTAGGTTCAATGGCCTCCCACACGCTATGGGCTTGCATAAATACTCTCATTTTGAGAGCCCATGTTGTATAGTTCGTCTTTGTCAGCATCGGATAGCTCAGGCCAATCGAGTTCTCTTTGGCTTTGTTTGTTTCCATCTTGACGTTGTTCCAGACTTAGTAATCTCCTGTGCTCTAATACCAAGTATTAGTAAAAACACAACACACGCACACACTCTTGTATGTATGTAAACTGGAAAGAATAGAAGTTTTGTTATTAGAAAACAATGTAGTGTACAGACTTATATAAAAACTAGTAAATGAAAGCTATAAAATAGGAAATAATTCTAAACAGACTCTCCACAACTCCAATGCTATTATTTAGCTTCTAAAATCATGCTAGTGCGGGTGACTAATTCCACACCAACAGACATATTATTTGAATATGTTTAGATTAAACAAAATCCAACAAATTTAGCGTTAGTGTTCTCCTTTTAGGGCTTTCCTACTTGTTTTTTACTGACTTTTGTAGGTGCCTGATCTTTTCTACTTCACTTTTGACCTAGAAAATTGAAAATAAGAGTAAGTTGTTTAAATTGACACCTAAAATTTGTCTTAGAGCTTTGTCAACATTAAACTGCATTCATTAAAATGCACTAGAAATGGATCATTTAACTTAGCTTCTTTATTTCCTATTATTGAGGCTAAGTTTAGTGCTTCTTTATACTGCATTTTCCCAAGGGAATGGATATATTTGATAATGAAACATAATAGTCCATTTCTAATGCATTTTAATGTTTATTGATCTGCGATATAGCCTGTCAGTTATAGGCATCAGTGTTTAATATGATATTACCGGCATGCTAGAATATTAGACATCCTCGTTATCAATTTAAATACTAATTCTTGGTTCGTGAACTAAAGTTCAATTATGGATGATGCATCTTCCACATCATTCAGTGATGAGTATAATCGAGCATGCTACCAGTGAATTAAATTACCTTGAGCCAAATGTTTTTATTTCATCTCAGCTGTTGTTTTGAAATTGGTGAGAATTTGATTTGCGGGAATCATTTTGCATGGTAGTTAATTACTTTGAGACTGAACATCGGAGGGTTATGATCTCTTTACCCTTTTTGTGTAAATTATAATTTATTTTAAAAAATATCTGAGGTAACTGATATACAAAAAAAAGATATTTTTTACTCTGTGTTTTAAGATGGTTTTAAATAGTTGTCATATTTACTGGTGTGTAGTCATACTAGGAGCTTACAATTCAATTTATATGTTTTCAAAATTGTTACTCTGTGGTACAGAGCTCCGGAGGTGCTCCTGGAATAACCCAATATTCAACGGTTGTTGATATGTGGTCTATTGGTTGCATTTTCGGTATGTTCCCCCTTTTCTTCTTCGCGAGTCAGTGTGGTCCTTCTAGTCTGTATAGTTTCTATATTACTTTTGTTTATCGGCATACATGAGCTCTTTTCCTTCATAATATGTGCTACCTAACAGTACCAGCATAGAAAAAATTTACAATCTTTATTTCTTCTGCAGCTGAAATGGCAAGAAGACAAGCTCTTTTTCCAGGTGCTCAGCTTCAACAACTGCTTCACAAATTCAGGTTAACCTTTGCCGATAAACTGACCTTATGTTGTATGCTATTTTCATGCTTTGTACTCTAAAGTAGTTAAATAGTAATTGTATCATCAAAGTAATAGAGAAATGATATGTGCTTGGTGTTGTAAATTGTGGATTCTTTTTCAAATATATAAGATTTGATTTAGGATTATTTTATAACTCTTGCAAAAGGTCGGATAAAAGAGCCAAGTTTATTGGACAATGGTGCGTACACATGCATGGGAAATGAAGGATGCAACTCACAGTTTGTAGGCTTGTAAAAGTTCAAGTGTATAATAAAATATATGATGTAAGTCACGAGGTAAGGTGTTATGTTGAGGCCTATAAATATGCATGTTGTTTTGTTAGTATCAGATCACATAGAAGTGAATCAAGAGAGAAAAGAGAGTTGTATAGAAGTGAATCAGGAGAAAAAAGAGAGTTGTAGCTCTAGAGAGATAGGAATCAAAAGGCTGGAGCCTAGTAAAAGAAAATCAAGTTGTAGCTTAAAGTTGTAAAAACTCTTCTGTGTGAAATAAAAGTGTGTGTCCTTATTATATATTATGTTTAAGTTAAAATCATATAGTTGAGCCCATTCAGGTTTCTAACATTTGTATGTTCGCTTAACAGACGTACAAGTTTCATGGTTACCTATTTACTTGTGGCCCAGCCATAATTTCCTTCCCTCTTAAAAAACTCATTAATATCATTATAAGTTTTACTCAAAAGAATGGTTAATAGAATAATATCTGATGGAGTGTGCCCTATATATATAGAAACACTGGTAATTTTTGGCCTGGTTTATAGCTGCACGCTGCGCTTTTGGCATCATTTTGTAACATGCGTTGCATTTTTGCTGTTCGTTTGAGACGCGATGCATGTATCTTTTGACGTCCGTTTGGGAACTGAGGCTCTAAAGCATATGCTCCATAACTCCATCTTCTTTGGTTTTGAACGGCATGACCTTTTTACAAATATAATGTTTATATTGTTCTAATGAGTGGACAACTATCAATTTATTTGTCATGATTTGAGACTTTTCCGATAGACCCTCGAGTTATATTTCATGATTTAATACACTTTTTGGTGAATTAAAATCTACCGAAATCGGGAGAGATTTTGATGCTCATGTGTACATTAGGTTCAATATATGTACTATTTCCTGTCATTCTCTAAGTTGGTAGGACATCTATACTTCATCGATTCCTACCAATTTTTTCTGATAAGTTTTGCCAATAATCTGTGGCTATTTTTTTTCCAGTGGTTTTATAAAATTAATTGGTTAATCACATATCTCTTACGTACATCTTAGGGTATAGAAAGCACAGACTTGTCTACATCAGTACAGAAGGAAAAGAAATTTGCATATTCCCAACCAAAATAAAAGAATATGGCACTTTTAATTATTTGATACCTTTAACTTGTTGGGTTTATTAATCTAAACTTGGTATAATTCCCTTGAATCATGGATGTTATTGGATATGGTATGGTGTTACAATCCCTGGTTCATGGCAACTGATGGATATGCTTGGAGGATTTGTAGGAGTATTAGGAGAATAAAACTCTTGTTTATTTAGGCTTATCATTTGGCTTTAGTTTATTGCTTTCCTGCTTTCAGGGGATATCTCATATCTCTTTTCCTTTATATTGTAATCGATTCTCATATTAATAAGGTGGTGGTTCAGAGTTATCTTTGTTCTTCTCCTAGTTCAAACAGATTGCAGGTTGTATTATACCAATAATCTGGTATCAGAGCTTGGTCACAAGTTGATGCCCAAGTATATGCCTAGGGCATTAAAGATGGAGACAGATAAGAATAACGAAGGAAGGATCCAGTTAAACTACCCCATGTTAACTCGAGCAAATTATACGGCTTGGGCTATGAAGATGAAGGTGTATATGCAGGACCACAGTGTTTGGGAGGCTATATCGCCAAAGGATCCTGAGACAACGGTGGTTGATGAGAAGAAGGACAAGGTCGCGATGGCGGCAATATATCAGGCTATCCCGGAGGACGTACTCCTCTCAATTGCAGACAAAGAATCGGCTAAGGGAGCAAGGGAGGCTATCAAAACACTGTGTCAAGGTGCTGATAGAGCCAAGACGGCAAAAATACAAACCCTCAAGGCAGAGTTTGAATCTATGACTATGCAGGATACAGACTCAATAGACGACTTCACCATGAAATTGAAAGGATTGGTCACCAACATACGCTCACTAGGAGAAACTGTTGCAGAGAGCTATGTGGTTAAAAAGATCTTGAGAGCAGCCCCCTCGAAATTTCTACAAATCGCCTCCACTATAGAACAGTTTGGAAATATCGAAAAAATGACTGTGAAAGAAACGGTTGGATCACTAAAGGCTCATGAAGAAAGAATTAAGGGACAAACTGATACAAAGGAAGGAAAGTTACTTCTCACCAGGGAGGAATGGGTCAAAAGAGAGAAGGAAGAGAGCAAGCTATTACTTACAAAAGAGGAAATGGATGAAACGCTCAAACAAAGGAAACGCCGAGGCATAGTATGTAAGGAACAAGGGAAAAGGATACATCCGAGGTGGACGAGATAAAACTAAAGTGCGATGCTTCAACTGTAACGCTTACGGTCACTATGCCGTGGAGTGCAAAAAATCAAGAAGAGATAAGGAAGACACTGAGGAGGCTCATTTCGCCCAGATAACTGACGACGAACCGGCTTTTCTTTTGGTTGAAAGGGAAAAGAATGGTACAGTGATCAACGAGGAATGAGTAAAACCAAAGTTGGGTCAAGGAGAAAATGGACAAATGGAATCAAATTTATGGTACTTGGACAATGGTGCAAGCAACCACAGGACTGGTCAATACTCGAAATTTGACAAGCTTGACACAGGAGTAACGGGTCAGGTGAAATTCGGGGATGGTTCGATGGTACAAATAAGAGGCCTGGGATCAATTACACTGAGGTGCAAGAATGGAGAAAACAGGACATTAACTGAGGTATATTATATTCCCTCACTTAGAAGTAATATAATTAGTCTTGGACAACTCTCAGAAAATGGATATAGAATATCTATCAAAGGGGAGAATCTCTGGGTTCAAGAAGAACAAGGTGCCCTATTCATGAAAGTCAAACGGTCTTCGAACAGGTTATATAAAATCATTATCTACAGCGGCGAGAGAAAGTGCTTACTGTCTAGAAATGAAAATGAGAGTTGGTTGTGGCACTCTCATCTAGGCCATGTAAATTTCAAGGCGATGAAGCTCATGTCCTCAACAAACATGGTTCATGGAATGCCAAAAATTGATCAACAACATGAGGTCTGCACTAGATGTTTAATTTCAAAGCAAGTCAGAAAATCATTCCCTCAAAAATCGAGCTTCTCGGCAAAGAAACCACTTGAACTAGTTCACGGTGATTTGTGCGGACCGATCACACCATGTACTCCAGGAGGTAATAAATACATACTTGTCTTGATTGATGATTATAGTCGTGTTATGTGGACTTATTTATTGAAAAACAAAAGCGATGCATTTGATGCTTTCAAAAGGTTTCGTGTGTTGGTTGAGAACAGCTCTGAGAGGAAGAAAATCATGACATTTAGAATAGATAACGGCGGAGAATTTACCTCAAAAGAGTTTTCTAAGTATTGCGAGGAAGCTGGAATTGTCAGACATTTCTCTGCACCCTATTCGCCTCAACAGAATGGCGTGGTCGAGCGATGTAATAGAACACTAATTGAAATGTCACGAAGCCTACTGAAGGAGATGAACCTGCCAAACCATTTTTGGGGAGAAGTCGTTCGTCACTCCACTTACTTGATCAACAGACTTCCCACACGTGCATTAACTGGAACTACACCATACGAAGCCTGGTCAGGTAAGAAACCACATGTAGAACACCTCCGTGTTTTTGGTTGTGTTGCCTACATGAAACTGCCCAGTGTCAATTTAAAAAAAACTGGACAGCAGGAGCAAACCCGTTATTTACCTTGGGAAAGAATCGGGTACAAAGGCTTTCAGACTGTATGACCCTGTGACCAAGACAATCTCTATGAGCCGAGATGTAGAGTTTGAAGAAAGAAGAGCTTGGAATTGGGTTGATGAAATGGAAGAAACACAGTCACCATCCGGTACCTTCACTGTTTTTACAGGTACTTTGGACGAAACAACCGAAATCAATGAAACTGGGGCATCGAGTTCGAATGGAGAATCAACACCAGACCCTATGCCGAGGCACTCAAACATTGACACTGGCTCAGGCAACTTTGCAAGCCACAGTTCGACGAATAGTTTCTCAGGAGGTGAAGCACACACACAGAGATCTCAAATTTCAGCCAGTCAAATTTCAACATCAACACCAACTACAAACTTAACAAGTTCTGAAGAACAACCTCGAAGAAACAGGAACTTGAGCGATATCTACAATGAGACTGTGTCGTTCGAGTTGGAAGATGAAGAACTTTTCCTCATGGGCGTAGATGAACCAGCAAACTACACACAAGCCGTGAAAGAAAGTGAATGGACAAAGGCAATGGAGATAGAAATGGATACAGTAGAGAGAAACGGAACTTGGGTTTTAACAGAACTGCCTCGAGACAAGAAACCCATTGACTTGAAGTGGATCTACAAAATCAAACGAGATGCAAATGGGAATATTGTGAAGTACAAGGCCAGGATGGTAGCCAAGGGATATGTACAGAAGCAAGGTGTAGATTATGATGAAGTGTTCGCCCCAGTCACACGTATTGAGACCATACGATTGTTACTCGCAATTGCAGCAAAAGGACAATGGAAGGTGCACCATCTGAACGTGAAAACGGCCTTCTTAAACGGAGAAATTAAGGAAGAAGTGTATGTTAGACAGCCTGAAGGTTTTGTCAAACATGGGAAGGAACATCTAGTTTATAAACTCATAAAAGCACTATACGGTCTACGTCAAGCTCCAATGGCCTGGTACTCCAAACTGAATAAATGCTTGGAAGAGTTGGGTTTTGTCAGGTGTGCATACGAACAAGCCGTGTACACAAAAAAATAGGAAAAGGTGTGCTTATAGTTGGTGTCTATGTTGACGATATCTTGGTGACAGGATCGAGCACAAAAGAAATTGAAGAGTTCAAGAGGAAGATGGGACACAAGTTCGATATGAGTGATTTGGGGGAGTTAACATACTATCTAGGCATCGAAGTCATGCAAAGAAACAGCTATATCCAGCTAAAGCAGTCAGGGTACGCAAAGAAAATTCTCAATAAAGCTGGTATATTGCAGTGTAATTCAGCAAAAATTCCGATGCACCCCAAAGAAATCATTAACAAAGATGAAGAAGGAATAGCAGTAGATCCTACGGAATTCAAGAGTATGATAGGAGGATTAAGATACTTGGTGCACACCAGACCTGATTTGGCGTATTATGTGGGCATTTTAAGTAGATTCATGGACAGACCCACACAGTTGCATCAAGGTGCTGTAAAACACATACTCCGGTACGTGAAGGGAACGATTGATTTCGGTCTGGTGTACTCACAGGACAGTGAAAATAAAGTACTGATTGGATATTCCGACAGTGATTTGGCTGGCAACATAGAGGACAGGAAGAGTACCGGAGGCATGGTGTTCTACCTCAACAAGAGGTTGATAACCTGGACATCTCAGAAACAAAAATGTGTCGCACTTTCTTCATGCGAAGCTGAGTTCATGGCAGCCACAGCTGCCGCTTGCCAAGCTATTTGGTTAAGGAAATTATTAGCTCAGATTACCGAGTATGACATTGGCCCAGTCACTCTGTTCATTGATAACAAGTCCGCAATCGACTTGGCTAAGAATTCGGTGTTTCATGGGAGAAGCAAGCATATAGACATCCAGTATCACTTCATACACGAATGTGTAGAGAACGGAGAAATCATTGTAAAACATGTACGCTCTGAAGAACAACGTGCAGACTTCCTCACCAAAGCTCTTGCAGCTGTCAAATTCGAAATAATGAGAAATTTGCTTGGAGTGGTGAAGTGCATTTAGACAAGTTTAGATTAAGGGGGAGTTTGTTGGGTTTATTAATCTAAACTTGGTATAATTCCCTTGAATCATGGATGTTATTGGATATGGTATGGTGTTACAATCCCTAGTTCATGGCAACTGATGGATATGCTTGGAGGATTTGTAGGAGTATTAGGAGAATAAAACTCTCGTTTATTTAGGCTTATCATTTGGCTTTAGTTTATTGCTTTCCTGCTTTCAGGGGATATCTCATATTTCTTTTCCTTTATATTGTAATCGATTCTCATAATAATAAGGTGGTGGTTCAGAGTTATCTTTGTTCTTCTCCTGGTTCAAACACATTGCAGGTTGTATTATACCAATATAACTTTCATAATTTCTCGTCCTCCGTTCTCAACAGAACCAAAAAAAATTGCAACTGTAGTATACGGGCTGACAGCTGGTTGTCATATGCGCAACAGTATAAGCTCAACAGCATATGCTGAACTCATTCCTCATTTACGCACCTTTCAGTTATTCTGCAAATAACAGGATCTATACTCAAAATAACATATGGGTTCTCTATCTCGCTGCAGATAATTATATATAGATACTGATCCTAAGCTTATCATAAATATAGAAGAAATTAAATTGCAAAAAATTGATCCAAAATTAATATAATCCAGGTGCATCAAGTGATCATAGAGCTGATAACATGACATGTACGGAATTCTTTTCTAAGTTCATTTTTAATTAGTAAGTGAGCTGCAAATGGCAAAAAAATGAGCACATTGTAATGATTTTTTGGAATTCAGTGAAGTTCATTCCACTCTACCATTTGTGTCTCATCGAAGTTCCAAGAGTCGATTCTTCGTTGCAAAGAAGGCCGGGGAAAATGAAAAGGTAGAAAGAAGAGAGCTCTATCTGATCTTTTAGAAAGTAATGAAATCTTGAAGTTACAGCACAAGGGGAATATGTTTCTTGTTTGTTCTTCTTTTGACTATCAAACTCTGAATAAACCTAGAATATCCTATTTTCCTGTAAGATGCAGCAAATTTTGAACGTGTTTCAAGTCTCTAGCTACCCTATTTATAGAGAAAAAACCTTCAAACTTTTAATGAGGCAAGAAAATGTACTGATGTATTATTGGGCAATACTCTATTGGCAGAAGGCTACTTTCTTTGATTACAGATTGTGAACATTGAATTTCATATAGCATATTAGAATTGTTAGCTCACCGCCAAGGGAGATTTGCCCTGCAATTCGGCTGAACAAATGACCGTAAAACAATTCCTTAATCCATAGAACGTGCTATGTCTACATTGTAGCAGTTCCATCCCCTTTCTTTTCTTCACCTTCATATGCTTTATTAATCTTAGATAAAATCTTAATGTGTCAAAATAACTTTATATGTCACTAAGGACGTTGTTGTGCCAGTGTACAGTGGAAATTTCATTTTTTTGATTAGTAAGTGGAATCAGTAGGTATCAACATTAGGGTTAATATTTAATTAGTTCCGAACAAAGTTTACTTTAGCTAGGACAGTCAAATTATTCTTTCGAATTAATCATTTGTTTAGAACAATGGGATTTCCATCCATGATCAATAGGTTGAAAGAGCTATGGTGCATAGCCTTAAGGTATCAGATAGGGTGTTTTTTACAACCTTTCTAGACCCTTAATGGTAGGGGAAGGATTTAATGTGTATAGGATGCTTCTGTAATAGTTCTTGCCACTTCTTCTTGAGCTCTGAGTGGTATTTCTCGTAGTATGGCATTAATAATCATTTGAACAATCCATGCCTATTACATCTAAAGATATTCGGATATATGACGATGACGATAGAGATGATAATGAAAATATGTTATATTTTAAGAGTATATATAAAATAATTAAAATAAGGGGTCAAAAGTCAAGACACCTTAAATTATATGAAAAAAGTCAAATGGATAACTAATTTTGAATGGAGGGAGTACTACATAACTATATATAGAATTTTGACAGAGAACAGGAGAAATATGGAAGTTGATATCCTAGGATAGCAAACATTTAAATTATACATACGTTCACAAAGTATAGCGATATAGTTGCATATTTTAATTTACCCATCAATGGCCCATATAACCCGAAAATATAATTGCATACTAGTCTAAAAATGTTGATTTTGTCGAAACATAGCCAAAGACACGATATATAAGTGTCAAATCATTCAATATATTAACCTGACCCATAGCCTGCACTATTATACATTTACAATGCCAAGAGTCTATAACAACACTTTCACTAGGGTAATTAAACTTTAAATAAGCATATAGATGTACATATTAATGATATAACCAAAGTTTTAGATCAAAATAATTTTAGTTGGTTTGACATTTTAACAGTCAAACATCATTTTGATTAATACAACTAATTAGTGTTTAGTCCTGAATTGGGGTTTTGATTTTTTTTAAAATATTTTTCATCGATCCAACCATATGGATGTCAATATATATACATATTAATGATATAAACAAAGTTTCATAACAAAATAATTTTATTTGGTTTGCCATTTTAACAGTCAAACATCAGTTTGACTAGTATAACTAACTACTGTTTAGTCCTGAATTGAGGCTTTGATTTTTTTAAAAATAGATTTCATCGATCCATCCGTATGGATGTCAAAATATATATATAGTAATGATATAAACAAAGTTTCAAATTAAAATAGTTTTATTTGGTTTGCCATTTTAACAGTCAAACATCGGTTTGACTAGTACAACTAACTAGTGCTTGGTCCTGAATTGATGTTTCGATTTTAAAAAAAATATTTTTCATCGATCCAACCATATGGATGTCAATAGATATACATATTAATGATATAAACAAAGTATCAGATCAAAATAATTTTATTTGGTTTGTCATTTTAACAGTCAAACATCATTTTGACTAATACAACTAACTACTGTTTAATCCTAAATTGGGGTTTTGATTTTTTTAAAAATATTTTTTATCAATCTAACCGTATGGATGTCAATATATATACATATTAATGATATAAACAAAGTTTCATATCAAAATAATTTTATTTGATTTGCCATTTTAACGGTAAAGCATCAGTTTGACTAGTACAACTAACTAGTGTTTAGTCCTGAATTGGGGCTTTGATTTTTTTAAAAATATTTTTTATCGATCCAACCATATGGATGTCAAAATATATACATATTAATGATATAAACTAAGTTTCAAATTAAAATAATTTTATTTGGTTTTCCATTTTAACTGTCAAACATCGGTTTGACTAGTACAACTAACTAGTGTTTGGTCCTGAATTGGTGTTTCAATTTTTTAAAAAATATTTTTTATCGATCCAACCGTATGGATGTTAATAGATATATATATTAATGATATAACCAAAGTTTCAGATCAAAATAATTTTATTTAGTTTGTCATTTTAACAGTCAAACATCAATTTGACTAGTACAACTAACTACTGTTTAGTCTTGAATTGGTATTTTGATTTTTTTAAAAATATTTTTCATCGATCCAACCATATGTATGTCAATAGATATACATATTAATGATATAAACAAAGTTTCAGATCAAAATAATTTTATTTGGTTTCTCATTTTAACAGTCAAACATCAATTTGACCAGTACAACTAACTAGCATCAATTTTATTTTTTAACAAATAAAGAAATTTGAAAATTTTTATAGCACATAATTTATTTTTTCAATAACTAATTTTTTTATTTGGATGACGTTTACTCTCTTATATATTCATATTTGCAAAATATTCACTAATATTTAAATACATTTTTGTATTAAAAATTAAAATTCTGGAAAGTCCTAAATCTAACCGAATTCCATTGAAATTCACCTTCAAAAAGGGCGGGAAATTTCCCTCACTTTTTTTGAAAATTTTAAAAGTATAAGTAAATTTCCCGCCATTTTTAAATATAAAATTTGACTGAAATCGGTTGAATTTAGGAGTGCCAAATAAATTATTTGCGGGAAAATTCCCTCCACTTTTTTATTGGGACTAAATTCGACTGAAATTTTTTTTGGTCGAATTTAGGGGCTAAATTTGACCGGTTTAATTTCGACTATTTTAGTTCAACCGGTTTCGGTTAAAATTGATTATAAATACGACCATTTAAATATGACCGTTTGAGTACGACCGAGGCCGGTCGAATTTAACCTCAGTCGAATTTAAATCAGTTGTATTTAACCATGTTTTCTTGTAGTACATTGTTAAAATATGAAGCTAATGTAAAACTAGAGTTCTTATATTTGGGCCAGTTTTCAACTAATGCAACACTTCTTCTAAAACTTTAGGTTTTAAGTAATAAGTTTTACGACTACTGCAACACCAATCAATATGAAAACGATAATTTGTTGTAACACTTTGTATGCGACGGGACAACATATTTAACCAGCAAAACCTTATAAAAGTATTACAATACTAATAACTGCAACACTTTACTACCAATATCTAAGCAGTTGCAACACTTTTTCTAGCCAACATTGTTTTTACAGAAATAACTTTTATGACATGTATTGACGTGACATAAACATGTATTAGTGTGACATACATATCCATTGTTGCAACACTTTGAATGCACCTGCAACTGCTTAAATAGAAAAACTACTAAAATATTCAGTATTGCAATACTTTTACTTGGTGGAATAAGATCTCTCCTTAATTGGAAATTAATTTGGTAATTTATTGCCAGTAAAGAGGAATTTCGTCCTTAGTTGTTTTTAGCATGATATATTACAGAATTTATAATAGTGTGTAGAGCAGTTCATCACATATAACAGGAGTCGTTCTTGATAGATATCACTCCAAGAAAAACGGCCATTTCCTACTAGCGTTTTGGTAGGAAATGGGCTATTTCTGGTAGGAAAAGGGGGCAATTCCTACCAAAAGGCTCGGTGGGATTTGCTTCAGTCGGAATTGCTTTGTGGTAGGAATTGGTGCTTGTGTCTCAAATGGTCCCACGTGCCAAGTGGCCGCCCATGTGGCACGCCACATGGGAGGCCACGTCACCTACCATGTCAGCTTCCACGTCATACAAATTGGGGTCAAATTGATGAGTTGGCATGTGGACCCATCCATGTGTCCTGCCACGTGTCATGTGGCAATTAACACAGAAAAGACATTTTTCCAACCAAAATTGGTAGGTTTTGAGTGAGTATTTCCTACCATAACTGTTAGGTTTTGATTGATGAATGGTAGGTTTTATGTCAGAAGACATGAATATCAGCATTTCCTACCAACCATTTCATACCACTGTTTAGCTTGAATGTAGTAGGAAATACCTTGAATGGGATAGGAATTGGCTTGAATGGGGTGGGAAATGTTGTACAGTTTTTTTATAAAAAAATTTATTTCATCGATAACAATGTATAACAAGTTGTACATAAATTAATATCTAAATCATAAGCATACAACAATAACCAAAATTAAAAAATTCATCATAAATCACAATCCGGACATATCACCATTATAACATTAAAAAAAATTACATATTCGTGATAATTGCATATTAGAAATAATAATTCATTACAATAATTAATAGATGTTTCAAAAGTTAAGACTAATCATCTTCAAGTTCTCATCATTGTTGAATCATTTGCCTTCATTCTTTGTAATTTCTTCATTATCGTTGTTGAATAATTTGTCTACATTCTTTGTGAGTTTTCCATTTTCATCTTTGTTTGTTTCATTTCCTTGGTCCCGAGTGAATAAAATCTACATAAGAAGAGATTATAAATGTTAGTAGTCATTAACGTACATGAACAATTAATACATGTAGTAAAAATAAAGAAGTAATTATATAAACGAATCAAGATAAAAAATATATTAAAAATATTAAAATTCATACATATATATGAGATGGTTTAAATGAAGAAAATGAAGATATTTACAAAAAGATAAGAAGAGGAGGGAGAAATTATGAAATGAAATTTTGGTGGACTAGATGAAATTGAAAGTAAAAAGAGGAAGATAGTGGTTTATAGGTTCAAGTCACATATTTCCTACCAATATTGGTAGGTTATGAGTTTAGGTGGAATTTTCAAATTTTTGAGTTCAATTTTGGCTCCGTATTTGAAATTTTCATTTTTGATTTTGGCTCCACATTTAAATTTTTTGTGAAATTAAGGTTCATTTCCTACCAATACTGGTAGGTTTTGAATTTGACTAAAATTTTGAAATTTTTATTTTTAGCTCCATATTTGAATTTTCGTGAAACTAAAGTTCATTTCCTACCAATATTGGTAGGTTTCGAGTTGAACTTTGTTTTTGAATTTTTGGATTTCGCTTCAATTTTAAAAATTTTGAATTTACTTTCATATTTAAAATTTTCGTGAAACTATAACCAATATAGGTAGGTAATCGGGTTTAACGATTTTTTTTAATTTTTAGTGTGAGTGCAATTATTAAAAAGTAAATTAAATATTTAAAAAAAAATAAATATCAATATAGGACTAAATACTAGTAAACCAAATATATTTATTTTTTTCTAAAATTTTTATCATATCCCTAAAATATATAGTGAAATAAACAAATATATCTTAGTTAAAAAATTGGATAATATTTATTAAAAATTGAATATTATACGAAATTGTTAAAATAATAATTTAATTAATATTTTCAGGTGATGCCTTTTCCTACCAATTTTAGGTCTATTTCATACCCAACTTGGTAGGAAATACTCAACTAGGAAAATGACAAACAACTTTTTTTGGCAAAATCTACCAATTCCGGTAGGAATTAAAAGTTTGTTTATGGATCTATTATTAAAATATAATAGCTTATATTTTAAAAATTCAATATTTCGACTACATGTATAAAATTCATGTATCTAATCATCCTAAGGTTGGATTATTAAAAAATAAAAATAAAAAAATCCAAGTATGTAATCCTAAACATCCCCGACACTTTGAGTTGAAAACCTAACTCAATCTTGAAACATTCTCGACCTTCTATTTTCTAAACGATTTTCTTAGTCATAATTGTTTTCTTACCCACTTTTTTTTCCTAGTTTTATTTCACTATAAAATGACATTTCACTTGAAAATTTCTAATTTATCGAATCATTTTCATATTTAATATTTTTTCGTAATAATTATAATTATCCAAAAAACAAATGGAAACACAAAACTGTAAGTGTAATCAACTAACTTTTAAAGTTTCAATATTAAAATGAATAGAAGTTTATGTTTTTAGAGTTTGATCAACGGAAATGTGACAAACAATAGGCGAAAAGTACAAAAAATATATTTTTCTTGCAGTTTTTTCTGTAGATCTATTATAAAAACATAATAGCTTAATTCTTAAATAATCTATATTTCAATTACATGTATAAAACTCATATATATAATCATTCGTAAGGTTGTACTATTAAAAAATCCAAATTTCTAAACCATCCCCGAAACTTTGATTTGAAAGTTTAACTCAATCTTCGAACAATCTTGACGTTCTATATTCTAAACGATTTTCTTAGTCATAATTGTTTTCTTACCCAATTTTTTTCCTAGTTTTATTTCACTATAAAATGACATTTCACTTGAAAAGTTTTAATTTATCAAATCATTTTCATATTTAATATTTTTTTCGTAATAATTATAATTATCCAAAAAACAAATGGAAACACGGGACTGTAAGTGTAATCAACTAACTTTTAGAGTTTCACTATTAAAATGAATAGATATTTATGTTTTTAGAGGTTGATCAACGGAAATGTGACAAAAAATGGGCGAAAAGTACAAAAATAATAATTTTCTTCAAGTTTTTTCTATAGATCTATTATAAAAACATAATAGCTTAATTTTTCAAAATTCTATATTTCAATTACATGTATAAAAATCATATATCTAATCATCTGTAAGGTTGGATTATTAAAAAAAATCCAAATGTCTAACCCATCCGCGAAACTTTGAGTTGAAAACCTAACTCGATCTTCGAACAATCTCGACGTTCCGTTTTCTAAACGATTTTCTTAGTCATAATTCTTTTCTTACCCAATTTTTTTCCCTAGTTTTATTTCACTATAAAATGACATTTCACTTGAAAAGTTCTAATTTATTGAATCATTTTTATATTTAATTTTTTTTCGTAATAATTATAATTATCCAAAAAACAAATGAAAACACAAAACTTTAAGTGCAATTAACGAACTTTTAGAGTTTCAGTATTAAAATGAATAGATGTTTATGTTTTTAGAGTTTGATCAACGGAAATGTGACAAACAATAGGCGAAAAGTACAAAAAATATATTTTTCTTGTAGTTTTTTCTATAGATCTATTATAAAAACATAATAGCTTAATTTTTAAAAATTTTATATTTCAATTACATGTATAAAACTCATATATATAATCTTCCGTAAGGTTGGGTTATTAAAAAAATCCAAATGTCTAACCCATCCCCGAAACTTTGAGTTGAAAATCTAACTTAATCTTTGAACAATCTCGACGTTTTGTTTTCTAAACGATTTTCTTATTCATAATTATTTTCTTATCCAATTTTTTTTCCTAGATTTATTTCACTATAAATTGATATTTCACTTGAAAAGTTTTAATTTATCGAATCATTTTCATATTTAATATTTTTTTTTCGTAATAATTATAATTATCCAAAAAACAAATGGAAACACGGGACTATAAGTCTAATCAACTAACTTTTAGAGTTTCACTATTAAAATAAATAGATATTTATGTTTTTAAAGTATGATCAACGAAAATGTGACAAACAATGAACGAAAAGTGGAAAAAAAACACATGCTTCATAGTTTTCTCCCATTTCCTACCAATATTGGTAGGAAACGACCTAAATTATTGATATTTATTTATACTTGAGAAAAATGTTATATATTCTTACCAATACGTGGCCTGCTGATATGGTTGGTGGGGTTATTTTCACATTAAGATTCTACCAAAACCTACCAATCTTGGTAGGAAAAACTTCCACTCCAAACTCTATCAGTTATTCTATTCAGGTGGATATTTTTCATCTGTCGGTTAGTGATTGTATCCCGATGGATGTGCCTAATAGCAGTCATCTGTCGGTTATCCTAACTACTACCCCGATGGATGTTCCTCATCCGTCGGTACTCACTATACACACTGAAATTTCAACAATTGTTACAAGTGTGGATGAGTTAGTAGTTGTACAATCACTCTTAGGACTGAGGGAAGGGAGTGAATTGAGTGAGAGGCCGAGTTCCTCTCAGGCAAAAGGAGAGGAAAAGAGAGAAATCATGCACGCTATTTCTTTCAGCCTAGAAAAAGAGAGTGAGAGGAGTTCCACCTTAGTAGGTGAAGGTGAGGGTGGTGAGCCAAGGGGAGCCCTTGATGCAAGAAAAGAGAGAAAATGAGAGAAAAGCAGGTACAGATGAATAGGAATAACCCATTATAAGTGAGTTAATGGATGTGAATGAGGCTGACAAGAGACAGCTAATTCAGCAAGAATATCAAGTTGTTTTAAACTCTGTTTCTTTTGAAGCTGAGACATTTACTCACCCTGTGTCAGCACATCAAGTTCTAGCTAAACAGGACAATGTGGCTGTAGAAAGGATGCTGAACTTGGTGCATACAATTGCTTTATTACAAAGAGCAAAGGATGTCATCACAGCTATTCCATCTACAGATGGTGATGATGTTGATTATGGAACTGGTGGTTCTAAAGAGTTCTTTGGAGATGAAGATGATGATAAAGAAGAGCCAATAGGCATAAGGGGAGAAGAAGGCCCTAGCTCCAGATCTAGCATGCCACCTTAGGCATTTTCTAAAGATTGTGATGAACACCATTTCAAGTCCATTCTCTTTCATATAATTCAACAGACACAGACTGCTCTTCAAGCCACCACTAATGCTAGCACCAAGAAACTTCTACTGGCACACCTCAACTCTCTACAACTACATCAAATACAATCTCTTCAACACAATATGGATGTCACTTCAATCAAAACAGAGATTGACAGGTCAAAAAGGATGTCCATGATAGATTGGATGTTAAATTTCCAAATACAACAGTGCTTGACATCAACAGACAGTTAAGGAAGAATTCTAATCTTGCAACCAAAGTGGATTCCCTGGATACAAGACTGAAAGCAGTAGAAGCCTCTCTCACAGCTATTCATTTACATCAAGCACAGCAAACTCAGTTGCTTCAAAAGCTGGTGGCTGCACAGACTTCTACCTCCACTCTACTTGATAATAACAAAAAGGGAAAAAAGATTCAATGGTCCCAGTTAGTCAAGGAGAGAAAATAAGTGAGGGGGAGCACATGATAAATGTTCAAATTAGTCAAGTAATAGTTCCAGAAATTACTTTACCAAAACCACAAGTATTGGACAACATTGATCTGATCCAAATAGCAGCTGCTAAGCTGGATTCAAAGTCAAATATCAAGAAGCTTGATGTTGCAGCTGTTGAGAAGGAATTGGATGACAAGTAGAGGAAAATAGATGAAGAAATTCAGAAGAAATTTGGTCAAATACAGAAACCGGACAAGATATTTCATCACTACTCATAAGTCAAACAAATCTCTGTGAATGAAATGAGTCTAGGTAGCTTGGAAAAGGGCTAACCTTCATGCATAATTTCTCTAAAGGCCAATCTAGTGTTGACGCCTTAGTAGAACTATCCAAAGTCATCAGATAAAAATCATGTGGATCTTATGTTTAAGACTCCAAGGCTAGATGAAAAGAAGCTGTTGGCAATGTCCATTGCATTCTTCAAAGATCCAACTGATTTAGTGCTGAAAAGAAGAATTTCCAAGATCTACAGGAATTGTAAAGAAATCTGTGTGGTGGCTAGACACCCTCACTTTGCAGAAGCCAAGAAGGAAGAAAAAGAAAGAATCAAGCAAGAAAAGAAGCAGGTTGCTTTAGATGCTAAAAAGCTCAAACAAAAGAAGAAGGAAGCTGCTATCTTGGCCAAACTTCAAGTTGTGAAAACTACAACTGAGATTTCTGAGAAACCAGCTGTGATTATTGAAGCTCAAGATCAGAAAATGCTCAATAAACCTCAATAGAAAAGAAAATTCAGATACAAGCTCCATTTCAAAAGAAAATTGGACTTCAGTGATGAGGAAATGGAAGACTACATTCCCAAATAGTCTACAACTTCAACTCAAATATCCAAGCCCTTAGTGGTACATGAGGAATTCAAGGTGGATCCAACAAAGAACTTTCATGGTGAGCCTATAATTACCAAGGATGAGCCAATAGACTGGGAAAGTTTGCCAATTTCTGAACTAAATTTACCTCTCTTCAACAAGCCAAAGAAAACAAAGTCAAGAGCAATCAAGAAGATCAAGCTTGTGACTCTCAGAACCAAAACCCTAGCCAAAGCTCAACCAACTGTCAACAAGGGAGATCTTCTATACATCCGTGACATCAAAGAATTTTCAGAGATTAATCTCTACATGGATGAACTAGAAGAAGTGAGAGCAATTGATGCTCACAGAAATCTTCCTAAAAGACTGGTGTTTAAGTACAAGGGAGGGAAAGAAATCACATGGCCTTTTCACAGGATTCTTCAAGAAAGCTGCTCTATACAGATAAAGATCTTCTCATCCTTCAAGAAAAACTTTGGTTTTAATGTAACTACAGGGATATTGGTCCTAAAGAAGATAGACGATCTAAGGAGCAATAAAGCCAAAGATGCACTCCTAAAAACTCAATCAATTCCCTTAACAGGAAATAGAGTGCATTTGAGGCCTTATTGGATGATGGAATTTATGGATGACAAGTGTGTTAGAAGATTCTTCAGACTGGATGACCAATTGAGTATCTCTAACAATGAGACTCTATTGGAAATGAAAGAAAAACTGGATCTTTCAGATGCTGAAGAACTTGAATTCCACAGGCAGCTCCAGAATCAAATAGAGGAAAATAACAAGAAGCTTAGGAAGAAATCCAGACAATCAAAGAAATAGATATCATTTGCTCAGACTAGAGGAGAACCTTCGCAATGATTGTAAGAACTTTTTATACACTTTACTTTGTTCAATTTTCAATAAATGTGTAGCACTTATCAGTTTCATCTACTATATTTCAATCTGTACAGTTAGGGTGTTTTGTTATCATCAAGTTTCTCTTAATTTATGGCTACAATTCCAGTAGACATAAATTGGGGGAGATTGTTAGGAATATATTGTGAAATTGATGATAAGTTAAACAAAGCACCTTAGTATATTTAACTTAGTAAACTTGTAGCTCTCGACGGATGTTCTAATATAGTCCCGACGGATGAACTTTACAGTACCGACGGATGACAACTGAACATCCATCGAGAGAGTAGCTTATATAACAATAAGTATTGTAGCACATTTCTGCAAGTAACATGTTTTAGTTGAGTAGATGTTGTAGGATTCTGTAAGTCATGATGACTGTTAGATTGATGTACATAATAGGTTGGCTAATTGTAAATATAAGATGTCTTATAATCCTTTACAAGTGAAATAAGGTCAAGTGGCAAAAAGACTCCTAACGGATAATTTACAAAGGCTCCCGACGGATGATCACCAAAACTCCTGACGGATGACCAACTAAGTCCCGACTTATGATCATAATCAAAATAGTTGTTGATAATGACAACACAGTCACATGCGTCGGGTGTTTACAAAAGGAATGTGGCAGCCTGTAACATCACACATCGATAAGAATAAGAGTCTTTGTGTCCTTTATAGATACAAGTCGTCAACTAATGTGTACCAAATCGCTAGCTTTTTCGGACTGACCTGTGGTGGGTTGTTGGGTCCGGTATGCATTCGGTTATGGGCTTGGATGTTATAAATGGTATCAGAGCTGACTCTTGAAAGCTTGATGCGTCAAGTTGCCGGAGGTGGGGACACGAAAGCTGGTGGTATTATCCCACAATGGCAAGAGGTCCGGAGGTGGGGACACGAAGCCAGCTGGTATTATCCCACAATGGCTAGAGAGGTACGATTTTGGTCCTATGGGCTGTCTGTTCAGGCCTGACGAGGACGTTAGGAGTTTAAGTGGGAGAGTTTGTAACACCCCAGTCCCACATTGAGGAGATTTGGAACTTCTGTTCAGTTTATAAGGCAAACTACTACTACTATGTGCACCAACAAATCATGATCTTTTGGGGGCCTGTGGTGGACTTGTCATAACCCAAGTTGGCTGCACTCGGGACAGTATACCTCGGCTTATTTTGGAATTGTAATCGGGACTTGACCCTATTTTCGAAAAAGGCTCGGGATTTGACACGGGTTGTCACATATGGTATCAGAGCAGACTGTCGTTCAGAATGTGTTAGGCATGGGACTAGTACATTCCCTAGGTATCGATCTTGTGGACCATAGTTAAGTTTGACCTATAGGATATTAGAGGTGATAGATGTATATGACTGTTGTAAATTTGGGGACCAAATTCTTTTTAAGGAGGGTAGTATGTAAAATCCCGTAATTTTTAAAATTAGATTAATAATTGAATGATAGAATAAAAGAACTAAAATTAGATAAGGACTAGGATTTAAAATTGAATTAGAATAACGGGCCTAAAATTTGGATCAGATTTGTAAGTTAAGATATAGGGTTTTGTATCGTTATAAATACACCTTATTCTTCTTCCTCGTATTTATTCATAAAATTCGTAGGGCTCTTCGCACCATAAATCAGCAGTCTTGTAAAATTCATACAAAATTCATCATAAGTCGGAATTCAGTGATCCTGGACTTTTCGAAAAGATCTTTTCGTTATCTTCAACTTTCGTGTTTCGTGTTTTCCAAGAAAATATCGTTTAGAGGGTCAAAAAGAGTAATTTCAGTTCTGGTCATGTTTTGAGGTAAGTAAAATTTGACTTGCTTTTATTTTCGGAAAAATTTTGATACTCTGATTTTCGAATTTCGTATAAGATATAAGAATTCTATTTGGAGCTCTATAAGAAATAAGATACGAGAATCTTTTAAAACCCAGTCTCTACATTTTCGCACCCGTTCATAATTTACGCTATAGTTCCGGAACTAGCCTTAGATACCCTTAGTAGGCGCACCAGTGTGCAACTTTAGATACCTATTAAGGGTGTGTAATTTTTGAAATTTAGATGCCGACCACTGGCAAAGTGTGGTATAAGGAATAAGAATAAGAATTAGATGTTGGCTACTAGCAAAGTGTGGTCGTAGATCAAGACTATGGTATTTATAAGAATTATCGTTTCGTTTCGTTTTACTATGTTCTGATCAAGACTGTGGTATTTTGCAGATTGGCACTGCACTTGCAAATGATTTATTTTTTGTATAATACTTTTTCTATTTTATTGAAAACTTTCTGCCCAACTTTGAAAAAAAAATCTTCAAAAATAACATTTTTTCTAATTTTTTTTTTGGAGTCACTTCTTTTTTTGGGATTATTAATAATTTCAACAAGTACTAATATTAACAACATTGAAAATATTTAATTAAAATTCATTAATATTTCAAAGTACATGATAAGAAATTACAATCATTTTTTCCTTTTTTCCTAATAATCTCGAGGGACAATTTCTTCTATCATGGCCTTCTTCCCTCGCCCCATAAAAACTGCACTTTCGAAATTGTTTATTTGAACTTGACGTCTCGATACCACTTTTGAATCTACCCGCTTTTGGACGTCCTTTTGTTTGTGACCTTGGGGGATCTAATAACGGATCATCTTCTTCATCATCACTTTCATAGTCCTCATTTATATTTTTCTCTCTCTTCTCCCGAAAAAGACTTAATCACATACTCCTTTTCTCTCTCGATCACGCTCATCAAATAATTGTACCCCGGAACGGAGCAACTACCAACAACGGACAAAACTTGGAAAGCTTTACATAATCCACTATATCTTGCCGTTTGAGATTCTACAACTTTACCAAGCATCCGAGGGGTACACGGTAGAGGTCCCACAACTTTATTTCCGTTTATTGTCCACCTCATTGTGACAAGATCTGGCGGTATCATAGTCTTTTGTTTCTTATTAAGGTAACGGATCATGTGTCTACAAATCATCCCGGAATGTTCAAATTTTTTACATGTACAAGAATAACTCCCGTCGATGGAAACCTTCAAAAAAAAATTCCTTCTATAAATCTCCGGCAAGGTGGACTTTTCTACCAAATACATCTTTTAAAGATAATCTCCACAACCGTTCATGCTTTTCACAATAAAAGATTGACTTTTTTGAAGCTCTTTTTAAAATCGCTTAAACATCTCTTTTGTGTATATCTTGGAGGCATGTATCTACATTGACGAGTTAGTGAATAGTCTCCTTTCCTTGTACTCGGTGTCAAAATCGGCTTGAACCTCCCATAAATATTGTGACTCCAAAGATTTTTGTGAATTCTCAATGAATTCTTTCAAATCGGTCGACGCTTTCATATACTCATCAAAAAATGAGTTCATAGACTCGCTCCTTGAGGTGGTAGTCATACCGGCGGCAAAATGTTGTTTCGTGAAAGCAAAAACCTATTGTCGTCTAATTGCATACATATCATTTAGCCAATTGTGATTTTCAAGATCATATTTCTCTTTTAAATCCTCCCACCTACCTTCAAATTCCGTTGGTGACAATGACTTGTAGATACATGCATTAAAATCCATCTTGAACTCCGAGTATTGAGTATATAAAGTAGATAGTTTCTCGGGAAACTTGCTACTAATATGCCACGTACAATATGTATGGTTGGTGTTAGGCATAACCTCGGAAATGGCATTATTTAAAGCGATGTCTTGATCCGTAATAATGGTAATAGGTGGCTTGTTATCGACCGCTTCCAACCAAGTCTTCAAAACCCATCTATAAGAAGTCTCTTTCTCGTCCCTTATAAGTGCAAATCCAAATAAAATATTTTGGTAGTGGTGATTCACTCCCGTAATTGGAATAAAAGGCATGACATACCTATTAGTCCGATATGTCGAGTCAAAAGTTACCATATCTCCAAAATTCTTGTAAGCGTTAGGCGAACGAGGATCAACCCACACCAAACCCCTAACCCGATTCTCCTCATCCACATCCACTCGGTAGAAAAAATTTCCATCACTTTGTTTTTGCAAGTCTCGTAACAAAACCAATCCACACTCCGCATCACCGGAATGAAAAATCCGTCTTCGAATGTCACGTATTATATTTCATACGTCTTGAGCGGAAAAACCAACTTTTTCAATACCACCACTCGTCACACTAAGTATATTCATCACTTTCGGGGTCTCGATACCCGATTTGTTGAATAACTCAATCAAAGATCAGGTAAACGGATCTATGTTGCGTGATCTTTGCATGAATTTTACCTTATCCGATGTAACCATAGATGATTGTGCTCTAGGTTAACCTTGGTTACTTCCCATTTGTTTGAGCTTACTTTATGAGCAACACACATACGAGCACAACAACAAGTTCGAGGAATGACATCTCGAGGTCTTTCCCTTTAACCCTATCTTCAACTTCCAAGGGTTTTGGGCCCAATCTTCCACCCTTTCGATATATATACAAATGTGACGATATACCACCATTTCTTGAATGCCTATTACTACTTCGAATAATTATCTCGAACCCTATACTTTGACCATAACCTCGATAAAACCTTTCCGCTTCATCCAACGAATCAAATATCATACCAACACAAGGAACTACATCATTCATATTTCCAATAAAATTTTCATCATTAATTTTATCATCATCATCGCCATTAAAAGAATCATTACTATCATCGGAATCACCGTGAACATCGTGATTCTTCCTATCGAAACCAACATCATCATCACTATTCGTTTTTCCCTTCCCCGGATCGTTAACTTTATCTTCAATACTATCAACATCTATTACTTCATCATCATTAAAGATTTTACGATAAATCCTCTTTTTTGTGGGGGGGGGGTAACATAATTAAAATCGTTATGATCACTAGATGAACTTGAATAATCCAATAAATAAGAAGCCATGAATTTTGAATACTAACCTTGATTTTCAGAAGAATAAATTTGAGCAGAATGTTAAGCAGCAGTAAAAACAGCAGTATAAGATCAATGGTACAGACAAATTAATGTTTCATTGCGGCAGGCGCAATGTTTCATTGCGGAACTGTACATGACCACAAACCTACAACTGCAAGTATTTACAGTTTTAAAAAAACTGTACAACACACCCCCGCAATGAAACATTGCGGTCGATACTTCCACCCGTAATGTATCATTACAGTTGGGTTGTTTATTTTTGTTATTTTCTTTTAAATTAGAAAATTAATCAAAAAAATATTAAAAAATAGTTTCTAGACTTATTATATTTCATTTAATATGTTAAATTTTAATTTCAAAATATAAATGTTTATAAGAGTAACTTAATTACATAGTTTTGTGAATATTTGGCACAATATTTGTGTCAAGTTAGAAATTATTAATTTCAAATATCCAATTATATGGATGTTAAAATATGATTATTCTAATCATGGAAAGCGTATTTGTTATTAATAATGGAAAGTGTATTTGTTATTTTTCTTTAAAATTAGAAAATTTATCCAAAACAATAATAAAAAAAATAGTTTCAATACTTTTTATATTTTATTAAATATGTGAAATTTTAATTTCAAAATTTAAATGTTCACAAGAGTAATTTTACATAATCTTGTGAATATTTGGCAAAATAGTTGAGTCATATGATATTTCTTGACATGTAAGTTACAAAATACAAATTTTGACGATCCAACTGTACGGATGTTAAAATACAATGATTCTAATCATATCAAAAAATTATGATAATAATACATATTAAAGACACCGCTCTTAAAATATATAAATAATATTAAAATTATGAAGCAGTGATTTAATTTCTTAAATAACAAAAAATCATATTTTAATGAATTAATTTGTTTCCGATAATAAGGGATTTAAAAAGTATATAATTATTTTTTTATAGGTAAGAAAAATTCGATAAAATTTCATTTTTTTAATTTTTCACATTTTCAAATTTTAGCATTACATTTTTTTATTAAAATTTAAAATTGATAAAATAAATTGGACAAGTACAAGAAAAATAAAACATTAAACAATTTATTTCATTCAAATATAAATGGAGTACATTCAAATATTTTTTTAAACAAAATACATTATAACTTAAATATTTTATTCTGACGAGATTGATCAAGCTTTAACGGTGTTGGAAGAACCGCCTTTATCACCCTTATCATCCTCTTTCTTTTTCTTCAACTTTTTCGCCTTCACTTTCGCCTCATTTTCCTTTTTTTTTCTTGCGCTCAAGCGCCATTTGAATATGGCGGAGAGCTATTGCCATGTCTTGTTCTCCCTCGGGCCGGTCGTAAGCCACACCATCGATAATTACTTTGTTATTATCCAAATCATAGTAGAAAACCATTTTTCAGAAAATAGAGAGAATAATTTTGAAGAGAAAATGTAAAATGAAAATAGAGAAGAGAATGTTGAAAAAAAATGAAATTACAAGAGCTATTTATAGGTGAAAATCTAAATTTTAAAATTTTAAAAATTAAATTTAGGCACAGAAAAAAATATTGCTAAAGCTGAGGCAGGACTGTTGAAAAAATTGTCGCAATGAAGCACTGCGGCAGGAAAAACTGCCGCAATGAAACAATGCGGTGGGTCGGTCAAACTTCTCAACTGCTGCAATGTTTCATTGCGTTGTGTCGGTCAAACTTCCTAACTTTTGACCAGTCAATTCTTATTAATATTGGCACATAAATTGATATTAATTTAATATTTGCAAAAAAATAAGTTTGAATTCACAAAAAATTATAAAATTAATAATTTTATTTTTATTTTTAAAATTGATAATTTTATTTTTAAAACCAAAATAACTCATATGATAATTTAAAGAAAAATTACAGAAAAAATAAAATTGATAAATTTTATTATTAAAATTGATAATATTTTAAAATATTACTTTTACTTATATTTTAATGTTAACATATTTTAAAAAAATAATTACTGTTGAATATTAATATTATTTTTATACTTGCAATATATAAGTGGAATATTAATAATTGGTATTTATAATATTAAGTTATATTTAATTATAAAGAAGAGTGACATTTAAAGCTAAAGGGGCATTTAAAATTAAAGAGAGGGGCAGACGGGTCATTAAAAATTGTAGGCCTGCCCAACAATGAAACATTGCGGATGCCGTAATGTTTCCTATGCATGGCCACCTGCCACAATGAATCATTGCGGAGATCCGGGGCCTCTTTGTAACAATGCGTCCCTTGCAATGTTTCATTACAGTGGATTGGCTGTCATTCCTCCCCAACCCGTGTTGGCTCCTGATTGGACCTCATATATATATATATATATATATATATATATATATATATTAAAATCCACCAGAAAGTTTTAAAGCTTTGTGTTTTACTGCTTAGTGTTTTGATTTCTATTATTCTTCTATTCCGTATTATTGCAAATCAAACTCTGTTATATATATTAAGTTAGAACAATGTTAAAATCTCAAAAATAAGTCAGAATTACATTCAACCCCCCTTCTGTAATTCTTGTTGTATTGTTTGGGAATAACAGATTTATTTTAAAAACTCATTATTTTAATAAAAAAAATTAAAATTATGATTTTGATCGATTTTATTATAAATTCCATTAACAAGACTGTGCGGTGAAATTTAGAATTATGTTTAATTATATTTTATTTGTTAAAATAATTCGATTTTATTTTTTTAAATTTTTTTATCATATTACTAAAATATATAGATCTTGACATTGTAAGGTTGAATCATTCATAAACATTTTTAAAAAAATAGAAACATCGCTATAGAACTAAACACTAGTAAGTAGTACTGGTCAAACTACTAGTTGACTGTTAAAATAGCAAATCAAATACATTTATTTTTTTCTAAAATTTCTATCATATCAGTAAAATATATAGATATTAACATCTATAAGGTTGGATCATTCATAAATATTTTTTAAAAAATCGAAACATCGATATTGGACTAATACTAATAAGAAATACTCGTCAAATTAATAGTTGACTGTTAAAATATCAAACCAAATATATTTATTTTTTTATCACTAAAATATATATATCTTGACATCCTTACGGTTGGATCATTCATAAACATTTTTTTAAAAATTGAAATATCGGCATGGGACTAAACACTAATAAGAATAACTGGTCAAACTAGTAGTTGACTGTTAAAATAGCAAACCAAATACATTTATTTTTTTAAAATTTTTTTATCATATTACTAAAATATATATCTTGACATCCTTATGGTTGGATCATTCATAAATATATTGTAAAAAATCGAAACATCAGAATGAGTCTAAACACTAGTAAAAAGTACTCGTCAAACTACTTGTTGACTTTTAAAATAACAAACCATATACATTTATTTTTTTCTAATTTTTTTACCATATCACTAAATTATATAGATCTTGACATCCTTACAGTTGGATCATTCATAAATATTTTTAAAAAATCGAAATATCTGTAGAGGACTAAACACTAGTAGGAATAAATGGTCAAACTACTAGTTGACTGTTAAAATAGCAAACCAAATACATTTATTCTAAAATTTTTATCATATCACTAAAATATATAGATCTTGACATTCTTATGGTTGGATCATTCATGAACATTTTTTAAAAAATCGAAACATCGGTATAAGACTAAACACTAGTAAGAAGTACTGGTCAAACTACTAGTTGACTGTTAAAATAACAAACCAAATACATTTATTTTTTTCTAAAAATTTTATCATATCATTAAAATATATAGATATTGACATCTGTATGGTTGGATCATTCATAAATATTTTTTAAAAAATTAAAACACCGGTATGAGACTAAACACTAGTAAGAAGTACTGCCAAACTACTTGTTGACTGTTAAAATTACAAACCAAATACATTTATTTTTTTATAAATTTTTTATTATATCACTAAAATATATAGATCTTGATATCCTTACAGTTGGATCATTCATAAACATTTTTAAAAAAATTGAACATCGGTATGTGACTAAACACTAGTAAGAAGTACTGGTCAAACTATTAGTTGACTAATAAAATAGTAAACCAAATATATTATTTTTTCTAAAAATTTATCAGATCACTAAAATATATAGATGTTGATATCCTTATGGTTGGACCATTCATAAATATTTTTAAAAAAATCAAAAAATTAGTTTGGGACTAAACACTAGAAAGAAGTAGTGGTCAAATTACTGATTGACTGTTAATCTTGCACAACAAGTAAAAAAATAATTATAAAGTCCTGTTTATGAATCAATATATCAAAATATAAAACTATAAAATGATCGATTTATTATTGGAGAAGAGTTCATACATATTGATAGCAGCTGTAACGCCGGTGAGCCAATTCATTCCATCTTTTCATATATATATATATATATATATGTATAAGTATATAGATGTATAAGTAATGTTCTGGAATTAAACTCTTAATTTTAGGATTATTTTTTATTATATGGTGTGATTGAAGTTGTGAATGTACTAGTGTTTGCATATTTTGTAATTTTTATTTCGCTTGCAAGTTCAGATTTGATCTTATAATTCACTTAAAGTTACTTTTGTTCAAAAATTAATATAATTATTCTGTTTTTTGGATTGTTCTTATAGTTATTGTGAAACACGCATGTAGTATAAGGTCAAATAAATTAATGGATGCGAGGAGTAGGATGGTAAAGTCTGAGATTTATATGACCGCTACAAAACGTAGTTTAGACATTAGGTTGAAATCTAGAGTTCCAATAGAAAGAAAATCATAGAAGAGTTCATAAAACCTGATAGTTCTTCTCAAAAGTTATTATTCATAATGACCAATACGAAACCCGAAATGTAAATAATTTTATTTATTTATTATATTTTAAATTACGTTTATAATGTTGTTGCAAAGTGCAGATTAGTAAACTAGCTATAATAATTTTTATTAGTTTTGTGCTTGACGAGAGAGCTGCTCAAACTATTTTTTATCTAATTTATAATATTAGTATATATCAGAATTTATAAAAATTTCATGACGCCGCCTCTCTTTGCGGTTTTATTTACTATATATATATATATATTAAATATTGTATATTCTCACTTTTTTATTATCGTATTAGTTTTGTTTTTGATACCGTTCTGGTTCATTTAATTTGTATTAGTTTTCGTCTCGTTTAATTAAACGTGTTGGTTTCGCTCAACTCGTCAAAATAGACAAGCCGAGTTCGGGAAGATGTTTAGGCTCGATTAAGAGTAAAATTAAACGACTCGGCTCGCACGACTCGTTAAAATCGGCTCGTGTAAAACGAGCCAGCTCGACTCGACTCATGAAATTAAACGGCTCGAGTTCGGAAAGAAATTTAGGCTCGATTAGTTAAAATAGTCGGCTCGACTTGAATTACGCCCGCTCAAACATAGGCTCGCTTGGCCAAAATTATAGTGGTAATTGATAGTGGATATTACCCGAAGAAATTGATAATAGCATCTAGACTAGAGTCAGCCTCTTTACACTTGGCCTATATATAATTTAGGATCCATTCATCTAGATTGGTTACAAAGTATTTTTAAATAACGATGTTGCGGTATATATCTCAAGCCTTGTGGGAGTAGTATATATACCCAGATAATAGAAGAGATGACCACAACTTAAATGGATGATCACATTGAGTATTGTGTATCATTTTTGTAAAAGATTTAGATTTCTTTTCTAAAAGTTTTCTTGTGGATTTATAAAATTATGTATACCCTCTAGTTTCACAAGACTGTAAGCTACTAATCACGTAAATTTTAGATGGAAAGAAATGGCAGATTAAGACGAAGAAACTAAAAACACGTGATGTTATAAATCACGACGATAATCACTACTACATTATACTTACCTCGATCTGTAATTTAATGTTGTTAATCATGCATGACTACATCATTTTATATGTTCGCTTAACAGAGGTACAATTAGTTTCATGGTCACCTATCAACTTGTGGCCCAACTTAATTTCATTCCCTCGACATGGGCCCACTTAGCAGAACTCTGGGTGTCTTGGTGAATGCCCAAGTGTATGTCAAAACAGAGAGCCATGGAGCCAAGTAAAACTAAGGAGAGCACGATTGGACTGACATACCCAATGCTAACGAACTCTAACTACACGACATGGGCCCTAAAGATGAAAATATTTATAAAAGCGCATGGTGTATGGGACACAATTGATCCAAAGGATCCCAAGGAGAGCTTAGAATAGAGAACGGATAAAATAGCACTCGTATGGATTTATCAAGCGATCCCTGAGGACGTACTTTTGTCTGTGGCCGAAAAGAAAATAGCAAGGGAAGCATGTGATGCAATCAAAACTCTATGTCTAGGGGCTGATAAAGTGAAGAAGGAGAGAGCTCAAACTCTTAAATCCGAGTTTGAATCGATGACCATGAGAAAAATAGAGCAGCTTGATGATTTTTGTGCAAGATTAAATGGTGTGGTGACGAACATCCGAGCATTGGGTGAGACGATTGAGGAGACATACGTGGTCAAGAAACTACTTCGAGCAGTATCCACAAGATTGTTGCAAATAGCATCAGCGATTGAACAATTTGAAAACCTGGATACCATGTTTGTAGAAGAAATTGTTTGATCTCTCAAGGCATATGAAGAGAGATTGAAGGGACAGACAGAAGCCAATGGTGGACAACAACTTTTACTGACAGAGGAAGAATGGGTAAAGCGTGAAAGCAGTGAAGGAAAATTGTTGTTGTCAAGAGAAGAGTGGCTGAAAAAGATGAGCAAAGGGGGTTATGGGAGTAGCAGTGACAACCGAGGTAGAGACTATGGATGTGGACCGTGTGATAGAAGTCAAGTGAGATGTTTCAATTATCAAGCTTACGGATATTACGTAGGAGAATGTAGGAAATCAAAACGAGAAAGGGTGCAAAAGTCTGAGATAAATCTAACCCAGACAACTGACGATGAAACTGCACTCCTTATTTTTGAGTGTGGAGGTACAGAGAAAAGGATGGGGTTGTTAAATGAAGGTGGAATGAGCCCAACGATTAATTCAAATGCAAACAGACGGGTGGTAAATCCAATGTTTGGTACCTAGATAATGGGGCCAGTAACCACATGTCCATACAATGATCGAAGTTCAAGAATTTGGATGAAAAGGTGATAGGCAAGGTGAAGTTCGGGGACGGGTCCATAATAGACATCAAAGGAAAAGGGTTTGTCCACTTTACTTGCAAGAACGGTGAAGAAAGAGTCTTACAAGAGGTATATTTTATTCCCACGCTCTATAACAACATAATTAGTTTGGGTCAACTATCAGAGAGTGGTAATAAGGTGATCTTATCAGGAGATTACTAGTGGATTTATGATAAGAGTGGAAAATTATTTGTAAGAGTAAAAAAACTAATAACATATTATATAAGCTGGTTATGGGATAAGACGGAGGTGTATGTTTATTGACCAAGGCAGATGAGAACTCATGGCTTTGGCATCTGCGGCTGGGCCATATAAATTTTAAAGTTATGCTTCTCATGGCCAGGAATAAGATGGTATATATATGGTTTTCCGGATTTGGTTCAACCAAAGGAAACGTGCATTGGATGTCTATTAGAAAAATAAGTACGATGTCCATTCCCTTCCAAAACTAATTATGCTGCTACAAGGCGCCTAGGACTTATCCATGGGGACATTGGCGGTCCCATCTCACCACCAACATCGGCTGAAAACAAATACTTCTACTTTTAGTTGATGATTTCAGTCGTGTGATGTGGGTCTTCATGATCAAGGCTAAGGATGAAACTCTATATATGTTCAAAAATTCAAGGTATTGGTTGAGAAAGAATCCAAGGAAGAGATACAAGTATTAAGAACTAATAGGGGAGGTGAGTTTTGCTCAAAAGAATTAACAACTTTTTGCGAGATGGATGGAATAACTCGACACTATACAGCTCTCTATTCTCCACAACAGAATGGTGTGGTAGAGCGTTGAAACAGAACTGTGGTTGCAATGGCTCGAATTTTGTTGAAAGAGCGAGAAATGCCAGCATATATGTGGGGAGAGACTGTTAGACATGCCGTTTATTTGTTGAACAGATTACCAACACGAGCTTTGTCGGAATTGACCCCATATAAAGCGTGGTCGGAGAAGAAACTACAGATTGATTATTTGAAAGTATTTGGATGTATTGCTCATATGAAGATGCCCAACGTCCATGTAAAGAAATTAGACGATCGGAGCAAACCGGTTATTTATTTAGGAAGAGTGCCTGGGACGAAAGCATATCAATTGTATGATCCAAACACAGGGGCTTGCATATAAGTTGAGACATCGTTTTTTAGGAAGCTAAAACTTGGAATTGGAAGGAAGAATAAGCAGAACGATGTCATGAATTTGGTGGTTTTATAGTAGTTGGGTATCTGGTCAAAGGAAACAAAGACACTACTGAATATGAGGGAAGTGAAGATGCAAAAAATGACGTGATGACACCACAATCAAGTGGCTCACAGAAGTCACAATCAAATGGCTAAAAAACTCAACAGTCAAGTGAGAACAATGACTTAGAAAACTCCAGTGAGAATAGCGGACCAGTGAGAACCAGACGACTCAGTGGCATATATAATAATACCGAAGAGATTGAAATTGAAGATGAGCTACTACTGTTGGGGGTGGATGAACCAGTCACATACAAGCAAACAGTAAAAGAAAAGGTTTGGAGTAGTGCAATCAAGGCTGAAATCGAGGTGATTGAGAAGAATAGAACATAGGAATTAACAGATTTTCCCTCGAGAAAATGACCTATTGATCTGAAGTGGGTTTTTAAGTTAAAGAAAAACACTAGTGGTGAAGTAGTGAAACACAAGGCATGCTTGGTGGAAAAGGGCTGTATGCAGAGGTACAGTATTGATTATGAAGAGGTTTTTGCTCCGGTTACAAGGTTGAAGATGGTACGGCTATGATAGGTCCCGATTTATCGTAGAAGAGGGGGTTGAATATGATAATCACTAAATTAAAAATTCTTTCAAATCTTTAGCGGATAAAATATTTAGTGCTCGATTAGTGGTTTCGTGTTCTTGAGAGGAATAGTGTTTGGAACGATAAAAATAAGGAACACAAGATATTCGGGGAAATATATATTCGTATATAAAACCTCGAGGGTGTTGCTACACTCCGGTAAATAAATTAACCGGCTACAATCTAAGAATAATAGAGTTCCTAGCTTCTACAAAGATTTACAAATCAAATCCTATAAAATAATCTAGCTTTAGTTTGTACTAGGATTTAATTATCGGGTAACGATTAAAATGCCCCTATGAATATACAAGAGTTAAATCGGGCATTATAACGTTACTCCGGTGAGAAGTTAAACGGATATTCAAGGTGCCGGAGCTTCTTTGTAAATCTCCGCTTCTTGTTTTATCAGCTCTCTTTTTGTTGGAGAAGATGATAAACAGAACTCTCTTAGATCTGCTGCACAGTGTAGACTTTATATACAATAAAATTGTGTGGCTGAGAATTGAGGAGCTGTGTGGTGACCATATCTTTCTGTGGCAACAAGGGGTCTGTGGCGACAATGTGATTAGCCTTCCATTACTTAGTTTATTTAAATGCATGTATGTGGCGACCAGGGGGAGGGGGAATCTCCTGTGGCGATAGGTTTATTAACATGTAACAAGTACATGTTCATGTACTTAATCAACAAAAATGCACACGTTCTTTTTGTTTATTCTTTACTCCTTTTTTTTCCTTTTATTTGTTTTCTTTTCTTTTGTTTTGTTTTTCTCTTTTTCTTTTTGTTTTCTTTTTGCTTTTTATTTTCTTTTCTTTTTCTCTTTGTTTTCTTTTTCCTTTTTGTTTTTCTTTTTGTTTTTGTTTTCTTTTTCCTTTTTGTTTTGTGTAGACGCAGTATTATTAACCTGTCATGTTCTAGTGTTGTTATCGTGTTGAGTTATCACGTAACTATTCATACAGCTACGCAGTCTCACCAACAATCTCCCCCTATTTGATTGTTAAACTTAACAAACAAATTAAATAGAGAGGATAACTCAACTAACAACCAGAAAAAGTAAAGTACTTGGACTTGTAAATAATGCTACTGGTTTTTTGGATCAAATACTGCATTTCCAGATTTCTTGAGTAACTGAAATGAAAGATGCTTGTTCCTCTAGCACTGAACTGATCTTCAAGTAGTTTCATCTTCATTTCCTTGGTTCTTCAACTCTCTGCCAGATAATACTTCTCAGTCTTGAAGTAATCATCAGCAACTTCTTTTGTACAACCACCTTTCCTGTTAAGAAGCGTATATCTCTCTTCCTTCTCCCCCTATGAGAATCAACTGCTTAAGGAGATCACCTTCGTCTACCACCTCTCCCGTACAATAGGATCCGCAGATAAGAACTAATGGTATTCCTCTTTCGGAAAATAACTTCTCCCCTTATGAAGAATGAATAGTGATGAACCAAACCACTTTTTCTAATCACTAGGAAATCACCTTTGTGTTTACCACCTCTCCCATACAATAGGATCCGTATTTACAAATAACAATGGTGTGGTGTAGTGTACATATGCTTTACCTTTTTCCTCCTCCCTACTATTTCTCCCCCTTAGTTAAGGAATCCTCCAAACTATTATAAAAGCTTTTATCTCCCCCTTAGAGAAGGAATTTATGTTATTGTCTGAAGGAGTTCTCATATGTGACTTAGTTGGAAAAGAAATAACAAGTCAGAGTCTGATCAACCATGTCCCATTAAATGTTACAAGAATGACTTCACTGTTGATCATCATGTTCACCAATCTTCCCAACTCCTTATACCTCCCAAATGTGAGATCACCAAGTGTTACCAATTGTGAGCTCCCAAAGTTCCCAAAGTATTCTAATCTAATCTGTAAATGTTAGGTTCCTAAGAGTTAAGTTCCAATCGTAAACAGAATCGAGACCCGAAGTATCAAGAACCATATTTAGGGATAGGGAATGGGATATGGTGTTTCTCTTTCTTCCTCACTGTGAGTGTGTGATCCTATTTCGTGTACCTCACAAGTGTTTCACTCTTCTTTCCACTCGTGTTTACACTCATTCTCACAAGTGTATCACTCCTCTCATAGCTCCAAAATCCAGCTGTACCTGCAAGAAAAATCACCTTAGCCATCCTTAAAGAGGTCACAGGTGGTGCAATGGGAGTTCGCAAATCCCCATCCTTGTTAGACTTGTCAGATGAATCTGAGTCATAATCTACAAGTTGCTAGTTTCCTTTTCAGGGTTCCAGATTTGAACTCTGGGAAGGTAAACAATGATCCAAAGAATTTAGCATAAAGATCAAAGTTCCCTTCTAATGTCAATGAAGACATTTCCTTGTGACTCATCAGGTAATATATGAATCATTTTCAACAAGTTGTCGATCTGTACCTATGTCAGATCCACTATCCGCAGATGCATCCAAGTTTATTAGTCCTGGGGAGGTAGATACTGACCACTGACATATGGCTATTGGATCAGTATCCTCTCCTAACACCTATAAAGGCAATTGGTCCATTAAAGAACCTTGCACAATCGAATCTGACCTTAAAATGGTTGAAACTCTTGTTTCTGTCAACTCATCTTTTGTGTGTGTAACATTTCCTTGTGCATCAAGAATTGTTTAAGTTTGAGGTGGTGGCACTACATCGGATACCCAGGCCGACAGAAGAATTTCAATAGACGCACCCTATTGAGAGGATGAATCTAGGAACTATTTTTGTGCCTTTTCAGCCATTACATCTTTTTGAGAAGATGTATGGGAGCTAGCAGTTGTCTCAGTTTTGATAAATTTCAACTTTGTAGGAGACAGAGCTGTTGGGTTGACTTCAGAACCTTCCTTATGTGGTGCACTAAGGCACTTTCTCCCTCACACTCATTCATACTTCATTTTAGTGGTAAGAGAGTGTTGGTTGGTTTTGTTTCTGTGTTTGTCTTTACAGTCTGGGATAGAAGTTGTGGGTTTTCAACCTCATGACTATCAATGAAAGAATGCCATTGGAGGTTGAACCTGTATCACAGAACATATGGCAATATAGAGATAAAATGCACTTAAGATTTATAATGAATGAAAATAATGCATTTAATCTTTTGAGAGAAATGATGTACAATAGTGATTTCAAAAAGATTTTAATGAAATAAGCAATCACCAATGTAGAAAGAAGCTTGATTTTTCTCTTAAAAATGTTCGAGTGCACAAGTCTGTTTTTATGCCTAAAAAGATAAATGATTTGAAAAGAAATAAACGGATGACCTAGCAGTATTAAGAAGAGAAAGAAAGATTTTGTCTTTTAATATGAATGAGTTTTTGTAAAAGCATTGATAACTTTGGGTAAAGTATAAGCAATTCTCATTCATGTTAAAAGCTCCATAATCTATCTTCATAAGTTTATAATTAACAAAATTATTTATTGATAAATATCCTTAATAAGACTGACTATGCTGCTAATTCCAAATTATAGTGAATCTTTCAGATATAGCAAAGCATATAAATTTACTAGAACTTAAAATCTCACAATTATCTGCAACAAAATATTAACAATATATCATTGTCCGATACTTGTCAAGTACATTCGATACCAATAATTATGTTGCATCCTATTTTAAATATTAAAATAAGATATCAATGAATTAAATACCAATTATCTATCAGAAAGACATCAGCATTCAATTTCATATATCGTACAATTGTTAACTCCTAACAACTGTAATATCTCAAACAATATTGGTTCGATAAATAAAGCAACATTAACCAATATTGACTCATTTGCAATATTAGAAAAATATTCTATGTTCCATATACTTTGATCCATTGAGTATTGCATCTATTATCAAAGTGTTTAGGAATTTGCAAATAAGTATAAAAATTATTCTAGGTGAACATCATATGGTTACTTCTAATAAAGCAAAATCTTCATTGACTATAGTTGTACTTCAAGAGATATTTTTACACTTTTTATAATAGTATAAGTGACTGAGGATAAACATTGATTACTTAGAGGAGTTCTAAGTAATGTCATAAATACTAATATTCCATAATTAGTTCATAGTTAAACTCTTAACTAAATATCATTAACTAATATAAGTCAAGAAACTACACACAACTAATCATGCTACAATTATGATTCTGATTTAAGTGAATTCTTGAGATGTAAACATTACTAGATTCACTAAAACCAAAATGTCATAATTAACTTATAACACACAAGTTACAATCAATATACTAGATATCAATTGTTGACAAATTTAGTTATAATCAATCACACTCCTTATTTATTTTAAGTTAGTTTGAATTATGGAGCAAATAAAATCATTGGATTGCTTCAATTTCCATAATCTAAACTACCCAAAATAAATACTAAATAAATAAATACTAAATATCTATGAATTAGATACTAGCACTTAAATATTTATAATTACCCTTGAATAATCAGCAATAGAATATATGAGTTATACACATTGCAATCACTCTTTGGATAATTAGTAATTTTAGAAATACTTTCTAAGCATATAAAATATTGAGAGTTTCATACTCATGACTTAGAAAATACTTCAACTTCCAATATTAGTGATTTTAGAAATGAGCATTGATTACTTAGAACAAATATTCTAAATAATATCACTAATACTAAAAGTATCATAATTATTCATACATGATACAAATAACTATGCTGCATATTATTTTAACATAATTTAAATTATGAGACTGATATGGAATGGAATTGTCTACAGTCTTAATTTAAATCAATTAAAATAATATTCAAACTTAATGTTATAATACTTAACTACCACAAATGTATATGACATTGTAATCATGATAATCAAGATAGTAGCACTAAGTACGAGGTACTGGATTACTGATAAATTCACAAGTCCTTTAAATATTGAAGATTTAATACTTGTGAACTTATATTAAAAATTTGTTACAAATGGGATTTCCAACTAATATGAAATAAATGATATCCCACATTTACAAACCAGTCTTGAAAAATTAACTTTATCAAGTAATTTGGTAAATGTTTCTGGAAGTAACTCTTAGACTTAAAGACATGCTCTCTAAAGAAATGATACCTGGTGTGAAGGTGCCTTGTCATCGAGTGTTCACGGAGTTGTTGGATTTGAAGTTATTTCTTATCATAACAAGAAATCAATCTTCTTTCATGAAGTTGACAGCTTCCTGAGATGCTTCTCATATCACTCTTAGGTTTACAGCTTCAGAGATGCTTCTCCTTTATTTCTTACAACCTGCGTAATCTGTATTTATATAGCCAAACATGTTAAGCATAATATCTTTAGGGTACTTTACTCCAAGAGTTGATAGTCCCTTAAGATATCTAATAATCTTGTTAATAGTTATACGATTGGATTCTCTAGGATCCACTTGGAACCTTGCACTTTGGCATCTTGAGAACATTACATGTTGTCTATTAGCATTTGAGTAAAAGAGTGAGCTCGTCATACCTCTATAGCTTGTCATTATACGTGAGTTGCACTGATCAAGCTTTAGTGGTTTCTGTTGGTAAGTAGTCTTGGCATGTTCAGAATCTTTCAAATTTTTCATCTTCAAAAGATCCTTAACTTACTTGTATTACCATCATCCTTTTGGTTTACTTGTGCTCCTAAAAGAATTGTTCTTTTGGCTTGCTTGAGCTCCTAAAAGAATTATCCTAATGGCTTGCTTGAAGAAATTCCAAAAAGAATTGTAACCTTTCCAACATGCTCCTCCATACCTACTCTGCAATTACTTAGCAAATAATATTGCACAATTATTTGTTATTAGACCAACATATAACATTATCATTATATCAGAGCACATATATAACATTATGTTTGTGCCTAGTGATAAGAGAGTTATTAATATGAAGACTCTACTAGTTCATATTAGACTGTAACTTCAGTTAGAGTGCCATACCATGTCCTTGACGATTGCTTGAGTAGTATACCAGTTCATACCAACCTGAAGTGAGCTTGTGAAGAAGAGATATACGTAGTCCAATAGATCTGCAACTGCAAAGTCCATGAACTGTTGTGCATTGACTTCCTCTTTTGACTCACCAACCAGGAGTGCACTTGTACGCATTTACTAGAGTCCAATTCCAAGTGTAATATACATCAGGTGCCTGATATATCGTAATATCCTCAAGTCTCGTCACTGGTGCTATCTGTTAGATACTGCTTCTGATAATAACCTAGCATCCAGTTTGGCCTTGTCCCTCATAAAAATGCCATTGTCATCCAGTATGATTTCTGGTTATCCTTGTACCAATTACAATATTGTCATTTGGTTTGGATACCAGCTTCCCTATAATCTGCTTGTTGACTGATTGAGCTCATCTTGCTTTGCAATCACCCAATCAATCTGGATCTATCAGAGCTTCTGTAACTTTCTTAGTTTCTTCTTCAGATAGAAAACTAGAGAATTAATCATTCACACTCAGTAGCCCTGCTAATCATTACTCCACCATCTGGATCACTTAAGAACTAGACTCTGGGAATAATATTGACATCAAACCCTTTGTCTCAGCAGATATGTTCTTTAGTATCCTCTAATATTCAATATGGTATTGTGTCTGACTACTTGATCCTTCTTTTGCTCCCCCTAAGTTGTTGCTGGGATTTCCTGAAAATCCTTACCCTTGCTGACTGGCTTCATTGAAATAATGAGTTGTGTTATACACTGCCATTCCACTGGTTGGATATGAATCATCAATACCATCAATTTTACTTTTAACATCTTGGAGCATGGAGTTGTTGAATTGTGCACTTGGACTGTCTATCACCTTGTTAGGTCACACACACACTGTAGAGGGGGTGAATACAGTATATAGTACACTCAAATCGAACTTTAAGAACTTAAGTAACAGAAAACAAACTTTATTGAAACAATAAACTCTGTTACAGTATGGAACTGTTACCTCTCAGTGATGAACAAATATCACGAGAGCTGCTAGGGTTACAATGAATAATCTTTTCTAATAATGATAACACTTATAGTATAAACCCTATGTCTATGTTTATATACTACACAGTTACAAGATAATCGCTAATTGATATGGAATATAATTATGCTTCCTAAAATATATCAATCAGATATCTTTTCTTCCAAGTATTCCATTCTTCACGGAATTCCTGCTTCATGCATATCTCTTCTTATGTTTATCTCAATCTTCTTTCCTTTAATCAGCTACTGTCCTTATCTGATTGTCCTTCAGCACTTAAGTTATGATATCTATCTTCTAATGATTATCTTCTGATAACATACGTACTGATATCCTTAAGTCCTGACTTCCAGTATAAGTACTGATCAACAGTTAAGTACTGATTTATCCTGTTCAGTAAGATCTGAAAGCTAAACATAAAACATATTAGCCATGACATTATCAAATATATCTAACAATCTCCTCCAACTTGTAAATTAACATAATATACAAGTTTAACAGATATTTGATGATGTCAAAAACATTAAGTACAAATGCATCAGAATCAGACTAGATAACTACAACTTACAGTCCTTAAAGTTTTTACCAATTTCAACTTCTGATAACAACTTCAGTCTGTATAAGTATCAGAATTTAAGCAGTTGTAGATCTTCGAATTGGCTTCTTCATTTTCTGATATCTCTGATGTCAGGAGTTGTTCTGAGATAGTTCTTCAACAAACATTTCTCAGCATATCTTAGTTCATCAATCATTCTCCTTTTAACATCTTTAAGCTCTGCAGTATCTTCACCAGTTTGAAAGATTGCAGCTCTGAGATCATTGATCTTTGCTTTTCTCAACTCCCGATCTAGTCTTATAACATAAGCTTTGTCAGACTCTAGATTGAATTCAAGTCCCATAATACCAAGATACTTTCTAATCTGTGCAGTATTAGGCTTCATATCAACAATATCACCATTATGATCTATGTACTTTGGAATATATATGCTGTCAGACTTAACAGAATAAAGCCTTTTCTGTCTTTGAATCTGTTCTTTTAAGTAGTTTACAGCAGTCCCTGTTATTCTGTCATCCACTTGAAGTAAGAAAAGTACATGCTCCAATTCTTCAAAATACTTCAATGGAATGGCATTTTGTCTTATATGATAAACCCTACCATCTGTCATGAAATACAACATGATATATTCTTTCAAGTAGGTATGGTAAACCATCTGTACAGATTCCAGTTGATTCAATCTCTCAGGAGTTGCTCCAATACCTGGTTCACTCAAGGAAGTTGGATCATTGGTAGTGTTGTGTACTCTTCTTTCATCAGCACTTCCCAATCCAGTTTTATCTCTAGCTTCCTTTCCAGTAACTACCCTTGCTTCAAAACCACTTGCAGTAGTCTTCAAGGATTGAGTTTGTTTTGCTTTAGTGAATCCTGGTAGGAGTGTCTTTGATCTATTTTCTGATATCAAGTTAACTTGAGCTCTGTCAGAGGTTACTTGCTTCTTCTGAATATCAGAATTTACAATTTCTTGACTCTGAACAACTTGAGCCATGTCAGAGGTTGTTTTAAGAACTTTTCTTGAAGTCAGAGCAAGATCATCTTTTTCATCAGCAATTTCTTCTTCCTCAGGAGGTACATAAACCTTGATAGGTTCACCAACCTTTTCTTTACCCTTGGATCTTGGATCTATCTGTGGTTGTGATCTAGCCAATGTTGCTTCAGTATGTGTCTTTTCTTTGATCATAATGCCTTTAAGTTTTGGAAGTGACTTATTACCAGAAGCTTCAGATTTAGATGTGACTTTCTCTGATTTAAGTCTGGCTTCTTCTTCCTTTAAACTTTCCAAGTCCATTCCTGGATTTTCTTGAAGAAATAACTGTCTTGACATTTCTTCATCAAGATCTAGAAGTTCATCAGAACTTATCCTTTTACCAGCAGCAGAACTTATTCTTTTCCCAGTATCAGAACTTGTCCTGTGACTAGCTTGTCTTGATGTAAACCTTCTACCTTGACTATGACCGCTACCCATTCCAGAGTATCCTTGATCATCATTTACATCATCCTTTCCTTGCAGTGTCTTGTTAGTTTTGCATTTGTACTTAATTACCTTCTCCCCCTTTTTGGCATCAGCAGGTAGTAAAAGAGAGATAAGTAATTCCACTGAGGATTGGATTTCAGTAAGTTGAGATTGCTGAGAAGCTTGATTTGTCAAAATGTCATCAATCTGAGCTTGTTGTTTCTCTTGAGTTTTCTCAATATAAGCAATCCTGTCAATGGTAGGTTGAAAGAACTTTTTCTTATCAATTTTCCAAACTTGTTCTTATTTGATAAAGTTCTCCTGAATCTTGTGTAGCTCTGCATGAGTAGTTGAATGAAGACCTTGTAGATGTTTAGTACTCAATGCAGTGACTCTAAGCTGGGTTTTAAAATCATCAGAATTTAACATTTCATCAGTTTTAGTCAAGTGCTCAGCAAGATGTAATGCATTTGGAACACATGAAACTGAGTTCTATTCCTTAGTCCACTCCTGACCTGCAGGAGTTTCACTCCAAGGTACTGGTGCATCCCTGATAACAAACTCCTTTACCAGTTCAGACTTAGGAAGAGTCGGTTGAGAAGTATGTCCTGAAGGACCTGCTTCATCAGTATCTACAGTTGGAGCAGCTTCACCAGTATCTCCAGCATTTACAGCATCAGATTTAAAGAATCAGTATCTTCTGATAAGACAACAGTGTGAGTAGCAATGGAGGCTTCAGCATCCTCTAATTGCTGATCTGATACGAAGTTCTGATCAACAGCCATATCCTGATGCTCACCTAAAGTCTGATCATCAGCATCTTGATGCAGAGAAGGTGTTGTTAATAACTCTGGAGTTTGAACATCATCAGTAACAGGTGTTGTGGAAGGATTATTTGCTGTTGGAGCTTCTAAGAAAAGTATTTCAGGCACAACCAGGTTCTAAATATCAATTTCAGCACTTGTGCCTGGATCAACAAGAGACACAGATGGTGAGTTAGCCTTGTCAGATACAGCTTCCAGAGATGGAGTTGATGGAGAAGAAGTGACTAGAGAAAATTCTTTGTCTTGTGAGATCAGAGATTCCTGATCCCCTTCCTTAGCTGCTTCCTCTTCATCATCTGAAACAGGCCTCTGTGCCCTCTATTTCTTGTACTTCCTTGTTGATTTGGATTCCTTGGGAGTTTCAGGAACTGTCATTCATCTAAGCCTTTTGAGAAGCCTAGAACCCCCAATTTCAGAATCCTTCTGAGAAATCTCTTTCTCAGCTTCAGTTACAACAGGTTCTCTAGCAGGAACCGGTTCCTCAGAATCAGAGTCATCTCTCAAGGCAATCATCCTTCTCTTTTGAGGTGTTTGAGGAACATTCTTTGTCCTCTTTGGCTTGGAAGATGAAGGCTTCACAGTAGGTGCTGAAGATGAAGGTTGATCAGTCTGTGAAGTGGAGAGATAGGATTTGAGATATGTTCTGAGGGTAGGTTGAGTAGAATGAGAGGTAGGTACTGAGGTTGATGGATTTTGGGTGTTTGGAGTTGGTTGGACATCAGAGTAAACAGATCTATAAGTATTAGGATCAGCACTTACCAGGATCTGTTTTACAGACTTAGGAATCTGTAATGGTCTAAGCACTTTTTTCTTAGTATCAGCATTTATCAGGTCATTAAAGTATCATTTTGCAACCATAAAAGGTGGGGTTTGGGTGCTGACTAACTGAGGTTCATCAGTACAATAAGTGTAAATAAGTTGACAGAATCTAGCAAAATAAACAACATCTCGATCCTCTGTCATCCTATCCCCAATAAAACCAATTAAAACAGTTGCAAAATCAAAATGAGTTTGATTGATAATTGCATACCCGATGTGCTGACTCATAATGGGAATAGCATCAAAATTCGAACATTTGTTTCCAAAAGCTTTGGTGATGCAATCAAAGAAGAAACTCCATTCTCTTCTAATATTAGCCCGTTTCAACTGTCCAAGTTTCGTCAGACTTTTTTCATATCCCAATTCAGCCATTAACTCTCGAAGGGCTGAGTCTACTGGAATTGAGAAAGTACAATCTTCTGGAAGATGTAAAGCCCTGCGTACTGTACCAGGAGTGACTACAAAGGATGAATCACCCACTTGGAAGATAATACTGGGAGTTCCACGTTGACCACCATCATCAAAAAGTCCAGTCCTCCAAAACCTCAGAACTTGTTGACTCGAAAAGACTTCAGGCCGTGTTAATGCGTACCCAATCTCACTGTGTGCAAGAAGATCTTGCACAAAATGCAATTCAGATGGAGCTTCAGCATGATCAAGAATTGCAGCATAGTTGTTTGGAACAAACTTAGCTCCATCAATGATTAAATCCTTTGGTGCCATGTGAAAAAATATTGAGATTCAAGTATGCCTGTTAGGTGTTTGAGATAATGTCTGTATGAAAAACCAACGTGAGAAAGAAGGAGAAAGAAAGTAAAAGTAAGGAGAGAGATAAAATATGAAGAAAATAAAAGATTAAAGAAATCTTCTCTCTGTTGTACTTATACTCTGAACAAAAATGTTACTATTGGACACCTGTCAGACATGCAGTAATAACGGACAGTTACTGGGCTCGAGAAAACAGGAATCATTACTTACCCAGTTGCCTAGTTTCAAGGAAAAACCGTTCCATTTATCAAGAGAAACAGTTTTAATTCAAAATTTAAACTGTTAGCACTGATTGAATTATTTTTCACTGCATCATTGAAATTCTGAAAATACATCAGATGAAAATGACCAAGATAAATTAGATATGTAAGTGCTGAAAATGAATCAGAACTTAATATTAAACAAAAGTTATATGGTCATCAGAATATCAATCAGGATTTATCAACACAAGATAAAATAACTCAGAGACAAAATCTTGAAGTAAAAACAATTTTCATTAATATATCAAGACAATACATTTATGAAATGGAAATTACATCAATACTTATACAAGATTTTCCCTAAGCTTCTAATCCTAACATCAACAGCCTTAGTCCTAGCTAAGAAGCCTGACAAAGCTGATGATGAAGAAAAACAGAAAGAAGACGAGATTAAGTCATCTTCTTCTTCCTACTCTCGACAAACAGAATGGCGAGTCGGATGATTCGCTCTTGCTGGCGGAGACGCTGAAGATGAAGTTCTCTTCGAACGGCCACCAGATCACGTTTGATAACCTCTGGAAATTGAATCCAGAGATTGTGAGGAATGTTGGTGATAGGGTATGGAGTTGGGATTCCATTCACAAAGACATGAACAGTCTCATCACCATAATTGTAGAACCAGCCAAATTCAGCCATTTGTGATGATAAGTGAAAAACGAGAGTGATTTTGTGATAAAAGTGTGATGGGAAGGCTGATGTGAAGTGGTTGCTTATATAGGCAAGAGAATGCCAGGAGACGCAAAGAAATTGAATGCTGACAGGTAGAATTAATTCTACCTCGTCTCCCTAGACTTTGAAAAAGAATAACAGTCATTCATAAAGAGGAATCATGGTTTAAACTGCACAAGACACAAGAAACAGTGGACTGTTCAAGTACGAATACCATTAATCCTAATCATAGTGACTATTAATCTTCCACTTCAATATATTCAATTATTAACTGAGACTGTTATTAAATTTTATTCACAGATAAGTCAAGTAAAGGATTAGACTGAGAAATCAGAACTTAGACCTATACCAGAACTTAACAGTCATCAGAACATAATTTCTTAACTCGAAAAAGGAATGCCCATCTTAGTAAATACTCATGCAAGTTCTGAGTTATAGACGTCAGAACTTAATCATCAGAACGTGTAACTAGAACTTGTCCTCAGAATTTGTGCAATAATGACACAATGACTGTTTATCTAAAATAACATAGATCACCACAGAAATTTTCATCATTCAGATGGAGTGATTAGTGTGTGCATTAAGCTAAATAACAGACAAAGAGTAAAGTCTGATTCACTTCAGTACATCTTAGAAATAAGGCATAACTAAAATTTTGCTAAAGAGCTGTCATTGTCCTGAAACCTACTGATGAATGAGTTTATGCTTGAGTCCACCTCAACTGTTTTGTGCTAATTTTATGCATCTTTTGAAATTTTATTTTACAGTGGCTTCTCAGTGTAAGTGAGTCACAATTGTTTATCAGAATTTATGCTATTATCAGAGTATTTCTCCAGTAATCATAGAGTGTGAAAAGTCACCAAGAAAATATTTTGCTTTTCTAATGCATATTTACTTAATACCAGCAATACACTTGGGTCGTCCCTTCCACATTTTTACTCTAGATCTCAAAGGAGTACCTGATTTTATTCTTTGATCTTTTTGCTTTTTCTTTTGATAAGTGAGGTTTATCAGCACTTAGTACATTCAGCAGTTTTACTAGTATCAGAACTTAACAGATGAGTAGCATTATTCTAATTTGTGACTTAGTAATAAGATATACAAAGTAAACTTAACTAAGCTCAATTATCAGAATTTGCTAGTGTCATAAGATTTCCACTGAAATAATTACTTCTTACATGGAATCATTTGTTTATTGAAGACTACTAGGTCAGTATCTAGCACAGTTATCCTCATAGGATTGAATAGGTACTAGAACAGACATATCACTTATCAGAGTTTAGAAACATATATCAGACAACAATTAGTACTTAAAGATATTTATCAATTAAGCACAGAATATACAATGAGATGAATTCTGTAAATACTGAGCATAAAGTCTGATAACACAGAACAAGTCTAAGCAGATTTAGAGAAAGAACCTGAAACCATTCCAAGTTCATTTACCAATCTTGTAAAAGTAGCTTCACACAGTGGTTTTGTGAAGATATCTGCCAGTTGTTGATCTGTGGGAACAAAATGCAATTCCACTGTACCTTCATCCACATGTTCCCTGATGAAGTGGTACCTGATGCTGATGTGCTTTGTCATAGAGTGTTGAACTGGATTACCTGTCATAGCAATAACACTTTGATTATCACAGTAAATAGGGATTTTGAAATATGTTAACCCATAATCGAGTAACTGATTCTTCATCCAAAGAATCTGTGCACAATAGCTTCCTGCAGCAATATACTCTGCTTCTACAGTTGATGTGGAAATTGACTTTTGTTTCTAGTTGTACCAAGAAACCAATCTGCCTCCAAGAAATTGGCAGCTTCCACTTGTGCTTTTCCTGTCAATTTTGCACCCTGCAAAATCTGCATCTGAGTAACCTATTAGTTTAAAATCTGATTCTCTAGGATACCATAATCCCAGAGCAGCTGTTCCTTTAAGATACTTAAAGATTTTTTTTACAGCTGTTAAGTGAGGTTCTCTTGGATCTGCTTGAAATCGTGCACAAAGACAGGTAGCATTCATGATATCAGGTCTACTAGCAGTATAGAGAGTAGAGAGCCAATCATACCTCTGTAGTCAGTAATATCTACTGATTTACCGGTATCCTTATCCAGTTTTGTCGCAGTGGCCATTGGAGTGGATGCACTTGAACAATCTTGCATTCCAAATTTCTTCAGCAAGTTTCTGGTGTACATGGTTTGACAAATAAAAGTGCCTTCCTCATTCTGCTTGACTTGAAGGCCCAGAAAATAGCTAATTTCCCCCATCATACTCATCTGATATCTTGACTGCATTAGTTTGGCAAACTTCTTGCAAAGTTTGTCATTTGTAGATCCAAAAATGATATCATCAACATAAATCTGGACCAGAAGTAAGTCATTTCCATGGTTGAGGTAGAACGGTGTTTTGTCTATTGTCCCTCTGTTGAATCCACTTTCCAGAAGAAACTGAGCTAAAGTCTCATACCATGCTCTAGGAGCTTGCTTAAGTCCATAAAGTGCTTTATTATGCCTGTAGACATAATTTGGATGTTTGGTATCTACAAAACCTGGAGGTTGTTCAACATATACCTCTTCCTCCAATTCTCCATTGAGAAAAGCACTTTTCACATCCATTTGAAAGACAGTAAACTTTTTGTGAGCAGCATAAGCTAAAAATATCCTTATGGCTTCTAACCTAGCAACTGGTGCAAATGTTTCATCATAATCAATTCCCTCCTGTTGAGAATATCCTTCTGCAACCAGCTTTGCCTTATTCCTTGTAATTATGCCATCACTGTCAGTTTTGTTTCTGAATACCCACTTTGTACCAACAACAGATCTATTCTTTGGTCTTGGCACTAGGGTATAGACTTTGTTTCTTTCAAATTCATTCAACTCTTCCTGCATTGCTTGCACCCAATCAGCATCTTGAAGAGCTTCTTCCACTTTCTTTGGCTCAGTCTGAGAGAGAAAAGAATTGTAAAGACATTCATTTGAAGTACCTGTTCTAGTTCTGACACCTGCATCAGGATTTCCAATTATCAAATCAGGTGTATGTGATTTTGTCCACTTCCTTGCAGATGGAAGGTTTTCTCTAGAACTGGATGCTCCCCCATGATCCATGCTATCTTCATTTTCATTTTCTGATGATCCCCCTGAAACTATGCTCTCTGAGTTGGATTCTTCAGTATTTAGATTTTCAGCACTATCAGAACTTGGCTTATCAGAACTTGACGAATCAGAACTTGAAGAGCCAGATGCATGTTCTGATGTTTCTTGAGATGTGGTAGGATCTTGAGTATGCTCCCCCTGCATAGGTGCATCTTCCTTTGACGTAGTCACCACAGTTTCAATATCATCAGAGTTTAATCCATCAGAGTTTACAGTATCAGGACTTAGACTGTCAGGATTTTCAGTATCAGAATTTGAGTCTTCATTTTCAAATCTCAGCTGCTCATGGTCAATGAAATCTTCAAGACCAGTAATCTTCTTGTCATCAAAAGAGACATTGATAGATTCCATGACCACTTTTGTTCTCAAATTATAGACTTTGAAGGCTTTTGTTGAAAGTGGATATCCAACAAAGATTCCTTCATCAGCTTTTAGATCAAACTTTATAGCTGTTCAGGATGAGTCTTGAGAATAAAACACTTGCATCCAAATACATGAAAATATTTCAGATTTGGCTTCTTTTTCTTCACCATCTCATATAGTGTTTTTCCATGCTTGTTAATGAGTGTTGCATTTTGAGTAAAACAAGTAGTCTGCACAGCTTCAGCCCAGAAATAGGTTGGAAGCTTTGCTTCTTCAAGCATTGTACGTGCAGCTTCAATGAGAAACCTATTCTTCCTTTCAACAACTCCATTTTGCTGTGGAGTTCTAGGAGCAGAAAATTCCTGCTTTATTCTATGGCTTTTGCAGAACTCTTCCATTATCAAATTCTTGAACTCAGTGCCATTATCACTCCTTAAAATTTTCACAGAATCTTTGACCATTTTATCCAGCTATTTGACATGATCAATCAAGATAGATGCAGTTTCATTTTTTGTGTGCAAGAAATACACCCATGTGTATCTGGTGAACTCATCCACTATGACCAACGCATAATTCTTCTTTGCAATAGACATGACATTTACTGGACCAAATAGATCAACATGTATTAGATGATAAGGCTCAAGAATTGATGATTTAGTATTGCTCTTGAATGAAGATTTTCTTTGTTTGGCTTTCTGACATGAATCACAAAGACCATCAGGAGCAAATACTGTGTTTGGCAATCCTCTCACAAGATCTTTCTTGACCAGTTCATTTATATTGTTGAAATTTAAATGAGAGAGTTTCTTATGCCAATTCCAGCTTTCTTCAATTGATGCTCTACTCATTAGACAGATTGCAGAACCATCAGTACTTGTTGAAAGCTTAGCTTCATAAATGTTACCACGCATGTATCCTTTCAGAACAACTTTGCCTTTAGATTTACTCACAATTTCTTGTGTTTAAGTCCTGAGACCAGAGCTACTTTTTTAATTATGACATTTCCAAGATTGATATTTCCATATCCCAATGTTTTTCCAATGTTGCCATCTCCATAAGAAACACTTGGGCTAGCTTTCTCCACAAAGTCTGATAGCAGGGCCTTATTTCCAGTCATATGTCCTGAACATCCACTGTCCAGAACTAGAATATTTTTCCTGTTGCCCTGCAATCACAAAGACCACTAATTATTAGTTTTAAGGACCCAGACTTGCTTGGATCCTTTGGCCTTATTAAGTTTGTTAACATTTGCAGCGGATTTAGCATCAGAGTTTATGTTAACATTTTTCTTATCAGAACTTACACTATCAGACTTTGAATCAGAATTTACACTAGAAGGAACAATGGAAACTTTCTTCAAAGAAGGTTTTATTTGATAATAATCATAGTACAAACTATGATATTCCTTACAAGTATAAATAGAATGCCATAAACTATCACAATGAAAACAAGGATTTTGTGGTTTGTATCTAACAGACTGACTCTTAACTCCTGATTTTGAAGGTAAGGAGTTAATATTCTTATTCTTCCTGCAAAAAGAAGCCAGATGGTTAGAACTTCCACAGTTATGACATGTTTTCCTAGGAGCATCAGGAACAGGTTTATAATCATTACTTTTATTCACACCTTCCTTTCCATTCCTATTTTTCCTAGGTGATTTTACCTTGTTTGCATTCTTAACATCTTTCATCTTATGTTTAAGCTGCTTCTTCGTCATTAAGCCTATGTTCACTTCAGCTGTCTTTTCCTGTTTTAGTTTGTCAGAAGTTGATTCCTTTTTAACTTCTGATTTCTCATTTTCAAACTTTACAGGTACAAACTTAACAGGTTTTAACTTTGGCTTTTGCTTAACAACAGGCTTAATTTCTTCAGTTCCTTTATCTTTCTTATCTTCTCCATAACCTAAGCCCTCTTTCCAGTTTCCACTACTTAGCAAATTTTGAGCTGTTTTGCCAGAGTTAGTCCAAGTCCTGATAATCTCTCTTTCCTTTTCTAACTCAGTTTTTAGAGATTCATTTAATTTTAGCACTTTATCCCTAACATAAAAAGCATCATCTCTATCCTTCTGAGTTTGATGGAACATGACTAACTCTTTTTCTAAGAAATCATTCCTTTTCTTAAATGCAAGATTTTCAGAAGTTAATCTTTCACATGTTAAAGTTTGATCTCTATAGTTAACAAACATGGTTTTAAGATATCTTCTCAACTCATTAATATCATCAGTATGAAAAGCATAAGTAGTTTGAGGTACCTTTGTTTCAGCAGCTTCAGAACTGCTCTCAGCACTTTCTTTATCAGCATTTGCCATCAATGCATAGTTATCCTCACTTTCAGAGTCCGAGGTGTCTGTCCAGCTTTTCTGCTTTGTGACAAGAGCCTTGCCTTTGTCACCCTTTACCTTCTTGCAGTCAGGAGATATGTGGCCTTTCTCACCACAGTTATAGCATTTAACATTGGTGTAATCTCCTCTGTCAGACTTTCCTCCTCTGCCTTCAGATCTTCTGAAATTCTTCTTATCAGAACTTATGCCTTTCCTGGAAAACTTCTTTCCCTTCCTGAACTTCCTGTATGCAATCTTTATGATTCCTTTCACCATAAGAGCATACAGCTTCATCATCTCCTCATCAGCATCAGTCTCAGGCAAGCTTTCAGAATCTGAGTCATCATTACTCTCAGAACTTGATGACTCAGTATCAGACTTTATGAAAAGAGCTTTACCCTTGTCTTTCTTTGAGGAAGCTGCTTTGGGGAATTCTTCTTCAGCCTTAAGAGCAACTATCCTTGACTTTCCTCATTTCCTCTTGCTTCTTTGTTCCATCTCCAGCTCATGAGTCTTGAGCATTCCATAGATTTCGTCAAGAGTTGTTTCATCAAGATTGTAGTTGTCTCTTATTGTCGTTTCCTACAAATCCCAGCATTCAGGAAGAGCTAACAGAAACTTAAGGTTTGAATCTTCAAGATCATACTCTTTATCAACCAATGACAAATCATTCAAAAGTTTGACAAATCTATCATATAAATCATTCAATGACTCATTAGCCTTTGAGTCAAAGTGTTCATACTCTTGAGTGAGTATTGTCTTCCTGTTCTTCTTAATTGTGTCAGTTCCCTGACACCTTGTTTCCAGAGCATCCCATATCTCCTTAGCAGTCTTGCAGTTGATTACCCTGTTTGACATTACATTATCAATGGCACTATGCAGTAAGTATCGTACCTTAGCATCCTTAGCAATTGATGCTATGTCTTCAGCAGTATAATCACTCTTCTCCTTTGGTATGGTCTTTGCTACTACACCTGCAACTGCAACTGCGAGCTTGGTTGGTTTGTGAGGGCCTTCCTTGATTCTATCAAGGTATTCTGGATCTGTTGCTTCCAGGAACATGGTCATCCTTACCTTCCATATGGGATATTCAGATGGTCTCAGTATGCGGACTCTGATGGTCTCATAACGACTCTGAATTTATGTCTTTGGTGGTTCCTCAGTTGTGGTAGGCTTAGTTGGAGTTTCTGTGTCCGACATGATTGTGTTTGGATCTTTCACTGTATGTGTGTTAACAGAGTAGCTCTGATACCATTGTTAGGTCACACACACACTATAGAAGGGGTGAATACAGTGTATAGTACACTCAAATCGAACTTTAAGAACTTAAGTAACAGAAAAACAAACTTTATTGAAACAATAAACTCTGTTATAGTATGGAACTGTTACCTCTCAGTGATGAACAAATATCACGAGAGCTGCTAGGGTTACAATGAATAATCTTTTCTAATAATGATAACACTTATAGTATAAACCCTATGTCTGTGTTTATATACTAGATATACTACACAGTTACAAGATAATCGCTAATTGATATGGAATATAATTCTGCTTCCTAAAATATATCAATCAGATATCTTTTCTTCCAAGTATTCCATTCTTCACGGAATTCCTTCTTCATGCATATCTCTTCTTATGTTTATCTCAATCTTCTTTCCTTTAATCAGCTACTATCCTTATCTGATTGTCCTTCAGCACTTAAGTTCTGATATCTATCTTCTGATGATTATCTTCTGATAACATACGTACTGATATCCTTAAGTCCTGACTTCCAGTATAAGTACTGATCAACAGTTAAGTACTGATTTATCCTATTCAGTAAGATCTGAAAGCTAAACAGAAAACATATTAGCCATGACATTATCAAATATATCTAACACACCTTCTGCTGATCAACCACAAATGCCCTGTAGGTTGTAGACTCCACTGAGTAGCCATGGAAAATATCCAAACTGTAGAACATTCTCTCCAAACACTTTGAGATTATCCAGTGTTTGCTTCTGTTGGCCATTAACTCATTAGTGGTCTTCATGTATACATCCTGATCAAGGCTTGATCTAACTTGTTGCAAACTGTTTTGACTGCTCCAGCCCTTTGGTATTTAGAAAGTCTTGATTAGCTTGATATTTCCCTTGTAGCTTTAATCAAGTTCTGATTCTTCCCTTGTACCACTCCATTCTGACACGGAGTTCCTAGTGCTGAATATGTCTCTACAGTTGCTTCCAGTTTGATCTCCTGATATGATTAATCACCATCTGTGATGTCTTGTCTTGAGAATGCACGAACAACAACTTTGTTTCACAAGAGTAGTCAACCACCATCACTAAGGTATATCTTTACTTGATGTGATGTTGTCTTTGACTTCTCTTTCTGACATGCCTCATATTTACCATCTTCTGAATTCAAGATGAGGCAGTCCTCTCACTACGAATTGCAACGGGTCGGGTTCGGATCAGATTTTATAAAATCCAAATCCAAATATTTTCGGGTTATCCAAATCCAAATCCGTCGGGTTTCGGATCGGATCGGGTATTTTTCGGGTATCCAGAATTATGAATAATGTAGTCAAATTTAATATTATTTATACATAAAACACTATTAATCACATTTATATGATAGCTAAAATTAAAATACATTAACTAATAAGTAGTTAAACACATTATATTGCACGGGTTGACACGGTGAGTAATATCTAAAATATGTTGATAACATAATATTTAGTATTTCATCACAAATTATTTTTTTATAAATATATAAAAAATACATCTTACATAATAAAAGCTGATTTTGAAATAAAAAGTTATAATTCACTAAATAAGTGTTGACAATCTTGATAATAATCTACTATTACTCAAATAATATAAGAAAAAATGTATATTATATGTACTACATCTAAAATATTACATATAATCTATAATAAATATGTCGGGTTTTAATCGGGTTTCGGGTTTGGATCGGGTTTGGATTGGATTTCGGATTTCAGATCGGGTATCGGTTCGGTATAGTTGAAATCCAAATCCAAAATTTCGGGTTCGGTATATCCAAAACTTTGGGTTTCAGATCGGATATCCGTCGGATCGGATTAATTTGCCATCCCTACCTCTCACTAACCCCTTTTCACAAAAGAGTTCCTTGAGTTGATGTTCAAGGGTGAGAGCTTCTAACTTACTCTTAATCAGAGCAAGCTTCTCAATCTTCCTGCTTTAGATGAGACACTAATCCTTCATTGAATTGACATTTTTGTCCTTTGATACAAAACTGTCTGATAAGAGGATTTGTGCCTTGATTCTCCAGCAAGAAGTTGCTTCAATTATTATCAGTGACACCAACGATTAGTTGTTATTAGTGATACCAATTGTTCAATTCATGATGACATCCCTTTATCTGTATAGCTTGTCCCGTAATGAAAATATTTGCTGTCATCTCCAAAGATTATTGACGAAATAGCTTATGTCAATCACATTTGATTGGGAGGCTCTTTCTTTGATCATATGCCTTGAGTACATATGAATCAATTGACCTGTTATGTCCTGCACTCACAAATGGATTAACAGTTCTTGATACCCGCCTTATCAGTTTGGGTCCAGATGGATTAGAGATATTATTATAAATAGAGATGACAACAGCTGCAACCTTATCATGCTAATTCTTATCTTTGACTCACCATTTTCTCCATTTTAATACCATTGACAGATTTGTCTCTAGGTTAAGGGAAAAATGGTTCCAACCTTACATTAGGAGGACTAGCAGTCTTTGCCCTATTATAATCCTGAACATGCTTCTTCTATAATTAATGTAAGTCCTAGGAGATGCATTCATGGTATTGAAATAAGCAAGCATTGTATTAAGAATGCATGGCATTCATTCAGAAACATTACACATAAGAATTAAGCAAGACATGCATGATATGGAACAAACAGAATTAACAAATAAATCACTAATTCTATCTAGTCCAATCATGTTGATAAATCTCATCTAGCTATCTCAATCCAATAATAAAGTAATACATCTTAACAAATAATTCTAATCAAATGAATAATTCACATTGTATTAGGATACAGGAGATAAGCATAAACAAAGGTCTTATATGCTGAAAAAATATATACCTCACTAAAGCAATTAATCATGTTCAACAAATATTCAAACACATATTTAAGATCATCTAAAGTAGCATACACAAGTTAAACATCAATCCTAGTTACCCGAAAAACAATCTAGTGAACTAGTTCAGCATTATCTATGTGTGATGCTATCATGCTTGTGCGAGTATTAAACATTTAAACACTATGATCTTATCATGCATTGAATATTGAAAATAAAATATTGCAGTGGCTCAAGAATTTGAAACCTGAGATATGTGAGTTAGATCATCTTCAGAGATTGCTATGAAAGCAAGATATTCATTATTCTCATCATCTGATCCATCTTAACCCTTTCCCGTGCATTATAAGTTTTGACTGGCTGCTTCCCTAAGAAAACATTACACCTTTGTCTCAACTCTTCAACTGAATCCCTACTCATCCTTGTTTGTCAAGCTTCTTGTTCTGTTGTAGCAAAACCCCTGATAGTTATTTGAGACATATGTCTTGTCATAACTGTAGCTATCAAATCTTGTATCTGTCCCATTCTCAGTCTTGTAATCACTCCTTGAACTGAATTTGTAAGAATCTCTGCTTTGGAATAGATACACTTGATCCTTGGATGTAGCTTATGTACTCCTTGTGAATCTGATGCGACTAAACTTCCCTGACAAGTGAAACACTGCCCTGACGTCCAGTCCCTCAAGTACTTCTACCTGAGCTCCTTCTGATTCAGCTATCCGTAACTCTTACATTTTGTTCCGAGGTTCCAACTATACTGCATGTAACTGAGATGTTTGTTTGTCCCTACTATTCTCTCTAACCTCCTTAATTCCTGTTCTCTCTGACCTCCACAATTTCTGCATGTATGATCTTATTATTTCTCCATAGCAGGCGCGCTTGAACAACAAGCGCGGGTTTGAGTTGATCACTGGGCTGTCAATTCCTTGCCGCGCGGGTGACGAACTTCCTGACTTTCCCGCCAAAGTAAACACAGGCAATTGGCAGCTAAAACTATAGGAAATGGCAGCCTCAATTGCCAAAACAAATTGGCAACAAAAATATTTCTGAAAAAGTGGTAGAATACACACGAAAGAAATAGAAATAAATTTAAATTTAAATTAAAAACTTGTATTTACTAAAATTTAAATAGTAAATTAATTTAGTTTAATTTATAAAATAAATTTATTTAAATTATGTTCATAATAAACTTATTTATATTAAATTTATAAAATAAATTTTCTAAATTAAATTTACTAAATAAATTTAGGTAAATGAAAAATTAATAAAAAAATTATTTTTAAGGATCCTGATTTGTGTATCAATCAGCCAGCTCTGATACCAATTGTTAGGTCCCGAATTATCGTAGAAGGGGGGGTTGAATATGATAATCACTAAATTAAAAATTCTTTCGAATCTTTAGCGGATAAAATATTTAGTGCTCGATTAGTGGTTTCGTGTTCTTAAGAGGAATAGTGTTTGGAACGATAAAAATAAGGAACACAAGATATTTGGGAAAATATATATTCGTATATAAATTCTCGAGGGTGTTGCTACACTCCGGTAAATAAATTAACCGGCTACAATCTAAGAACAATAAAGTTCCTAGCTTCTACAAAGATTTACAAATCAAATCCTATACAATAATCTAGCTTTTGTTTATACTAGGATTTAATTACCAATTAACGATTATAATGCCCCTATGAATATACAAGAGTTAAATCAGGCATTATAACGTTACTCCGGTGAGAAGTTAAACGCATATTCAAGGTGCCAGAGCTTCTCTATAAATCTCCGCTTCTTGTTTTATCAGCTCTCTTTTTGTTGGAGAAGATGATAAACAGAACTCTCTTAGATCTGCTGCAAAGTGTAGACTTTATACATAATAAAATTGTGTGGCTGAGAATTGAGGAGCTCTGTGGCGACCATATCTTTCTGTGGAGACAAGGGGTCTACGGCGACAAGGTGAGTAGCCTTCTATTACTTAGTTTATTTAAATGCATGTGTGTGGCGACCAGGGGGAGGGGGAATCTCCTGTGGCGACACGTTTATTAACCTGTAACAAGTACATGTTCGTGTACTTAATCAACAAAAATGCACACGTTCTTTTTGTTTATTCTTTACTTCTTTTTTTTTCTTTTTTGTATTCTTTTCTTTTATTTTGTTTTTCTCTTTTTCTTTTTATTTTCTTTTTGCTTTTTGTTTTGTTTTCTTTTTCTCTTTGTTTTCTTTTTCCTTTTTCTTTTTCTTTTTCTTTTTGTATTCTTTTTCCTTTTTATTTTGTGTAGACATAGTATTATTAACCTGTCATGTTCTAGTGTTGTTATCGTGTTTAGTTATCACGTAACTGTTCATATAGTTACGCAATCTCACCAACAGGATATTACTGGCTTTAGCAGCGAAAAATCAATGGGAAATTCATCATTTAGATGTAAAAACATCATTTTTAAATGGTGTATTACAAGAGGAAGTTTATGTGAGCCAACCGGATGGGTATGAAATAGAGGGCCAGGAGGAAAAAGTTTATAAATTGTTCAAGTCCCTGTATGGTTTGCGTCAAGCACCACGGGCTTGGTACGCTCTGTTGAATAAGTGCCTGGAGAAATTGGGTTTCATAAAGTGTCCTTTTGAACAAGCTAGGTACACAAGACGACAAGGAAATGAGTCTTTGTTAATTGGAGTATATGTCGACGATCTACTTGTTACTGGGACAAGTCTGGAGAGTATTATTAATTTTAAATGACAGATGAGTAGTGAGTTTGAGATGAGTGATCTGAGGAAACTATCTTGTTACCTAGGTTTAGAAGTCGAGCAGGGTGAAGGCTTCATAGAGCTGAAACAAATGTCATATGCAAAGAAAGTTTTGGAAAAAGCAGGGATGTCTGATTGTAACACAGTCAAGTACTCGATGGACCCAAAACTACAGCTACACAAGGATGAAAGGGGCAGTCCGGTGGATTCCACAGAATTTAAAAGTATGATAGGAGGGTTGAGATATTTGGTTCACACAAGACCGGACATAGCTTACGCAATTGGAGTGGTCAGCAGATATATGGAGAAGCTTACGGAGTTACACATGAATGCAACAAAAAGAATTCTTAGATATATAAAGGGTACGCTGGTATATGGCTTGATCTATGTAAAAGGGCGAGGGAATTATTTGCTGTCAGGATATTCAGACAGTGATCTAGCAGGAAGCTTGGATGACAGAAAAAGTACAGGAGGCATGGCCTTCTTTTTAGATGAATCACGAATCACCTGGTTTTCACAAAAACGAAGATGTGTAGCTTTGTCATCCTGTGAAGATGAGTTTATGGCAGCTACGGCTGCAACATGCCAAGGAATCTGGTTGCAGAAATTATTGAGTCATATATTAGATGTACCAGTTGGACACGTCAGGTTATATATTGATAACAAGTCAGCCATTGATTTGGCTAAAAATCCTGCCTTTCATGGGCGTAGTAAGCACAAACACGTGTGTTATCATTTTATCAGATACTGCATGGAGAATGGATCAATTGTCATCAAGCATATTGGTACAAACCAGCAGCGAACGAATGTTCTGACGAAACCAATGTATGTTGTCAAGTTTGAAAAAATGCGTGAACTACTAGGGGTCAAGAATCATAGACACGTTTAGATTAAGGGGGAATATGTTGGAATTTTATTAATCTAAACATATGTTTTTATTTTGAATAAGTCAGCGGCGTCTGACGTGTAGGTGCACAAGAATAGGTCTCCAGAGGTTGAGTTTTGTTAGGAGGGTCGTGGGGCTTAAACGGGAATGTCTTCCTTGTTTTTAGCTTACACTTAGTTAGTTTCTTATTAGTACTAGTTTTCCTGTACTTCATTAGTTTCTTTTAATGAATTAATCCACCAGTCTTTGAGAAGTAAACCAAGCTACCTAATACTGTGTGTTTCATATATTTTACTTTACCTAATATCTGCTCTGGTATCATAGCCAGGTTGAGACGGTCCATGAATGTACCTAGGAAAACGGCAGATGGGCTAACCTCAGATAGGGTTTAAGTGGAAGGCAGGTGAACCTTCCAGTATGAGCCCAGGGGAGACAAAAAGGGAGAAGGATTCCAGTATGGGTCTAGAGGGAGCAGATCACACAATCAAGTGACAGATTCGGCAGGTGTCGAGTCCGATGTATGAAGTGATACAACCGGTTGTCGGATATGCGCAACATTATAAGCTCAACATCATATGCTGAACTCATTACTTTTTAGTTCTCTTCATCAAAGAACTTGGTCCTCGCGCACCTTTCAATTATCCTGCAAAGAACATAAGGGTTCTCTATCTGGATATAGATAATTATATGTTGATACTGATCCTAGCTAAGCTTATCAGAAATATAGAAGAAATTAACTTGTAAATAATAGATCCAAAATTAATATCGTCAGTCCATCATAATCAACTTTTAAGTGATGTATTACCATTGTTGTATTAATTAGCAAATGAGTGAAAGAAATTTATTGAGTCAATTGCTGAACTAAATCTAAAAACTTATAATCCAGGTGCATCAAGTGATCGTACAGCTGAGAATTTTCCATGTCCGGAATTCTTTTCTAAGTTCTTTTTTTTATATAGTTAGTGAGCTGAAAATGAGCACATTGTAATGATTTTTTGGAATCCAGTGAAGTTCATTTCACTCTACCATTGTGTCCCATTAAAGTTCCAAGAGTCGATTCTTCGTTGCATAGAAGGCCGGGGAAAATGAAAAGATAAAAAGAAGAGAGCTCTATCTGATCTTTTAGAAAGTAATGAAATCTTGAAGTTACTGCACAAGGGGAATATGTTTCTTGTTTGTTCTTGTGTTGACTATCAAACTCTGAATAAACCAAGAATATCCTATTTTCCTGTAAGATGCAGCAAATTTTGAACGTATTTTAAGTCTTTAGCTACCCTATTTATAGAGAAAAAACCTTCAAACTTTTAATGAGGCACAAAAATGTACTGATGTATTACTGGGCAATACTCTATTGGCAGAAAGCTACTTTCTTTTATTGCAGATTGTGAACATTGAATTTCTCATAGCACATTAGAATTGTTAGCTCCCCGCCAAGGGAGATTGCCCTGCAATTCAGCTGTACACAAATGATCGTAAAACAATCCCTTATAAATCCATACAACGTGCTATGTCTTCCGTCGATAAATTATTTTTTCGAATTAGTCATTTGTTTAGAGCAATGGATTTCCATCCATGATCAATGGGTCGAAAGAGAATGGTGAAAAGTTTGTTAAAACTTTCCAGTCTCCATAGCCTTAAGTATAAGGTGTTTCTTTACAACCACTCTAGACCCTTAATGGTAGGGGGAGGATTTAATGTGAATATGATGCTTCTGTAATAGTTCTTGCTACTTCTTCTTGAGCTCTGAGTGCTATTTCCCATAGTACATCATTAATAATCATTTGAACTATCCACGCCTATTACATCTCAAGATATTCTGATACATTATGAAGAAGATGAGATGACAATGAAAGTATGTTATATATTAAGAGTATATATACTATGTAACTATATATAGAATTTTGACAAAAAAAATAAAAATATGGAAGTTGATATCCATGGATAGGAAACAGGTAAACTACACAAAGTAACGATATATTTAGTGTCAGGTCATTCAATACTAACCTGACCCAAAGCCTACACTATTATACATTTACAATATATACCCACGAGAAAATTACAAGGCTAGTACAAATATAACCGACATCAAATTCAACCATTTTCGGTTGAATTTAAATGACACGGCTAAATTTAACCTCATGCGGCCGTATTTATGAGATCGAATTTAGCAATAAATTCGACCATATGCGGTTGAATTTAGCCGTACTCCAAAATTCAACCGCATCCGGTCAAATCTAGCCTTACCAGAAAAATGGGGGGAACTTTACTGCCAACCAATTTTTTTGCCATTTCTAAATTCAACCGATTTCGGTCGTATTTGATATTTTGAAATGGCGGGCAATTTTCTGGCTTTTTAAAAAATTAGCTGCAAAAGTGAGGGAAAGTTTCCCGCCTTTCTGAAAATTATATTTCTTGTAAAAACGGTTGTATTTGTCAATTATAACTGAATTCGGTTATATTTATTAATTTCATATTTTTTTAAAAAAAAAATAATTGAGTAACCTGGTAACTTTGTACTCCAATCGTTGGATCAAAATGAGGGCACGAAGATTTCATTAGAGTTGTTCGTAAACCAAGCTATTTGGGAACCAATATTAAAATCTATGTATTCTAGCCAGTGATATGATAAAAAAATTAGAAAAAATTAATAAATTTAGTTTGCTATTTTAGTAGTTAATCGGTAGTTTGACCAATATTTCCTACTATTAAGAAGTCTCATGTGAATGATCCACCCTTATAGTTGTCAATATATATATATATATATATATATTTTAGTGATATGATAAAAAATTTAGAAAAAAATAAATGTATTTGATTTACTAATTTAACAGTCAAATAGTACCTTGACTTGTATTTCTTATGAGTGTTAGTCCAATATCGATGTTTCAATTTTTTAAAAAAATATTAATGAATGATCAAACCTTACAAATGTCAATATTTATATATTTTAGTGTATGATAAAAAATTTAGGAAAAAGTAAATGTATTTGATTTGATATTTTAAAAGTCAACTAGTAGTTTGACCAATATCGTTAACCATATACGATCGAATTTATAGTTTAGGCGGACTTTTAAATTTTTTTTCAAAAATTCAAATTTTTGCGAGATTTTCAAATTTTAGGTGAAAACAAATTCGACCGCTTTCGGTCGAATTTAAACAGTCGAATTGAGCTGCTCGTATACTAAATACGACCGATTTACTAAATATGACTCGAGCAATGCGATCGGTCCAAAAACCGGTCGTATTTAATTGAAAGAATGTTAAAAATAACAATTTTTTGGTGCGAATGCCTGAAAATACCCATTCTGAAAGTGGATAGCTGAAAATCCTATTTTGGATAAGCATTTGCAATTTGGGTATCATATTTTGTACTAGATATGCATTTGTCAAATGAGTATCCATTTTTTTTAAGATATGCATTTGGCAAATGCGTATCTCAATGGTAATACCTAAATTACAAATGCGTATCTTTAATAATTTTCTTAGATACCCAATTCTCAAATGCGTATTACACTTACCCAATTACAAAATGCGTAACCAAAACGGTATTTTCACCCATGTGTTTTGAAAATGGGTATTTTCAGTCATTGCACCCCAAAATAAAATGGGTATTTTTAAACATTACCCTATTTAATTAAATACGACTGAACACGGTCGAATTTAACTAAATACAACCGATTTTTAGCTCATCGTATTTACCCATTTTTCTTGTAGTTTCAGCCTGTACAACCCGAAAATATAATTGCATACTACTCTAAAAGTGTTGATTTCGTCCAAGCATAGCCAAAGACACCGATATAATTAGTGTCCCTGACCCAAAGCGTGCATTATTATACATTTACAATGCCAAGAGCATTTGTATATATAGATCTGTATAACAACACTTTTACTGGGGTAATTTAACTTTGAATAAGCGTTGTCAAAATATGAAGCTAATGTAAAACTAGGGTTCTTATATTTGGGCCAGTTCTATTGTCAACTAATGCAAGACTTCTTCTAAAATTTTGGGTTTTAAGCAATAAGTTTTACGACTACTACAACAACTATTAATATGACAGCGATTATTTGTTGTAACACTTTGTATGCGACAGGGTAACATATATGACCTGCAAAACTTTAAAAAATTACCATAGTAATAACTGCAACACTTTATTACCCTAATAAAAGTGTTGTTATAGACTTCTAAGCAGTTGCAACACTTTTTTCTTGCCAGCATTGTTTTTAAAGAAATAACTTTTATGACATGTATTAATGTGACATAAACATGTATTAGTGTGACATACATCCGTTGTTGCAACACTTTGTATGCACCTGCGACTGCTTACATAGAAAAACTACTAAAATATTCAGTATTGCAACACTTTTCCCTGATGGAACGTGATCAGTTCTTACTGGTGCAAAATAGGCTCAAAAATGGTACTCTAAGTAAAGGGGAATATCGTCATTGGTTGTTCTTAGCATAAATATTACAGAATTTATAACAGTGTGCAGAGCAGTTCATCACATATATATAACAGGAGCCGTTCTTGATAGATGTTCCTGTGCTCTAGATAAATTAAAAACCAGCAATTTGTATATGTACTGTGTACATAGCTTTCACACCACACTTCCATAATACGGCAGAAATCTGATTAATTAAAAAAGTTCCAAGAACAAATTATTCATGTGTAGCTGTCGAATATTTATATATATGATTTGGTTGGGGATTTCCTTCAACATAGATCACGTCTTGGATTCTTAACATAAACTCAATAAGTTGATTCCATGGTATTTACGTTCACAACTTGTTATTCCATGTACACCACAATATAAGCTGAAAAACACAATGTAAGCGGAATAGCATATGCTGAAACAATCCCTTTGGAGGTTCATTTCATAGAACATGGTGACATAAGTACATTGGTAAAGCAGTAGAATATATATTTTTATCCTTGCTAGCTAGCAATCCTTGAGGTAAAGATCAAAGGTATTAATTCGAAATTTGGCACATGATATTGTATTCACTCTGTAATTCACCTAAATGTATATTATTGAACGGATGTCAACTAATCTCCATACAGGTGCAGCACCGATATGATGGTGCAATTATGAAAACATGTCCAGATTCGTCAAGCAAATAGAAAACAGAATGAACTCAAGTATATGCTAAGTACGACACGTAGAAGACCTTGAACTTCTTTCAAGTCCCTACCTAGATTGTGTATTTATAGAGTGAAAATCCTGGTGAGTTGTTCATCGTCAAGCAAATGTACTAATGTATTATGGGGCAATACTCCACTGGCAGTAGCTACTAAAACTGTGGATTGTGAACACTGACTTTCACATGGCAGATTAGTGATGAGCTCACCGCCAAGGGAGATTTGCCCCGCAATCCAGCTGTACTAATGATCAAAAATTTATCTCTTGATCCATATCATGTCATAGGATGTCCTCCTTTATATGTACTCTGCATCTGCTTCTACATTACAAAAACAGACGATTCCTTTACATATTTAAAATGATCTGTTGTTTACTTCATATATGAAATGACAGGTACATAATTATGTACATCTCATCTCTTGTCTTTGGTAGGAGAGTAACTCAGTTCTTCAGCTCTCTTGTTAAGCATCATACTATTTGGATAGTACAGTAGTTAGCAATCTTAAGTACAGGACTAAATTCTAATATTTGGATGTAGGATAATAAGAAAGGTATGCGATATTAACCAAGATTTTATATCATCGTTTTTTAGCATTTGCAGACTATTTCGAGTAGGAAAGGCGGAAATATTAACCACCACTTAACCTCCTTATACATTTTTATGTTTAGGAAGCTACATTACCGAAATTAGACTATAGTTAAACCTTGATAAATGAATACACTCGGGATCCACAATCAGCTAGCTCAGCTGGTACGAGCTAAAGACTGCTTGTGATTAGCAGAATTATAAGTCTGGAACAAAATCATATATTTTCTTCCCAAATACATGAACTGATTTATTGACAATATAGGTACCACGCAAAAAACAAATTAAGCGAATTAATAAAAGTTGGGTTTTCTACCCTGATTATTACTTCCATGAATCCATGGTAACAAATTGGCAAATCAGGTGCCAAACAAATTTTTCTCTAGCTATGACAGTCAAAATTTTGAAATTATATCATTTGTTTATGTCAAAAATATTGGTTTTTTAGTTATTTTATAAAATCTAAAATTAACCGTTGGATTTTATTTTAGTACTTGAATTTGGTACGTTGGATCTAAGTCACGTGGATCAGTGACGTGGCAAGCCTAAATACAACCGCGCTCAGTTGAATTTAGGAGTGTCAATTAATATTACGTATTTTCTGTTATGAAAATTAAAATCCAGATAATTTCTATAAAATAATATTGTTATTTGTTAACTTTTTTCTTATAATATTATAATATTATGATTTTGTTAGGAATATGTTGTGAACTTGATGATAAGTTAAACAAAACACCTTAGTAGATTTAACTTAGTAAACTTGTAGCTGCCGACGGATGTTCTAATATAGTACCGACGGATGAACTTTACACTACCGACGGATGACAACTGAACATCCATCGAGAGAGTAGCTCATGTAACAATAAGTATTCTAGCACAATTCTGCAAGCAACATGTTCTAGTTGAGTAGATGCTGTAGGATTCCGTAAGTCATGATGACTGCTAGATTGATGTACATAATAGATTGGCTAATTATAAATATAAGATTTCTTGTAATCATGTACAAGTGAAATAGAGTCAAGTGGCTGAAAGACTCCCAACGGATAATCTACAAAGGCTCTCGGCGGATGATCACCAAAGCTCCCGACGGATGACCAACTAAGTCCCGACGGATGATCATATTCAAAATAGTTGTTGATAGTGACAATACAGTCTCATGCATCGGGTGTTTGCAAAAGGAATGTGGCAGCCTGTTAAGCAGGATTTTAAGAACAAAGAAGCATTACCATTTCAATGAAAATGTGAAGATATTCAAAGATGCTGGATAGAGTAATGTAGCAGCATGATATTAGACTAGATTCATTTTGTTTTATTGTCTTGTCTTATTATCATGTAACTTGGTGATATATAAAGCAAGAGTAGCAAGTAGAACAAAGTAACTAAGAAAACTTATTTTTCTGTATCAACTAAGAATTTCTCTATAAGTTTGTTGGTTCACTTGTAAGAAGTTGTGTACTATTCAAAGCATCACAGAGTTCTCAATCTGATATATATATATATATGGTGGATAAATTCAAATCCACCAGAAAGTTTTAAAGTTTTGTGTTTTACTGCTTAGTGTTTTAATTTCTATTATTCTTCCATTCCGCATTATTGTAAATCAAACTCTGTATATATATTAAGTTAGAACAATTTTAAAATCTCAAAAAGAAGTTAAAATTACATTTAACCCCCCTTCTATAATTCTTGTTGTATTGTTTAGGAATAACAGATTTATTTTAAAAACTCATTATTTTAATAAAAAATTAAAAGTGTGATTTTGATCGATTTTATTAAAAATTCCATTAACAAGAGTGTGTGGTGAAATTTAGAATTATGTTTAATTATATTTTATTTGTTAAAATAATTAAGATCTAATAATTAAAATATATTTATTTTTTTCTAAATTTTTTATCATATCATTAAAATATATAGATCTTGACATCTGTAAGGTTGGATCATTCATAACATTTTTAAAAAAAAATGAAACATCGGTATAGAACTAAACACTACTAATTGTACATGTCAAACTCCTACTTGACTGTTAAAATAACAAACTATATACATTTATTTTTTCTAAAATATTTATCATATCACTAAAATATATGAATATTGACATCTGTAAGGTTGGATCATTAATAAACATTGTTTTAAAAAATCTAAATATCAATATTGGACTAATATTAGTAAGAAGTATTGGTCAAAGTACTATTTGACTGTTAAAATAGTAAATTAAATACATTTATTTTTTTCTAAAGTTTTTATCTTATCAGTAAAATATAAAGATATTAACATCTATAAGGTGGATCATTCATAAATATTTTTTTTAAAATCGAAACATCGATATTAAACTAACACAAGTAAGTAGTATTGGTCAAACTACTAGTTGACTGTTAAAATAGCAAATCAAATATATTTATTTTTTTCTAAAATTTCTATCATATCAGTAAAATATATAGATATTAACATCTATAAAATTGGATCATTCATATTTTTTTTTAAAAACGAAACATCGATATTGGACTAATACTAATAAGAAGTACTGGTCAAATTAATAGTTGACTGTTAAAATATCAAACCAAATATATTTATTTTTGTTTAATATTTTTATTGTATCACTAAAATATATATATATCTTGACATCCTTATGGTTGGATCATTCATAAACATTTTTCAAAAACATCGGTACGGGATTAAACACTAATAAGAATAACTGGTCAAACTACCAGTTGACTGTTAAAATAGCAAACCAAATACATTTATTTTTTTCTAAAATTTTTATCATATCACTAAAATATATATATCTTTACATTCTTACGGTTGTATCATTCAAAAATATTTTGTAAAAAATCGAAATACCGGTATGAGTCTAAATACTAGTAAGAAGTACTGGTCAAACTAGTTGTTGACTGTTAAAATAACAAACCAAATACATTTATTTTTTTCTATATTTTTTATCATATCACTAAAATATATAGATCTTAACATCCTTACGGTTGGAACATTCATAAATATTTTTTAAAAAATTGAACATCAGTATGTGACTAAACACTAGTCAGAAGTACAAGTCAAACTACTAGTTGACTATTAAAATTGTAAATCAAATATATTATTTTTTTCTAAAAATTTATCAGATCACTAAAATATATAGATGTTGATATCCTTACGGTTCGACCATTTATAAATATTTTTTAAAAAAATCAAAATATTAGTTTGGGACTAAACACTAGCAAGAAGTAGTGGTCAAATTACTGATTGACTGTTAATCTTGCACAACAAGTAAAAAAATAATTAAAAAGTCCTGTTTATGAATCAATACATCAAAATATAAATTATAAAATGAGCGATTTATTATTCGAGAAGAGTTCATATATACAGATAGCAGCTGTAACGCCGGTGAGCCACTTCGTTCCATCTTTTCATATATATATATATATATATATATATATATATATATATATATATATATATATATATATATATTTCTATGTATAAGTATATAGATGTGTAAGTAATGTTCTTAAATTAAACTCTTAATTTTATGATTATTTTTTATTATATGGTGTGATTGAAGTTGTGAATGTACTAGTGTTTGCGTATTTTGTAATTTTTGTTTTGCTTGCAAGTTCATATTTGATCTTATAATTCACTTTAATTCACTTTAAGTTACTTTTGTTCAGAAATTAATATAATTGTTCTGTTTTTCGGATTGTTCTTATATTTATTATGAAACACGCATGTAGTATAAGGTCAAATAAATTGATGGATTCGGAAATGTAAACAATTTTATGTATTTATTATATTTAAAAGTACGTTTATAATGCCGTTGCAAAGTGCAGATTAGTAAACTAGCTATAATAATTTTTATTAGTTTTGTGTGTGACGAGAGAATTGCTCAAACTAATTTTTATCTAATTTATAATATTAATATATATCAGAATTTATAAAAATTTCATGACGCCGCCTCTCTTTGCGGTTTTATTTACTATATATATATATTAAATAATGTATATTCTCACTATTTTAATATCGTATTAGTTTTGTTTGTGATACCGTTCTGGTTCATTTAATTTGTATTAGTTTCTGACTCGTTTAATTAAACGTGTTGGTTTCGCTCGACTCGTGAAAATAGACGAGCCGAGTTCGGGAAGATATTTAGACTCGATTAAGAGTAAAATTTAACGAGTCGGCTCACCCGACTCGTTAAAACCGGCTCGTTTAAAATGAGCCAACTCGACTCAACTCATGAATTAAACGGCTCCAGTTCGGACAGAAATTTAGGCTCGATTAGTTAAAACAGTCGACTCGACTTGAATTACGCCCGCTCAAAAATCGGCTCGCTTGGCCAAAATTATACTGGTAATTGATAGTGGATATTACCCAAAGAAATTGATAATAGCATCTAGACTAGAGTCAGCCACTTTACACTTGGCCTATATATAATTTAGGATCCATTCATCTAGATTAGTTACAAAGTATAGTTACAAAGTATTTTTAAATAACGATGTTGCGGTATATATCTCAAGCCTTGTGGGAGTAGTATATATACCCAGATAATAGAAGAGATGACTACAACTTAAATGGATGATTACATTGAATATTGTGTATCATTTTTGTAAAAGTTTTAGATTTCTTTTCTAAAAGTTTTCTTGTGGAATTATAATATTATGTATACCTTGTAGTTTCACAAGACTGCAAGCTACTAATCACGTAAAGTTTAGATGGAAAGAACTGGAAGATTAAGACGAAGAAACTAAAAACACGTGATGTTATAAATCAAGAAGATAATCACTACTACATTATACTTACCTCGATCCGTAATTTAATGTTGTTAATCATGAATGACTACATCATTTTGTATGTTCGCTTAACAGACATACAATTAGTTTCATGGTCACCTATCAACTTGTGGCCCAACTTAATTTCATTCCCTCTTAAAAATCTCACTTATCAGAACTCTGGTGTCTTGGTGAACGCCCAGGTGTATGCCAAAACGGAGAGCCATGGAGCCATGCAAAACTAAGGAGAGCACGATTAGACTGACATACCCAATGCTAACGAAGTCTAACTACATGACATGGGCCCTAAAGATGAAAGTATTTATGCAAGCGCATGGTGTATGGGATACAATTGATCCAAAGGATCCCAAGGAGAGCTTAGAATAGAGAACAGATAAAATAGCACTCGCATGGATCTATCAAGCAATCCCTGAGGACGTACTTTTGTCTGTGGCCGAAAAGAAAATAGCAAGGGAAGCATGGGATGCAATCAAAACTCTATGTCGAGGGGCTGATAAAGTGAAGAAGGAGAGAGCTCAAACTCTTAAATCTGAGTTTGAATCGATGACCATGAGAGAAATAGAGCAGCTTGATGATTTTTGTGCAAGATTAAGTGGTGTGGTGACGAACATCTTAGCACTGGGTGAGACGGTTGATGAGACATACGTGGTCAAGAAACTACTTCGAGCAGTACCCACAAGATTCTTGTAAATAGCTTCAGCGATTGAACAATTTGAAAACCTGGATACCATGTCTGTAGAAGAAATTGTTGGATCTCTCAAGGCACATGAAGAGAGATTGAATGGACAGACAGAAACCAATGGTGGACAACAACTATTACTGACAGAGGAAGAATAGGTAAAGCGTGAAAGAAGTGAAGGAAAATTATTGTTGTCAAGAGAAGAGTGGCTGAAAAAGACGAGCAAAGGGGGTTATGGAAGTAGCAGTGACAACCGAGGTAGAGACTATGGACGTGGACGGCATGATAGAAGTCAAGTGAGATGTTTTAATTGTCAAGCTTACGGACATTACGCAGGAGAATGTAGGAAATCAAAACGAGAGAGAGGGAGCAAAAGTCTGAGATAAATCTAACCCAGATAATCGACGATGAAACTACACTCCTTGTTTTCGAGTGCGGAGGTACAGAGAAAGGGATGGTGCTGCTAAATGAAGGTGAAATGAACCCAACGATTAAGTCAAATGCAAACAGTAAGGGTGGTAAATCAAATGTTTGGTACCTAGATAATGAGGCCAGTAACCACATGTCCGGACAATGATCGAAGTTCAAGAATTTGGACGAAAAGGTGATAGGCAAGGTGAAGTTCGGGGACGAGTCCATAATAGACATCAAAGGAAAAGGGTTTGTCCACTTTACTTGCAAGAACGGTGAAGAAAGAGTCTTAAAAGAGGTATATTTTATTCCCACACTCTGTAATAATATAATTAATTTGGGTCAACTATCAGAGAGTGGAAATAAGGTGATCTTATCAGGAGATTACTTGTGGATTTATGATAAGAGTGGAAAATTATTTGTAAAAGTAAAAAGAACTAATAACATATTGTATAAGCTGCTTATGGGAGAAGACAGAGGTGTATGTTTATTGACCAAGGAAGAGGAGAACTCATGGCTTTGGCATCTGCGACTGGGCCATATAAATTAAAAAGCTATTCTTCTCATGGCCAGGAATAAGATGGTATATGGTTTTTTTCGGATTTGGTTCAACCAAAGGAAACGTGCAGTGGATGTCTATGGAAAAAACAAGTACGACATCCATTCCCTTCCAAAACTAATTATGTTGCTACAACGCACATAGGACTTATCCATGGGGATATTGGTGGTCCCATCTCACCACCAACATCGGATGGAAACAAATACTTCTACTTTTGGTTAAAGATTTCAGTCGTGTGATGTGGGTCTTCATGATCAAGGCTAAGGATGAAACTCTATATATGTTCAAAAATTCAAGGCATTGGTTGAGAAAGAATCCAAGGAAGAGATACAAGTATTAAGAACTGATAGGGGAGGTGAGTTTTGCTCAAAAGAATTCACAACTTTTTGCGAGATGGCTGGAATAACTCGACACTATACAGCTCCCTATTCTCCACAGTAGAATGGTGTGGTAGAGCGTTGAAACAGAACCGTAATTGCAAGGGCTCGAATTTTGTTGAAAGAGCGAGAAATGCCAGCATATATGTGGGGAGAGGCTGTTAGACATGCCGTTTATTTGTTCAACAGATTACCTACACGAGCTCTGTCGGAATTGACCCCATATAAAGCGTGGTCGGAGAATAAACTGCAGATTGATTATTTAAAAGTATTCGGATGTACTGCTAATATGAAAATGCCCAACGTCCTTGTAAAGAAATTAGACGATCGGGGCAAACTGGTTATACATTTAGGAAGAGAGCCTGGGACGAAAGCATATCAATTGTATGATCCAAACACAGGGGCTTGCATATAAGTCGAGACGTCATTTTTGAGGAAGCTAAAACTTGGAAGTGGAAGGAAGAATAAGCATAACGATGTCATGAATTTGGTGGTTTTATAGTAGTTGGGAATCTAGTCGAAGTAAACGAAGACACTACTGAATATGAGGGAAGTGAAGATGCAAAAAATGACATGATGACATCACAATCAAGTGGATCACAGACATTACAATCTAGTGGCTCAAAAACTCAACAGTCAAGTGAGAACAATGACTCTGAACACTCCAGTGAGAATAGCATAACAGTGAGAACCAGACGACTCAGTGACATATATAACAACCGAAGAGATTGAAATTGAATATGAGCAACTATTGTTGGAGTTGGATGAACCAGTCATATACAAGCAAGCAGTAAAAGAAAAGGTCTGGAGGAGTGCAATAAAGGCTGAAATCGAGGCGATTGAGAAGAATAGAACATGGGAATTCACAGATTTTCCCTCGAGAAAATGACCTATTGATCTGAAGTGGGTTTTTAAGTTAAGGAAAAACACTAGTGGTGAAGTAGTGAAACACAAGGAACACTTGGTGCAAAGGGCTGTGTGCAGAGGTACGGTATTGATTATGAAGAGGTTTTTGCTCCGGTTACAAGGTTGGAGGCGGTACGGCTATTACTGGCCCTAGCAGCGAAAAATCAATGGGAAATTCATCATTTAGATGTAAAAATAGTATTTCTAAATGGTGTATTACAAGAGGAAGTTTATGTGAGCCAACCGGAGGGGTATGAAATAGAGGGCCAGGAGGGAAAAGTTTATAAATTATTCAAGTCCCTATATGGTTTGCGTCAAGCACCACGGGAAATGAGTCTTTGTTAATTGGAGTATATGTCGATGATCTACTTTTTACTGGGACAAGTTTGGAGAGTATTATTAATTTTAAACGACAGATTAGTAGTGAGTTCGAGATGAGTGATCTCAGGAAACTATCTTATTACCTGGGTTTAGAAGTCGAGCAGGAAAAAGGCTTCATAGAGCTTAAACAAATTTCATATGTAAAGAAAGTTTTGGAAAAAGCAGGGATGTCTGATTGTAACCCAGTCAAGTACCCGATGGACCCAAAACTACAGCTACAAAAGGATGAAATGGGCAGTCCAGTGGATTCCACAGAATTTAAAAGTATGATAGGAGGGTTAAAATATTTGGTTCACACAAGACCGGACATAGCTTACGTAGTTGGAGTGGTCATCAGATATATGGAGAAGCCTACGGAGTTACACATGAATGCAGCAAAAAGAATTCTTAGATATATAAAGGGTACGCTGGTATATGGATTGATATATGTAAAAGGGCAAGGGAAGTATTTGCGGACAGGATATTCAGACAGTGATCTAGCAAGAAGCTTCGATGACAGAAAAAGTACAGGAGGCATGGCCTTCTATTTAGATGAATCGCTAATCACCTGGGTTTTATAAAAACAAAGGTGTGTAGCTTTGTCATCATGTGAAGCTGAGTTTATGTAGCTACGGCTGCAACATTCCAAGGAATCTGGCTGCAGAAATTATTGAGTCATATATTAGATGTACCAGTTGGACACGTCAGGTTATATATTGATAACAAGTCAGCCATTGATTTGGCTAAAAATCCTATCTTTCATAGGCGTAGTAAGCACATACACGTGCGTTATCATTTTATCGGAGACTGTGTGGAGAATGGATCAACTGTCATCAAGCATATCGGTACAAACCAACAGCGAGCGGAAGTTCAGACGAAACCAATATCTGTTATCAAGTTTGAAAAAATGTGTGAACTACTAGGGGTCAAGAATCTTAGACACGTTTAGATTAGGGGGAATATGTTGGAATTTTATTAATCTAAACATATGTTTCTATTTTGAATAAGTCAGTTGCGTCTGACGTGTAGGTGCACAAGAATAGGTCTCCAGAGGTTGAGCTTTGTTAGGAGGGTTGTGGGGCTTATACGAGAATGTCTTCCTTGTTTTTAGATTACACGTAGTTAGTTTCTTATTAGTACTAGTTTTCTTGTACTTCATTAGTTTCTTTTAATGAATTAATCCACCAGTCTTTGAGAAGTAAACCAAGCTAGCTAAGACTATGTGTTTCATATATTTTACTTTATCTAATATCTGCTCTGGTATCAGAGCCAGGTTGAGACGGTCCATGAATGTACCTAGGAAAAAAGCAGATGGGTTAACCTCAGAGAGGGTTTAAGTGGGAGGCAGGTGAACCTTCCAGTATGAGCCCAGGGGAGACAGAAGGGCAGAAGGATTCCAATATGGGTCTAGAGGGAGCAGATAACACAATCAAGTGACAGATTCGGAAGGTGTCGAGTCCGATGTGTGAAGGGAGAGATTGTTAAGAGTTGTCCCACATCATTTGTGAGAGGGGTAGTTTGCTAGAATATAAGCAGCCAGATAACACTACAAGAAAAATGGCTAAATACAACCCTTTTAAAATCGGTTGTATTTAGCTAAATTCGACCATTTTCGGTTGTATTTAGCTAAATACAACCGGTTTTTGGACCGGTTGTATTCGCTCGAGTCATATTTAGTAAACCGGTTGTATTTAGTATTAAATACGACCGAATGAATACAACCGGATATATACAACCGCTTAAATACGACCGGCTAAATACAACCATATTCGGTTAAATTTAATTTTTTAATTCAAATTTAAAATCCCCCCAAAAAATTTGAATTTTTACTTAAAATTTAAAAATTTCGCTGAAAATTTTGAATTTTCTGAAAAAATTAAAAAGACCCGCCAAATATTAAATTCAACCGTAGATGGTAAAATATACAATCTTAAATTCAACCGCATTCGGTTGATTTAACTAACACCAATTTTAAAAAAAATATTAATAAAACCTAATTTATTTTTTATTTTGATAAAAATTAAATTATTTTTTTGCCATTCTTCCTCACTTCCCGACAACCAGCCGGAATTCCTCCGATTCCTTCTATTTCCCGGCAAGCTACAGTCCATTTATATAAAATGAAAGAAGCCAAACAAACATAATCAGGTCATCCATTTCTAACCCCTGTTTCACCTCCTTCACTCTCCTCAGCCCATTCTCTCTCTCTCATATGCCTCCCTCTCTTATACTTCATCTCATCCCCCAAGTTTTGCCACCAACACACCAACACACACTTGCCTCACATATACACACACCTACAACAAAATGGCAAAATGAATCCTAACAAGCACATAAACAAAACATACAACTTTACTGTTCTTGAATAGGTGACCCAGTATGAAAACTTTTAGAATATAAAATGCCCTTTATTCTATTCTTCCTTTGCACATCAAGTACTTTTGTTTATTCAGCAGCCGGAGAATGCTACAAATGTTATCGGAGTCTTGTCTGGAGATGGAGAGCTTCGGGTCGGGTCGAAGTTTGGACTGGACAACGAAAAGTTTGGGAGAAGCATTCGGGTCTTTGTTGGACTCGTCGGAGTTAGATTCACGGTGTTTAAAACGGGCCTGAGAATACGAAACAGGGGAAGAGGAAAGTGGAGTTGGGTTTATTAGGGAGGGGTCTGTGTGGGTGACTGGAGGGGGGGTTAAAGTTCTGTGTTTAGGGGAGCAATCAATCTAGCCGTTGGATCGTTAGTTTAGGGGATAAATAAGATGCGTCGGATCTAAGTCACGCGGATCGCTGACGTGGCATTAAAATCAACGGCTATCAGTTGAATTTAGGAGTGTCAATTTATAAATTTAACTGAGTTCGGTTGATACAATCTATTTTATTTTGAAAAATTATTAAATTCCTTATAATTATAGGGAATAAATATTATATTTTTTTACAGATATTATAACAATATAATAAAATAAATTTTAAATTTTATTTTGATAACAAATTATTTTTATTAAATTTTGAAATCATAGTTTAGTCGATTTTATCAAAAATACCACTTATAATAAGAGTATGCGCTGGATTTTTTTCTTAAGTTTAATTATTCTTTATTTGTTAAATTAATTATGGTATAATGACTTTTTTTAAAAATTTTACATGTAACATTTTTTTAACCATTTTAACATCTGTATTGTTGGATCGTTCAATATTTATTTAGAATAACACGAACATTCTAGGGATAGGTTTTATTGTTTTAATCAATTTTTTGCTTATTCGTAAAAAATCAATTTTATTATTTACTTAATAATATTTTCCTTAAAAATTATAGTGAATGAAGCTTCTAGATCGTGACATATTTAAAATTGGAACATACATAAATATTTTTAAAAAAATCAAAAAATCAATATGGAACTAAACACTAGTAAGTAATAATAGTCAAACTACTAGTTGACTCTTAAAATAGCAAATCAAATACATTTATTTTTTTCTAAAATTTTTGTCATATTACTGAAATATATATATATTGACATCTCTACGATTGGATCATTCATAAATATTTTTAAATAAAATAAAAAATCAATATGGGACTAAACACTAGTAAGAAGTTATGGTCAAGATACTGGTTGACTCTTAAACTAACAAACCAAATATATTTATTTTTTTCTAAAATTTTCATCATATCACTAAAATATATAGATCTTGACATCCCTATAGTTAGATCATTCATAAAAAATTAAAAATATTAATGAATGATTTTTTTAAAAATTGATGATTCGATATTTTTAAAAATATTAATGAAAGATCCAACCGTACGGATATCAAGATCTGTATATTTTAGTGATATGATAAAAAATTTAGAAAAAAATAAATATATTTGGTTTGCCTTTTTAACAGTCAAAGAGTAGTTTGACCAGTACTTCTAACTAGGGTTTAATATCATGTTGATGTTTCGATATTTTTAAAAATATTAATGAATGATCCAACCGTACGGATTTCAAAATCAGTATATTTTAGTGATATGACAAAAATTTAGAAAAAAATAAATATATTTGGTTTGGTTTTTTAACAGTCAACTAGTAATTTGACCCGTACTTCTAAGTTCTAACTAGTGTTTAATCCCATATTGATGATTCGATTTTTTAAAAAATATTAATGAATGATCCAACCGTACGGATGTCAAAATCAGTATATTTTAGTGATATGATAAAAAATTTAGAAAAAAATAAATATATTTGGTTTGCCTTTTTAATTGTCAAAGAGTAGTTTGACCAGTAGTTCAAACTAGTGTTTAATCTCATGTTGATGTTTTGATATTTTTAAAAATATTAATGAATGATCCAACCGTGCGGATGTCAAAATCAGTATATTTTAGTGATATGACAAAAAATTTAGAACAAAATAAATATATTTGGTTTGCTTTTTTAACAGTCAACTAGTAATTTGACACGTACTTCTAAGTTCTAACTAGTGTTTAATCCCATATTGATGATTTGATATTTTTAAAAATATTAATAAATGATCCAACCGTACGGATGTCAAGATCTGTATATTGTAGTGATATGACAAAAATTTTAGAAAAAAATAAATATATTTGGTTTGTCTTTTTAATAGTCAAAGAGTAGTTTGACCAGTACTTCTAACTAGTGTTTAATCTCATATTGATGTTTTGATATTTTTAAAAATATTAATGAATGATCCAACTGTACGGATGTCAAGATCAATATATTTTAGTGATATGACAAAAATTTTAGAAAAAAATAAATATATTCGGTTTGCTTTTTTAACAGTGAACTAGTAATTTCACCAGTATTTCAAACTAGTGTTTAATCTCATGTTGATGTTTTGATATTTTTAAAAATATTAATGAATGTTCCAACCGTACGGATGTCAAAATCAATATATTTTAGTGATATGGCAAAAATTTTAGAAAAAAATAAATATATTTGGTTTTCTTTTTTAACAGTCAACTAGTAATTTGAGCAGTACTTCAAACTAGTGTTTAATCTCATGTTGATGTTTCGATATTTTTAAAAATATTAATAAATGATCCAACCGTACGGATGTCAAGATCTGTAGATTTTAGTGATATGAAAAAAAAATTAGAAAAAAATAAATATATTTGGTTTGTCTTTGTAATAGTCAAAGAGTAGTTTGACCATTAATTCTAACTAGTGTTTAATCCTATATTGATGTTTCGATATTTTTAAAAATATTAATGAATGATCCAACCGTACGGATGTCAAGATCAATATATTTTAGTGATATGACAAAAAATTTAGAAAAAAATAAATATATTTGGTTTGCCTTTTTAAGAGTCAAAGAGTAGTTTGACTAGTACTTCTAACTAGTATTTAATCCCATATTGATGTTTCAATATTTTTAAAAATATTAATGAATGATCCAACCGTACGGATGTCAAAATCAGTATATTTTAGTGATATGACAAAAATTTTAGAAAAAAATAAATATATTTGGTTTTCTTTTTTTACAGTCAACTAGTAATTTGACCGGTACTTCAAACTAGTGTTTAATCTCATGTTGATGTTTCGATATTTTTAAAAAATTAATGAATGATCCAACCTTACGGATGTCAAGATCTATATATTTTAGTGATATGACAAAAATTTTAGAAAAAAATAAGTATATTTGGTTTGTTTTTTTAATTGTCAAAGAGTAGTTTGACCAGTACTTCTAACTAGAGTTTAATCCCATATTGATGTTTCGATATTTTTAAGAATATTAACGAATGGTCCAACCGTACGGATGTCAAGATCAATATATTTTAGTGATATGACAAAAAATTTAGAAAAAAATAAATATGTTCGGTTTATTTTTTAATAGTCAACTGGTAATTTGACCGGTACTGCTAACTAGTGTTTAATCCCATATTGATGTTTCGATATTTTTAAAAATATTAATGAATGATCCAACCGTACGGATATCAAAATAGTTAAAATTTAAATATTCAAATTACTTACATTTTTCCGTAAACTTTTTTCTTTGACAATTTTCATATCCATATGGTTGGATTATAATTTTAAAACAAATACAAAATAAATTGAAACTCAAACTATAATTATTAATTGAACAATAAATATCTAACTACCATTATAATCATTTTGCAAGAACTAAAATATAAATTTCGTGTAAATTTTATTCTATATTTTTTTCCAGAAATTTTCCGCCATTTTTAAAAATAATTCGACCGAAATCGGTTGAATTTAGTACAAAATTCGTTGGCGGGAAAATTCCCTCCATTTTTTGGCAAGGCTAAATTCGACCGAATGAGGTTGAATTTAGGAGCACGCCTAAACTCAACCGTATATGGTTGTATATAAATACGGTTGTATTTATTCGATTGTAATTAGTAAGGCTAAATTCGACCGAATGCGGTTGAATTTAGGAGCACGCCTAAACTCAACCGTATACGGTTGTATATATATATACGGTTGTATTTATTCGGTTGTAATTAGTACTAAATTCGACCGCATAAATACGACCGTATTTAAATACGACCGTATGCGGTTGTATTTAGCCGCGCCCTTAATTTCAACCGAAAAAGGTTGAATTTGATGTCGGTTGTATTTGTGCGGTTGTATTTAGTCTTGTTTACTTGTAGTGTAACTCCATTATTATGGGCCTTTTGGGAGGTGCCCAAAACTAAACCCGTGCGTGCTCAACATAAAACGGACAATATCATACTAATGTGGAGTTAGGTCTGCTCAGTAAGCCCAATACTAATATCATTATAAGTTTTCTCAAAAGAATGGTCATATATATACATAATTAATACACTTTTTAGTGAGTTAAAATCTACCGAAATTGGGAGAGATTTTGGTGATTATGTGTACAAAATTTGGGTTCAATATATGCACTATTTCCTACCATTCTCTAAATTGGTAGGAAATCTATACTTTATCAATTCAAACCACTTTTTTCTGATAAGTTTTGTCAATAATCTATTGCCGTTTTTTTACAGGGGTACCTGTAGCATATGCTTCTCTTGGTTTAAATGGATTCCTGGTTTATAGCATTAGTTGGTTAATCACCTATCTCTTACATCTTAGGGTATAGACAGCACAGACTTGTCTACATCAATACAGAAGGAAAAGAAATCTGCATATTCCCAACCAAAATAAAAGAATATGGCACTTTAATTATTTGATTCGTTTAACTTTGATAATTTCTTGTCCTCCGTTCTCAACAGAAACCAAAAATAATTTGCTTTTGTAGCATATGGGCTGACAACTGGTTGTCATATTCGCAACAGTATAAGCTCAACAGCATATGCTGAACTCATTCCTTTTTAGTTCTCTTCATCAAAGAACTCGGTCCTCATTTACTCAGCTTTCAATTATCCTGCAAAGAACAGGATCTATACTCAAAATAATATAAGGGTTCTATATCTGGCTATAGATAATGATATGTAGAAACTGATCCTAAGCTTATCAGAAATATAGAAGAAATTAAATTGCAAAAAATTGATCCAAAATTAATATAATCCAGGTGCATCAAGTGATCGTACAGCTGATAACATGTCATGTACGGAATTCTTTTCTAAGATCTTTTATAAATAGCAAGTGAGCTGCAAATGGCAAAAAAATGAGCACATTGTAATGATTTTTTGGAATTCAGTGAAGTTCATTCCACTCTACTATCATTGTGTCCCATTGAAGTTCCAAGAGTCGATTCTTCGTTGCATAGAAGGCCGGGGAAAATGAAAAGGTAGAAAGAAGAGAGCTCTATCTGATCTTTTAGAAAGTAATGAAATCTTGAAGTTACAGCACAAGGGGAATATGTTTCTTGTTTGTTCTTCTTTTGACTATCAAACTCTGAATAAACCAAGAATATCCTCTTTGCCTGTAAGATGCAGCAAATTTTGAACTTGTTTCAAGTATCTAGCTTCACTATTTATAGAGAAAAAACCTTCAAACTTTTAATGAGGCACCGAAATGTACTGATGTATTACTGGGCAATACTCTATTGGCAGAAAGCTACTTTCTTTGATTGCAGATTGTGAACATTGAATTTCACATAGCATTTTGTTAGCTCACCGCCAAGGGAGATTTGCCCTGCAATGCAGCTTTACAAATGATCGTAAAACAATTCCTTAATCCATAGAATGTGCTATGTCTTTCGTTATATGCACTCCATTTGCTTCTACATCGTAGCAGGTCCAACCCCTTTCTTAAGCCCAGTGAGTAGTTAAAACACTTTCTTCACCTTCATATGCTTTCTTCATCTTGGATAAAATCTTAATGTGTCAAAAGAACTTTATATGTTAATAAGGACGTTGCTGTGCCAGTGTACAGTGGAAATTCCATTTTTTGATTAGTAAGTGGGATCAGTAGGTATCAACATTAGGGTTAATATTTAATTAGTTTTATTTCCGAACAAGGTTTTCTTTAGCTAGGACAGTCAAATTAAATTTTCGAATTAATCATTTGTTTAGAACATTGGGATTTCCATCCATGATCAATGGGTCGAAAGAACTATGGTGAATAGCCTTAAGTAAGAAAGGGTGTTCCTTAATGGTCGGGGAAGGATTTAATGTGTATAGGATGCTTCTGTAATAGTTCTTGCTACTTCTTCTTGAGCTCTGAGTGGTATTTCTCATAGTATGGCATTAATAATCATTTGAACTATCCATGCCTATTACATCTAAAGATATTTTGATATATGATGATGACTAATGACAATGAAAATATGTTATATTTTAAGAGTATATATAAAATAATTAACGGAAATATGCGGTGAAAACACCTTAAATTACCTACAAAAAATTAAATGAAACTAATTTTGGGTGGAGGAATCACTGTGTAACTATATATACACATATAAAATTTTGACAGATAGCAAATCATTCAATATAACCTAACCCAAAGCCTACACTATTATACATTTACAATGCCAAGAGCATTGGTATATATATATCTCTATAACAACACTTTCACTTGTGAAGCTAATGTAAAACTAGGGTTTTTATATTTGGGTCCGTGCCATTGTTAACTAATGCAACACTTCTTCTCAAACATTGAGTTTTAAGCAATAACATCTACGACTACAGCAACACCATTGTATGCGACGGGTAACATATTTGACCAGCAAAACTTTAAAAAATTATAACAATACTAATAAATGCAACTTTATTACCTTGATAAAAGTGTTGTTATAGGTTTCTAAACAGTTGTGACACTTTTTTTCTAGACAACCCTGTTTTTAAAGAAATAATTCCTCCGTCCCACCGGGTTGTTTACTTTGGGGGACGAAGATCGGCACGCATTATAAGACTCCCGTAAAACATGATTTCCTAAATAATTTTAAATATTTTTTATTTTAAATAAAAATATAATATTTAAACTTTTATACAAAAAATAAAAATTCAAAAAACAAATTATAAAATTATACTCCGTCCCGTTGATTTCGCTACGGTTACTATTTGCACGCATTTCGAGACCTCTATAAAATATAGTTTCGAAATGTTTTTTAAATTTTTTTTTTGAATAAAAGTTTAAACATAAAACTTTTATACAGAAAAAAATTAAAAAAATATAATGAAGTTATACTTTAAAGGAGCATTGAAAAACATGTCAAAAAGTGATGTAGACAATTAAACCGGACAGAGATAGTATTTTATAGTAGTCTTAAAATGCGTGATAAATATAATAAAAAAGTATGTAAAGAATTCAGTGGGACGGAGGGAGTAATTTCTATTACATATATTGATCAGACATACACATCTATTTATGTGACATACATCCGTTGTTGCAACACTTTGTATGCACCTGCAACTGCTTACATAGAAAAACTACTGAAATGTTCAGTATTGCAACACTTTTACCTGATGGAACGTGATCTGTTCTTACTTGGCAAATTGGTTACTGGTGCAAAATAGACTCAAAAATGGTACTGTTAATAAAGGGGAATTTCGTCCTTAGTTGTTTTTAGCATGATATATTACAGAGTTTATAACAGTGTGTAGAGCAGTTCATCACATATTTATAACAGGAGTCGTTCTTGATAGATGTTCCTGTGCTCTAGATAAATTAAAAACCAGCAATCTGTATATATATGTACAGTGTACATAGCTTTCACACCACACTTTCATAATACGGCAGAAATCTGATTAATAAAAAAAGTTCCAAGAACAAATTATTCATGTGTAGCTGTCGAATATTAATATATGATTTGGTTGGGGGTTTCCTTCAACATAGATCACGTCTTCGATTCTTAATATAAACTCAATAAGTTGATTCCATGGTGTTTACGTCCACAACTTGTTATTCCATGTACACCACAATATAAGCTGAAAAACAGCAATGTAAGCTGAATAGCATATGCTGAAACAATCCCTTTAGGAGGTTCCTTTCATAGAACATGGTCATGTGACGCGGTTTCCTTTTCATTTTTATCCCTCTGCAAAGCAATCATCCATGATCCTCCGCTATCTAGTAATCCCCTTGAGGTTAGGATTAAAGGTATTAACATTCGAAATTTGGTTATTGTATTCACTCTGTAGATCACCGCCTAAATCTATGTTATTGAACGGATGTCAGCTAAATCTCTGTACAGGTGCAGCACCAATGGTGCAATTATGAAGACATGTCCAGATTCGTTTCCAAGAACAATTTTTTAACAATTTTTTAAGTTACAAGTAATGGAAAAATATGAGGACATAGCATCTCATTTTTGGAATATTATCGTTTTTATTTACAGGTGTGCCTAGATCAACTGGCAGAAATTGTATCCCACTGGAGTACGAAGAGTCATTATTTATTTCAATCAAGGACTAGGAATAAAAAGGATAAGATATACAGAAAGAGATCTATCTACAAATGAAACCAAATGTTGAGGTATCGAGAATGCTTAACACGTCTTTTTTACACCAGGAAACAGAATGAACTCAAGTATATGCTAAGTACGACACGTAGAAGACCTTGAACTTCTTTCAAGTCCCTACCTAGATTGTGTATTTATAGAGTGAAAATCTTGGTGAGTTGTTCATCGTCAAGCAAATGTACTAATGTATTACGGGGCAATACTCCACTGGCAGTAGCTACTAAAACTGCGGATTGTGAACACTGACTTTCACATGGCAGATTAGTGATTAGCTCACCGCCAAGGGAGATTTGCCCCGCAATTCGGATGTACTAATGATCATAAATTAATTTCTTGATTCATATCATGTCATAGGATGTCCTCGTTTATATGAACTCTGCATCTGCTACAACATTACAAAAAAAGACGATTGCTTTACATATTTAAAATGATCTGTTGTTTTCTTCATATATGCAATGACAGGTACATATTAAAGTAAATCTCATCTCTTGTCTTTGGCAGGAGAGTAACTCAGTTCTTTGGCTCTCTTGTAAGCATCATACTACAGTTCTAGTAATAGTACAGTAGTAGCAATCGTAACTACTGCAACACCTATTTATATGACAGTGATTATTTGTGGTAACACTTTGTATGCGACGGGGTAACATATATGACCTGCAAAACTTTAAAAATTTATTACCATCCTAATAACTGCAACACTTGATTACCCTAATAAAAGTGTTGTTATAGAGTTCTAAGCAGTTGCAACACTTTTTCTAGCCAACATTAATGTTTTTAAAGAAATACTTTATGACATGTATTGATGTGACATAAACATGTATTAGTGTGACATACATCCATTGTTGCGCAACACTTTGTATGCACCTGCAACTGCTTACATAGAAAATCTACTAAAATATTCAGTATTGCAACACTTCTACTTGGTGGAATAAGATCTCTTCTTAATTGGCAATTAATATGGTTAGTGTTACAAAATAGACTCAAAAATACTCTAAATAAAGGGGAATTTCGTCCTTAGTTGTTTTTAGCATGATATATTACAGAATTTATAACAGTGTGTAGAGCAGTTCATCACATATTTATAACAGGAGTCATTCTTGATAGATTTTCCTGATTAATAAAAAAAAGTTCCAAGAACAAATTATTCATGTGTAGCTGTCGAATAATATATGATTTGGTTGGGGGTTTCCTTCAACATAATTCGATTCTTAACATAAACTCAATAAGTTGATTCCATGCTATTTACATCCACAATTTGTTATTCCATGTATACCACTATATAAGCTGAAAAATTAGAAAAACAACAATGTAAGCTGAATAGCATATGCTGAAACAATCCCTTTAGGAGGTTCCTTTCATAGAACATGGTCATGCGACGCGGTTTCCTTTTCATTTTTTTCCCTCTGCAAAGCAATCATCCATGATCTGACATAAGTACTTTGGTAAAGCAGTGGAATATATATTTTTATCCTCCGCTATCTAACAATCCCCTTGAAGTTAGGATTAAAGGTATTAAATTCGAAATTTGGCACAGGATATTGTATTCACTCTGTAAATCACCTTAATCTATGTTATTGAACGGATGTCTACTAAATCTCTGTACAGGCGCAGCACCGATGGTGCAATTATAAAAATGTTGAAAAATAATCTTAAACTTATTTTTATTTATAGTAAATTAATAATGTTTTCTGATTTGATTTGTTCAGTTAATGACTTAGTCATGCTCACGTAATAAGTGGCAGGGGATTAGTAGAAATTGTTAGGCCCATTACTAGTTTTCCTGATTTATATAGCTACCACTACGTTAGTTCCTTTCTATATATATTGTATCATTGATTAATGAAAAAATAGGTCTTTTGGTGTGCAAATGTGTGTGTGTGATTTGTATTTTACTAGTGAGAAATAAACAGATATATACTTATGTATATATAATCCGTTAAAATTCTACACTTGCTATCAGAGCCTCATGATCTAGGGCTTTGTGAGATATTTTAAAATATACACCTATATATATATGTTAAGTATTTATTTATCATATTTAATGGCATCAAAAAATTTCTCCATTTATATTTAATGAGGTATGAAGAAAAAAGTCTACGAGAGAGAAGCATGGGGAGAAGAAAGATAACCATGATAAAAAAATTAAGGAGAAAAATGAGCAGTGAAAATAATGAGAAAGATATCATGGCACAAGTGGTTGTGAAAAAATTTTGTTTTAGAAATGTAGGTGATTATGTGCATCAGGAGAGAGAGAAGTGCTCCCGCAAACAAAAATGACGTTGATGAGAAGTGCATCAACAAAAAATTGTTTTTGATGAGAATTGCATCAAACTTGATAGTGGTGAGAAGTGCATCACAAAATGAAGAGATGGTGGTGAGAAGTGCATCACAAAAATGAAGAGAAGTGCTTCATAAATTCTGTTCAGCTAAGTTTAAAATTACGGGGGAGATTGTTGAAAAATAATCTTAAACTTATTTTTATTTGTAATAAATTAATAATGTTTTTTTATTTGATTTGTTCAGTTGATGACTTAGTCATGATGTTAGTGGAGAAATTGTAGGACTCATAATAAGTGGCAGGGGATTAGTAGGAGTTGTTAAACACATTACTAGTTTTCCTGATTTATAGCTATAGTACGTTAGTTCCTTTCTATACATATTGTATCATTAATTAATGAAAAAGTAGGTCTTTTCGTGTGCAAATCTGTGTGTGATTTGTGTTTTACTAGTGAGAAGTAAACAAATATATACTCATGTATATATAATCAGTTAAAATTCTACAGAAAACAGGTCGAGATTCTCTTTTGAAGAACAAATTTTTAAGTTACGAGTAATGGAAAATTATGAGGACATAGCATCTGATTTTTGGAATATTATCATTTTTATTTTCCACATCTTTTCATTTACAGGTGTGCGTAGATCAACCGGCAGAAATTGTATCCCATTGGAGTACGAAAAGTCATTATTTGTTCCAATCAAGGACTAGGAATAAAAAGGATAAGATAGACAGAAAGAGATCTATCTACAAATGAAACCAAATGTTGAGGTTATTCGAGAATGCTTAACACGTCTTTTTTACACCAGGAAACAGAATGAACTCAAGTATATGCTAAGTACAACACGTAGAAGACCTTGAACTTCTTTCAAGTCCCTACCTAGATTGTGTATTTATAAAGTGAAAATCCTGGTGAGTTGTTCATCGTCAAGCAAATGTACTAATGTATTACGGGGCAATACTCCACTGGCAGTAGCTACTAAAACTGCGGATTGTGAATACTGACTTTCACATGGCAGATTAGTGATTAGCTCACCGCCAAGGGAGATTTGCCCCGCAATTCAGTTGTACTAATTAATGATCATAAATTCATCTCTTGATTCATATCATGTCATAGAATGTCCTCCTTTATAAGAACTCTGCATCTGCTTCTACATTAAAAAAAAAGATGATTCCTTTACATATTTATAATGATCTGTTTTACATATTAATGTACATCTCATCTCTTGTCTTTGTTAGGAGAGTAACTCAGTTCTTCGGCTCTCTTGTAAGCATCATACTATAGTGCTAGTAATAGTAGTAGCAATCTTAACTACAGGACTAAATTCTAACATTTGGATGTAGGATAATAAGAAAGGTATGCTATATTAATTAAGATTTATATTATTCTTTTTTAGCATTTGCAGACTATTTGAAGTAGGAAAGGTGGAAATATTAACCACCAGTTAACCTCCTTATACATTTTTATGTTTAGGAAGCTACATTAACGAAATCAAACTACACTCAAACCTTGATAAACGAATACACTCGGGATCCGCAACCAGCTAGCTCAGCTGGTACGAGCTAATGAAAATACACCTAAAGGGGGGTGAATAGGTGATTATGGCTAACTAAGATTAGTTTTAATTTTACCTGATAATACTACAAGAAAAACGCGATCATACAACACCCATCGGACAACGCTTGGCCAAAAAAGTGTTGCCCAGAATTTTTATACAACAGTTTTTCAAAAACCAAAAAACAGGTGTTGGCTGATATATATTACTACAAGCAAAATAAAACTGTTGTCTAGTAAAACAAGTCAGACAAATCTTTTCATAAACCTGGTGTTGTGTGAATGACAAACTTATAGCATTACCACAACACTTTAAAATCCATTGTCTAGTTCTTAGAGGCAGACAACACTTTCTAACTTCATGTTGTGCAGGTGAGTAAGTTTGCACAACGGTTTTCAAATGATATGTCCGAAAGATATTGAGACAATGTCTCAATTAACAGTTGTAAAAATGAAACAAGTGTTTTTTTTGTTGGTAATTTAAGATGGTGTCAAACAACGTACAAGTATAAGTGTTGTCTGAATTAAAAATGACATACAAGTGTTTTTCTATGTTGTAGATTATACTTTCAGACAATGGGCTAACCGATAAAACCGTTGTCTTACTCTGGTATTTTTTTTAAAAAACATTACCAGAAACAAGGTAAACCTGTCAAACCAAAGGCAACAAGGAAAACCACCCAAACCAGATGCAACAAGCAAATCAACCAACAATCAAGAACTTAAAATAGATAACAGAACCAAGCCAAAGTTATTATGCATGTTCATACAAAGTATAGTAATTGAAAGTACAAATAAAAATACTTCAAGAAAGTTGAATTAGTTCATCAACATCATGCATGTAACTATCCATGTCATCACCACTATCATCTATCTCGGGAAAATTGGGCATGAAACAGTCATTCTCCAGTTCCACTTCGACGGATTCCTCATCTGCATCATCATAATCTTCATGGTACTTTTTCTCGGGCAATTTCAACAACACCGACCACAATTTTTCAGAGGGATCGTCGATATAACAAACTTGTTTAACATGTTTTGCTAAAACAAATGGATCATTCAAAAAACCCAACCTATTCAAATTAACCGATGTATATCCCAAGTCATCAACCTTAATCCCTTTGTTTATATCTACCCAATTGCAAAGAAAAATAGGGACCCTAAAGTGATTATAGTCCAACTCCCAGATACTTTTTATAACTCCGTCATATGTATGTGATATGTGCTCAATATTTTGATCATTACCTTGCACAACCATTGTGTCTACTTCTACACACACACCACTGCATTGAACTTGACGTATATCATCATGATCCTTGGTACTAAAGGTAACACCATCCATTCTGTAGCCACTGAATGTAGTAACATCCTTGTTGGGCTCATCTGTAATCCACCTTATCTCGGCCGATATCTCTTTTTCATCGGCCAAATTTGAAGCAATCTGAAAAAAGGAATTCAAATATGTAAAATAATTCAGGTGAGGTAGTAAGTTGTAAAACAGTGGGAAAAAATACATCAAACAACGCACGTAATACCTTTTCCTTAAACCATTTTGGAAATGTCTCATTTTGCTTATTTTTAAGCCACATTTCATCATTTTCATGTTTCGGATATTTTGTCATTAAAAAGGCCATGTGTTCACTGCATTTAAAGATAAGACAATATAAGTTGGTAGAACTAATGACAGAAAATATATATGCAATTTTTCAAGTAAAGAGAGAGAAAGTGTAAGAATTTACTCAATATATGGCCTAACAGTAATGGTATTTTGTAGAACACATAAATGTGCTACGTGCAAATCAGTACAGCTGGGGGTTATAATCGTTGCACCGGATAATGGCTTGCAAATAGAATCCTTGGTATGCCTGCCTTTTTTTGCTACCCCAATTGTCACTTCTTCATTATCCACCAAACATTCAACTGCCTCTTCTGCAATATAGGCCTCAGCGATGCAACCTTCTGCACGAGCTCGATTCCTTATATATCCCTTGAATGTCTTCATGTATCTCTCAAAAGGATACATCCACCTAAGGAAAATTGGTCCACAAAGCTCGACTTCTCTTACAAGATGAACCGAGATATGAAACATTAAATCAAACAATGAGGGAGGAAAGTATTTTTCAAGCTGACAAAGAGTTTCTACCAGTTGCGATTGCATTTTCTCCAGCTTATCAACCTCAATAACTTTACTACAGATCGCTCTGAAAAATAGACAAAACTTGATAATAGTGTTCCTGACCTATTTTTGTAGTGACGAGCGAATCGCAATTGGGAGCAAGTGATGCAATATCGTATGGCAGTCGTGAGATCTCATTGCAGTCGTGAGATTTCATTCCGGTAAGACGAAGATTTTCCATTGAAACCAGGTTCCGAATATTAGAACAAAAACCATCAGGCAACTTCATGCCAAGTAAGGATGAGCAAACAACCTTTTTTCAGAATGGGTTAGATTCCAAGATGCCAATGGTAACTTCTCCATTTTCCCCGGAGTTTTTGGCCTTAGTTCTGTTCTAATCCCCATTTCAGCCATGTCAATGCGCACAGATTCCTTGTCTTTCATCTTTTTTGGTATATTAAGCATCGTACCGAGTAAAGATTCACATATATTTTTCTCGATGTGCATCACATCGAGAACATGTCGAACCGGAAAAAATTTCCAATACTCAATTTCAAAAAATATAGAAACCTTCTTCCATACAGGTCGAACATCACCTTTCTTCAATCGTGGTTGGCGTTGTGTTTTACCATAGACATGTCCCTTTAAATGTTGCACTCTTTCAAGTACCTCCTCTCCGGTCAATGGAACTGGAGCTATTTCTTTTTCTACGATGTAATCAAAATCTTGTTTCTTCCGACGATAAGGATGATGACGGGAAACCACCTTCGATGCCTCATGACCACGCACTTACGATAATTGACAAGCCTTGTAGCTTTTTTTTTATCAACACAGATAGGACAACCATTATACCCTTTGATTATATTTCCCGACAAGTTACCATAGGCTGGATAATCACTAATAGTCCATAACAAGATGCCTCTTAGCAAAAACTGCTCATTCTTGTAAGTATCGTACACTTGTTTCCCATGCCACAACTTTTTTAAATCATCTATAAGTGGTTGAAGAAACACATCAATATCATTTCCGGGTTGAGTCGGTCCAAATATCAACAAGCATAGCATTATATACTTTCGTTTCATACAAAGCCATGGTGGAAGATTATAAATTAACATCAAAACAGGCCAACATGAGTAATCATGATTACAGCTACGAAAGAGATTGAACACATTAGAAGATAGAGCTAATCGTAAGTTTCTAGGATCTGAAGAAAAATCTGGCCACCTTGCATCGACTTCCTTCCATGTTTGTGCATCAGCAGGGTGTCTCAATTTACCATCCTTTAACCTTTTCCTGTCATGCCAAGTCAAGTCCTTAGATGTCTGAGGTGAGTTGAAAAAATTCCTCAGACGTGGTATTAATGGAAAATACCATAAAACCTTGGCAGGAATCCCTTCCAATACATCTCCTTTTTTGTTTAACTTCCATCGAGAGGCTTGACAAATGCGGCACTTCGTCTCATCTTCATCTCTCCCCACGGTATAGTAAACAATCATTCGGACATACGTGTATTTTTTCATACTCCATTCCCAAGGCACACAAGCTTTTTTTAGCTTCACTGAATGAAGTAGGAAATGTGTTGCCTTGTGGAAGCATAGACCCGACCAAAAGTAGCATTTCAGAGAAGCAAGTATCAGATATTTCATATTTTGCTTTCAAGTTATAAAACTTTACCAAAGCCTTCATCTTAGTGTATCCTTCACATCCTGGATAACGAGGTTCATATTCAGATTGAATATGGTTAAACATTTCTGAGGAGTCCAGGGATACATCATCATTTCTACCGATTAGGATTTGATCTACCGATTCTGAACTCTCTGTCCCTTCAGTGGTAGGCTCACCTCCTTCTGTATTGCACTCTCCGTGCCAAATCCAACACTTGTACATTTGATCGATACCATTGAGTGAAGAAGATGAAGAAATCGAGTCAAGAAATCAAGTGAAGAAGATGAAGAAATCGATTCAAGAAATCGAGTGAAGGAGATGAAGAAATCGAGTCAAAGGCGAGAAAATGAATGGCTTAGGACAAAGATCTGGGAGGTTTGAATGGCTTAAGACAAAGATCTGGGGCTATTTTTGTCATATCACTCATAAACGTTTTTAAAAAAATAGAAACTTTAGTACGAGACTAAACACAAGTTCTAAGTACGGGTCAAAATACCGGTTGAGTGTTAAAGTAACAAACCAAACACATTTATTTTTTTCTCAAATTTTTGTCATATCACTAAAATATATAGTTCTTAACATCTGTATGATTGGATCATTCATAAACTTTTAAAAAAAATAGAAACTTTAGTACGAGACTAAACATAGGTTACAAGTACGGGTCAAAACACTGGTTGACTTTTAAAATAACAAACCAAATAAATTCATTTTTTTCTCAAATTTTTGTCATATCACTAAAATATATAGTTCTTAACATCCGTACGGTTGGATCATTCATAAACTTTTTTTAAAAAATAGAAACTTTAGTACGAGACTAACACGAGTTACAAGTATGGGTCAAAACACCGGTTGACTGTTAAAATAACAAACCAAATAAATTTATTTTTTTCTCAAATTTTTGTCATATCACTAAAATATATAGTTCTTAACATCCGTATGGTTGGATCATCCATAAACATTTTTAAAAAAATAGAAACTTTAGTACGAGACTAAACACAAGTTACAAGTACGGGTCAAAATACCGGTTGAGTGTAAAAGTAACAAACCAAACACATTTATTTTTTTCTCAATTTTTTGTCATATCACTAAACTATATAGTTCTTAACATCCGTACGGTTGGATCATTCATAAACTTTTTTAAAAAAATAGAAACTTTAGGACGAGACTAAACACAAGTTACAAGTACGGTTCAAAACACCGGTTGACTGTTAAAATAACAAACCAAATAAATTTATTTTTTTCTCAAATTTTTGCCATATCACTAAAATATATAGTTCTTAACATCCGTATGGTTGGATCATTCATAAACTTTTTTAAAAAAATAGAAACTTTAATACGAGACTGAACACAAGTTATAAGTACGGGTCAAAATACCGGTTGACTGTTAAAATAACAAACCAAACACATTTATTTTTTTATCAAATTTTTGTCATATCACTCAAATATATAGTTCTTAACATCCGTACGGTTGGATTATTCATAAACATTTTTAAAAAAATAGAAACTTTAGTACGAGACTAAACACAAGTTACAAGTACGGGTCAAAACATCGGTTGACTGTTAAAATAACAAACCAAATAAATTTATTTTTTCTCAAATTTTTGTCATATCACTAAAATATATAGATCTTAACATCCGTATGGTTGGATCATTCATAAATATTTTTTAAAAAATAGAAACTTTAGTACGAGACTAAACACAAGTTACAAGTACGGGTCAAAATACCGGTTGACTGTTAAAATAACAAACCAAATACATTTATTTTTTTCTCAAATTTTTGTCATATCACTAAAATATATAGTTCTTAACATCCGGGGTGTTATAAACAATTTTCTCGTATAAAAGATAGCATGATTGATGTTAAAATTAGATCGTTATACACTATTATTAGCATAATAATTCGTAATAATATTTACGAATTAACACCGCTGTGTTCTTTAACAGCAGTTTTATTATGACAACTGTTGTGTAATATAATTAACCGTTATCCTAGTACTTATAAAATGACGGTTTTTACTGTAAAACCATTGTATTTATTAGAATACTGTTTTGCTGGGTAATTATGTTTCTTACAAAACTATTTTATGTAAATCCGTTGTCTGAATGTGTTTAAGACAAGAGTTTAAAATTTTTGAATTTCAGCCCACAATTTTTTATACCATTTTCTAATTTACTTTTTACTTTAATTGTTTTGCTGGCAACATTATATACCGTTGGATTAAAGTAGTTTACCTGGAGTGCATCTGAGCCGTTAAATTATTTCACTTCCCCCTTCTTTTTTCATTCCCCACTCCACTTCCCTCTCATTCTCCATTTTCTCTTTTCTCTCCTCTCAGAGCTCTCACAAGTCACGGTACAGGTTCAACCTCCTCTCTCCTCCTCTCTATCTCTCTCCTCCTCTCTCTCCCTCTCTTTCTATTAGTAGGATATCTGTGTTTTCTTGATATTTTTTATTTTAAATTGAACATCGATATGGGTATTGATTTGCATGCACTTATTTTTGTGATTTGGGTATGAAGGTAGTGTAGTATAACTGATGTTTTTTTATTTATACTTGGGGCTTATTTATGATCTGGGTTTATATTTTATTTTAAATTGAACATCGATTGGGGTATTGATATGCATGCACTTATTTTTGTGATTTGGGTATGATGGTAGTGTAGTATAACTGATGTTTTTTATTTATACTTAGGGCTTATTTATGATTTGGGTTTATTTTGTATGCCTTGAATGTGATGTTTTTTGGGATTATGAAATCTGATTAGGGTTTATTTAATAAGTTAATGTGTTTATATTTTGGGTTGTGAAAGTTGTAGATTTAGGTTTATTTCTCTGAAGTGATGTTTTTTTTTGGGTTGTGAAAGTGGTAGATTAGGCTTAATTTTTTTGCCTTGAATGTCATGTCTTTTGGGCTGTGAAAGTTTAGGAAAGTGATGTGTTAGATTGTGTTGTTGTATGACTGTCTTACTGAGGGGAATCACGGGTTTGCCTATGCTTGATTGCTTCTCAACTATCAATATGTATTATGTGTATAATGCAGAAGAAATGAAAACATTTTAGGTGCATTAATAGAGATGCCACATGAGTGTCCTTAGCACCTCCATTATTATAATTGTATTCAACTGATATTCATGTAGTTTTTTTGGCTTTGTGTGAAGCAATTAGATTAAACTTAATGTTTTAAGTGCGAAATTAATTATGGCGCCTTCAAGAAAAACAAAATCTGATCCTCGTAGAACTAGTGAAAACCTTATCAAGGCACTAAAAAAGAACAAGGCAGATGTAAAGAAAAAGACAGAGGATCCGAAAATGAGCAAGGCGGTTAAGTCCACACCTGTAAAGAACAAGACAGAGGAATGAAAAATAAGCAAGCCGATTCAGTCTGAACCTATGAAGAACAAAACAGAGGAACTAAAAACAAAGGCAAGGGCGCCAGAAAAGAACAAGGCGGTGTTTGAACCTGTGAAGGAAAAGCCAGTGGAGTCTTGCCTTCAAAATTCATCCCCTGAATTAGTAAAGAAGAATGGAATTTTTAAGAACCTAAAAAGCAAATTATCTAAAAAAAGGAAACGAGTGGAAGAAACAGCAACCAAATAAGAGGGACTTAAGCTTCTAAAACGCGGAGCAGTTATGATGCATAGAATTGTTAGGCATAAGATGTTGGGAATTAAGCTTGAGGTGCTATTTAATAAAAAGGGTGAGCCATACGGGGATGCTGCTAAAGAAATGCAGTCTTATATTGGGGTTCTTGCCAGAACAAAAGCCCCGATATGGTATGACAGTTGGTTACATGTTCCGGTAGAAAGAAAAAATAAGATTTTGGATTGTGTACAGGTAAAAGAAGTTGTATCTACAAAACCAACTAAGAATTTTACTTGTGTTAAATTATGACTGCCTATTGTAGTTAACACACATGTGATAATAAAATTGTTTATTTATGTACGTAGATGGCAAACATTGTACGACCATCAGCACGAAAGCTTTTCTGTAATCGGCATGCCATAAATGGAGGGAGTTTAAAAGCCGTTTAACAACTGAATATATCATTCCTAATAAAGATCAACCTGAGTTGTTAAAGTTTCCTCCGGCTGACTACTCCTTTATTGAGAAGGCACACTGTGATATTTTTCTTTAAAGTCGTCTAACTGATGAATTTTTAGTGAGTTTTTTCTTTAATCTTTTTTATTTTATAAAATTCCCAAGTAGCATAAGTAATGGGCTAACCTGAGTAGCAAATTATCTAAAAAAAGGAAACGAGTGGAAGAAACAGCAACCAAATAAGAGGGACTTAAGCTTCTAAAACGTGGAGCAGTTACGATGCATAGGATTGTTAGGCGTAAGATGTAGGGAATTAAGCTTGAGGTGCTATTTAATAAAAAGGGTGAGCCATACGGGGATGCTGCTATAGAAATGCAGTCTTATATTGGGGTTCTTTCCAGAACAAAAGCCCCGATATGGTATGACAGTTGGTTACGTGTTCCGGTAGAAAGAAAAAATAAGATTTGGGATCGTATGCAGGTAAAAGAAGTTGTATCTACAAAACCAACTAAGAATTTTACTTGTGTTAAATTATGACTGCCTGTTGTAGTTAACACACATGTGATAATAAAATTGTTTATTTATGTACGTAGATGGCAAACATTGTACCACCATCAGCACGAAAGCTTGTTCTGCAATCGGCATGCCATAAATGGAGGGAGTTTAAACACCGTTTAACAACTGAATATATCATTCCTAATAAAGATCAACCTGAGTTGTTAAAGTTTCCTCCGACTGACTACTCCTTTATTGAGAAGGCACACTGTGATATTTTTCTTTAAAGTCGTCTAACTGATGAATTTTTAATGAGTTTTTTCTTTAATCTTTTTTATTTTATAAAATTCCCACGTAGCATAAGTAATTAGCGAAACAAACTATGTTGCTAACATTTATGTGTTTTTTTCTCCAAGGACATCCACGAAAAACAGAAACTAAGGAGGAGTCTGAATTTATATCCACATTGTATTTCTCGAAAGGGCTATTCTAACCTAGAGCATGAAATGGTTAGTTCTCATGAAACATATTTCTTTCACACGTACATCATATAATTTTTTTCAATTCTTTTGTTTCGATTATATTGTATAATATTTTAAACATGTTCACACAGATGGAGACTCAAGCTGACCCTGAAATGGAGATAGATAGATCAGATAGCTGGATTCGAGCAAGGAAATATAAAGATGGAAACTTCAAGTCAGAAGTAGTTTAAGAAATTGCTCAGGCGATTGCAAGTTTTTATTTATGTTGTTAATATATTCTTTTATCACCAAATATCTGTTTTGTTGGTAAATTACTTCTATTATTTATCAAATATTTAGGGGAAAATGAAACAAAGAGTTAGTGAAGGGGATGTGACTGTGGAAGGCAGTGATGATATCTTGATCAAGGTGTTTGGTAGCCCTGAACCCAGAGGGCGGGTGCGTGGACAAGGGCGCTTTGTGAAGTAGTCTACATACTTTCATCTTCCAAGGCAGAAGAAGACATGTAGGACAATAGAGGAGAGGATTCAAGTGGGTATTCAGAATTTTTTGAAAGAAGAGACAAAAAGGATAGTTGAAAAGCGAGATGCCTTTTGGGCTGCAGAGTTTCAAAAGCTGAAAGCTGGTATAGGAGGGAAGCTTATTGAAATTGGATTAAGTCCAAATATTGGATCTCAGCAAGGAAGTTGTTCCAAGGGAGGACATGACATTCTGAAGGACTTTGATTTGCAAGGTGTAAAAAAAAACTGGATCTCATTCAAAATGTGGGTATCGGTAAGGAAACACATATTGAAGAACATATTCAGGAGAAACCTTTGGTGGATGGCGAGGAACATATTCAGGAACATGGCGAGGCTCTCAAGGTTGTTGATGTTGAGGATAATCAAATGTTGGTTGAGGATGTGTGTCTGGAACCTAATAATAAGGAGGTGTTGGAGGTTAAAGGATGCACAGAGTGGGAATTAACAATTGGCTCCCCGACAAATATCGTTGCTTATGCAACAGTTGATACTAAGTGTCGGGTTCTTTATGGGAAACAACTGGAAAAAGAAAATGTACGGGTCTCAATCACTCATGTACTCCAAGGATCTGAAAAGATTCCCTTCCCAATCCAAGATGAGATCGTGGCGGTGGAACAAGCTGTGGGAACATCTATTGCATGGCCGAGAAACCTCATAATGGAAGTGAAGACAAGCGCTGCTGCAGTGAAAGGAACTCCAAAGGTTAAATTTTCTCTATATATATATGCAAGTATATTTTTGGACTTAGTAATCTAATTTTTACAATATCGGGCCTATATATAGGTAAGTTTTTTGCGATATTATTTCTCATGTTTAGGTTGAATAATTATTTGGTTCAGTTTTATATATAATAATTTTTTTCCCTTATTTCAGTATTGATTTTGTGGTGGTTGTCATATATTTATTTTTGTTAAAATGTTGGAAATAGGTTTGATAATTAAATTAATAATGATGCAGTTTTTAATTTATTACGTATTAATGAATTAAATCTGTTTATATTATGATTCTTTTGAAACTTATGTTATTTTTTAAAAGTAAAGAATAAAAACATAATTTAGATTTTCAATTACTTAACATGTCAACTTTCTTTAACTTTGCATTCTCTATTTTCTTTTTATATTTTCAATTCAGGGAGGCAAGAAAACTAGTGGGAAAAAATGGAAGAAGGTAAAAGATTGTGTCCCGGAACCAGAGTATGTATTGGACATGGGTGCGAATTACCCCCTGTTTTGAAACGTCTGTGGCTTTGGGCAAAAAATGCCCTGGCTGATGGACAAGTAAACTCTTTTTATCTATGCCAAGAAGCTTTTGGAGTAACCGCTAAGAAGGCACTGTTTTTATCGGATGTGCACACTTTGTGCTCTGGGGGTGAGATATCAGGGTCCACCATTTGCATTTTTATCAAGTAAGCGTAGTTCTAAAGTTTTGTTGCCTTTATGAATACTTATTGAGTTTTTTTTTGAATTTGTCATAATCAGTATCTCCAATTTTTAATAGTTTATTGCAAGAGAATTTGAAAAAGCGCAAGATGGTTGACATGATAACGTTTGTTGATCCTGGGATGATAGGCGCACTTGGTTGTGGTAGTCCATGAGAGAGGTCAAAATCCTTATCTATCAGATTCAGGAATGCTAAACCAGGACAAATTTTCCTGCTACCATATAATGCTGTGTTAGTACCTGTTATAATAAATAATATATTCCTTACTTAAAGATTTTTTTTTGTTTATCATCATGTCTGTATGTTATTGTAAATTTTGTTGTTCATAAATTATCAAGAATTATTGGACGCTCACGGCTGTAAATCCAGATTCACAAACTGTTTACCGTATGGACCCATTGAAGCGCAGGATTGTAACTGAAGAATGGACAGAATACAATATTAAAATTTTATTTCAACTACAATCACTTTAATAATTAAATACAAATATGACTTATAATTGATCTATATTATATTATCGTAGTGCCATCAAACTCTACCAGGAAAAAGCAAAGAAGTTTTTAAAGAAGAAAATATCTTGGGAGAATCTGGGGGTAATTATAGTATATTTTATCGATTTCTCTATTTTACAAGAATAGTGTAGCTAGACATATATAAAGTTTTTAATGTTCTCCAGGGAGTTCCTGTCCAAACTGGGAGCAAAGATTGTGGTTTGTTTATAATGGGTTACATAAAAGAGATTTGTGCCGATATGGAATTAAAATTTCATGAGAAGGTAATGTTATAGTTATCTTTCTTTTTTCTATATCCAATTGTATTGTGGTAAATAAATGTGTTTTTTACATCCATGTTTCAGTGGTTACACAGAAGCAACCTAAGTTATGGCATGAAAGAACTAAACGAGATAAGGACTGAATGGGCAAAGTACTTCATGAAGAAGCATGCCACTTGAACTTGCATACAGTGCTGCTGGGTATTTTGAGTTGTGAACATATTTTGTGTTGAAATTTGGGAGTTCTAGTCATGGCAGTTAACTCTATTTAAACGTTGTTTCTAATTACTGGCGTTTTTGTGGATATGTCCTGAAAATATTTTGCTTTCTTCTTGAATGGTCTTGTTTTTTTAAGATAAAACTTAATTATAAGTTGGTTCTTGGTTGTAATGGTTAAATATTGGTTTAGTGGATTCATGTAATGGAGGGTTGGTTGATTGTTGGTGTAATGGAAGGATTGATGGTTGATTGTTGGTGTAATGGTGACAATTTGCTTGTAATCTGAATGATGGTTTGGGTTTTAATTTTTATGGCATGTTCATTTTATAATGTTGCTGTGTTTAATTTTAATTTGAAAAACCATTGTTTGAGGAGATTTTAGCCAATAAAGTTATACAATAACCATATTATATTGTGTCTCACACAACACTTATAAAGACCAAGCTCATCATGTTTTATAACATATAACAAAGCTATTTAAAACTAAACCTTGTTAAAAGAAGATTCACACAATAAAAAACCATTGCCTGAACAAAACTAACTATTATCCATTATGTCCAGACAATGCTATTAAAAATAAAAAGAATTATGCCTTGAAGACCACAACAACACTTTCTACAGTAAAATATATGTGCAAAACAAAATCATACAATACCAAGTAATAAAAAATGTTGTATGAAGCAATTCCAACAACACAAATTTAAAATAAAGGGGTTCTCTGTATGGTTATAAGACAACAAAATTTTATCGTTTGAAAATTGTGTGTTAAGGTGGAGGACAATAAATATATCAGAATAAGGGTTGTGCGTTATGTTCTACTCCTAAACTTTTAGTAAGAACATACACAACGTTTTTAAGAGAACTTGTCTAAGTATACTTGTTACAACAGAATATATAGAAAATACTTGTTTGTTATAGTTGTAATACAATGGTGGTTATCATTTGAATTGTGTGTTAAGGTGGAGGACAATATATATATCTGACTAAGGGTTGTGTGTTATGTTCTATTCTAAAACTCTTAGTGACCACATACACAACCTTTTTAACATTACTTGTCTAATAAATCTTGTTACAGCAGAATTTATGGAAAGACGTTGTTTGTTCTGGTTGTAATACAACGGGGATTCATAGTTGGTCGTTGTCTGCGATGACTCACACAACTGTTTCTAATCGTTGTCTGATCCATGTAAGAGACGGCGCCTCAATAGATAACGGATTTTCAGGGAATCAGATAACGGGTTGAAACACTTATTTGAGCCAGTTTTCCTTGTAGTGATAGCTTACTGAGATTTTATTAACAGTTCAATAATCTAACAATGATAGTAAGCTGAGATGACTAAATGCAGTGCAAAAAATAGTATGCATAAAAATAATAAGAACACACAAGAATTTTAGCCAGGTTCGACCCCTAATCCCCTATGATCTACGTCCTGGTCCCTTATCAACTTGGTAAGAGAATATATTATTGAATCACAATAAGTTTACAACTATAAGATACAATAATATATCTCCCTTTATCCCAGTGGCTGATAATGGCTTGCTGAAACGCTGTTTCTGAACCTGCCCTCTAAGTACTGTACTACCCCGTAGTACAAACTTCTCTAGCACTAGTTTACCAAACTCTTGTTTCCCTTAGCCAACTATCCAACAACTAATCAATATAAATTGAACAATACAAATCGAATGATAAAGTGATTACAACTCAAAACTATAGACTCTCTAAGATATAACGTGAATATATAATTAAGAGCTCGAGAGTACTTTTGAAAAAATAAAGTTCAGTGAGTTGTGAGTGTTCTTGCTGCAATTCGTTTATCATAAAAACTGCAAGAAACTTCATATATAAACATACACCAACGTTCAAAATAATCTCAACAACTTATAACGGTTAGAATCCAATTCTAATGTTTAAGTTCGTTGGGTTGATTTCCAACGTTCATGTATACGTTTGACAGAAGAGAGAAAGAAAAACGATCACAAAAAGTCTCTTCTATTTTGACAGAGTATAAAATGTTTTAAACAGGTTTGTAGGAGATAGAATTTGAAAATAAAACAAACTCCTACAAATTAGGAACTGTTTTAAAGGCTTGAAAACATTTTATAACTGAGCTCTATTAAATATAAAATACGTAAAATATAATAGAGAAGTCCTTACAATTTACTAAATGAAGTTCTTGAATTTTCTCCTTTAAAATTGACTTCCATGTTGATTTTGGACTGTTCATCTTGGCTTGTTGTTATTCTAAATATCGTGATCATAGCTTGCTGAGATAGATTACTGTCGTATGACAGCTTACTATTATGATACTTAAACGGCAATGTCATTAAGCTGATATATCCTGCAAACAGTCTTAAATAACAACATGATGGCTTGTTGTGTTGTGATCATCAAAACTAAGAAGTTACACTAAAGACTGCTTGTGATTTTCAGAATTATAGTCTGGAACAAAATCATATATTTTCTTCCCAAATACATGAAATTATCTATTGACAATGTAGGTACTATGCTTTAAAAAACAAAGCGAATAAAATTTGTGATTTCTACCCTGATTACTTCCGTATCTATGGTAACAAAATGGCGAATCACGTGCCAAACAAATTTTTCTCTAGCTATGACAGTCAAATTAAATTTACAAATTAATCGTTTTTATAGAACAATGGGATTTCCATCCTTCAATAGGTCGAAAGAGCTTTGCTGAAGAGTTTTTTGAACTTTCCATCTCCATACCCTCCAGACCCTTAATCGTAGGGGAAGGATTTATTATGCATAGGATGTGCTTCTGAATTTAATAAATTTTGTAGTCTTATGACAACAATAAGACCAATTAATATGACATCTATTTTTTGTTGTAACACATGTATGCAACTAGAACGGGTAACATATTTGATATCAGCAATACTTTGCGGGCGTTTGTATCGGTGTGGGGAATGAGATTCAGGAATGAGAATATGGGGTATAAGAATAAGGGTTAAGAAAAATGTGTATGAAATAGTAACCAAGGGGTAAAGATGGTATGCAACTACAACGGGTAACATATTTGATATCAGCAATACTTTACGGGCATTTGTATCGGTGTGGGGAATGAGATTCGGGAATGAGAATGAGGGGTATAAGAATAAGAGTTAATAAGATTGTGTATGCAGTGCCGTCTCCAGGGGGAGCTGGCCTAGGCTAGTGCCTAGGGCCTCACAATTTTACGGGCCTCCAAATTTTTTTATAGTATTATATTTCAATATGGATCAAATTAATTATAATTAAAAAATTAAAAAAAACACATCCTATAAACAAGAGCCAAATATTACTATACAAGTGCAGTTTAAAAAATATGAAGATACTTTTGGGTTCTTATTTGATTTGTGCAGATTGAGAGGTATAGATGATAGAAGTATGAAAAATGCATGTGCTACTCTTGAGAATGTTTTGAGACATGATAATAGCTCTGATATTGATGGACTTGAAATATATTCGGAGTTGCAATTGCTGAGGAAGTCACTACCGGATAATTTAAGCAAACCAATTGAAGTGCTGGAATATATTAGGAATATGCATTTTGCTTTTCCTAACACTTGGATTGCTTATAGAATAATATTGACAATACCCGTTACAGTAGCTACCGGTGAGAGTAGTTTCTCCAAATTGAAGTTGATAAAAAATTATCTTCGATCAACTATGTCACAGGAGAGGTTAAATGGTTTGGCTATGTTATCTATAGAGAAGAAAATGGCCGCTAAACTAAACTACAAAAATTTGTTTGAATCTTTTGTACATCAAAAGGCAAGAAGAATTATTTAGGGGCCTCAATGTTTTGTTTTACCTCAGGCCTCCAGTATGCTGGAGCCGGCTCTGTGTGTATGAAATAGTGACCGAAAGGGTAAAGACGGTATGATTTAACCATTTAATGAGAATGAGATTCTCATTCTCAATCATCAATTAAATATCAATCCAAACACTATAATATGATATTGAAATTCCGATTCCTGTTAACCGGCCTCATTAACAACGATCCAAACATCCTCAAAAAGTTATTACAATACTCAATATCTGCACCACTTTATTACCTTACTAAAATTGTTGCTACAGAGTTCTATACAAATGCAACACTTTTTCTAGACAACATTGTTTTTTAAGCAATTAACTTTTATGACTACTACATGTATTAACGTGACATACATTCCTTACTGCAACACTTTATACGACAGCGGTAAATTTTTGAGAAACTACTATAGCTACAATATTCATAATTACAACATTTTTTACTTGATGGGGGAAGATATTTTCTTTCTTGGCAATTTGGTAACTGGCACTAATTTGATAAATAGACTTAAAAAATAGTACTGTCAATAAAGGAGCATTCGCTCCTTTGTTGTTTTTGCTATGACACTACAGAATTTATAACAGAAAACAGTATATAAAAGATTAAAATCAGAAGTCGTTCTTTTGATATGTTCCTTTGCTTTTAGATGAATCCAAAACCAGCAATCTGTATACCATTTGCTTCCTTTTGAGGTTTTATTTAGATTTTTGGGCATATAAAAGATTAAAATCTGGATCTCAGTGAGGGTAAATTCTGGCACCTACTTGGCTTTAACACCACATTTTCATATTAGCATAATATTGGCATGACTGAACAATAGTTTTCAATGATTTAACCATTAGCATGATGCATGAATAAGATCCCCTGTTTAGAAGCTTATTTGATAATAATATATCGAAGCTGCAGGCTTGCTTGTATCCATCATTCTCAGAGAAGAAAAAGTTATGTGCATATTCCAAATTACAAAAAAAGAATATTACACTTTAATTCCATCAACATAGATCACGATCCCGTCTTCGATTCTTAACATAAACAAAAAAAGCTGATCAGTACTATTTACGTTCACAACTTGTTATTCGATGTAGACCACAGTATAAGCTAAATAAATTAGCAAATATAAAATAACAATGTAAGCTGAATAGCATATGCTGAAGCAATCCCTTATAGGAGGTTCCCTTCATAGAACATGATGGTCCTGCTATTACCTTTTCATCCACTGCAAAGCAATCATCTTAGTAGACATGTTCTGACATAAGTAACTCTGCTAAAGGAGTCACTACAAGAAACATGCCTTTTTCCGACCGACTTAACAACAACAGACTCATAACATGGGGTAATACCGACCGACCCAAAACATAAAAGGTATTTAGAAATCCTTGAGGTAAAGATTAAGGGTATTACATTCGAAATTTGGCAAGGATATTGTATTCACTCTGGAGATCACCTAAATCTATGTTATTGAATGGATGTCAGCTAACTCTCCGTACAGGTGCAGCACCGATGGTGCAATTATGAAAACATGTCCAGATTCGTTTCCAATTAAGAGCAATTTTTTAAGTTACAAGTAATGGAAAAATATGAGGACATAGCATCTGATTTTTGGAATATTATCGTTTTTATTTTCCACATATTTTCATTTACAGGTGTGCGTAGATCAACTGGCAGAAATTGTATCCCATTGGAGTAAGAAGAGTCATTCTTTATTTCAATCAAGGACTAAGAATAAAAATGATAAGATATACAGAAAGAGATCTATCTACAAATGAAACCAAATGTTGAGGTATCGAGAATGCTTAACACGTCTTTACACCAGGAAACAGAATGAACTTAAGTATATGCTAAGTACGACACGTAGAAGATCTTGAATTTCTTTAGAGTCCCTACCTAGATTATAATGACAAAGGATGAATGCACAGAAATAAAAGGAATGAGAGCTCAGCTTTAACACTCAAGAAAACAAATAATTCATTCTCCATTGGGAGTTTGACTGGTGAAACATCTTCCGTATTATATTCCTTTAAGAGATCCAGGGTATATTTCTTTTGAGAAACAAAGAAACCCTCAGCTGTTCTATCAATCTCCAACCCCAAAAAATATCTCACATTGCCAAGATCTTTCATGTGGAAGTTCACAAACAACATTTTCTTCAATGCAGCAATATCATGAGGAGAATTTCCAGTAATAAGGAAATCATCAACATAAATTAGAACCAGCACTATGGTTTTCTCCGTAGTTCTAACAAACAGACTATAATCAGTTTTCGATTGTATGTAATTATTGTTGATCAAGGTTAGAGACAACTTACTGAACCATGTTCTAGGAGCTTGTCTCAAACCATACAATGATTTGATTAAACGGCACACCAAACCCTGAGCTGAGCTTGAACAATTGGCATCAGATGAGTAAGAAATTCTGCTGCCTAAGCCCTTGTAACCAGGTGGAAACTTTATATAAACAACTTCTTGGAGGTCACTATGCAAAAAAGCATTGGTGACATCCATTTGTATCACTGTCCAGTCCTGTATAGCAGCAACAGCCAACAGGGTTCTCACAGTTGTGAGCTTAGCCACAGGAGCAAATGTGTCCATGTAATCCACACCATAAGTTTGCTTGCACCCCATAATAACCAGTCTTGCTTTATGTCTTTACACAGTGCCATCTGCATTGAATTTTGTCTTAAATACCCACTTGCAACCTATAGACTTCTTTGAGGGTGGAAAATCTATCACTTCCCAAGTGTTGTTCATCTCCAATGCTGCCAACTCTTGATTCATAGCATCTATCCAGTGGTGATGTTTAATTGCTTGAGCAAAAGTTGTAGGATCAGTGTTGGAAGTATATGAGGCCAAAAAACAGTTAAACTTAGTGTGAACAAGATGATCAGTGACCTGTGCAACATTAGAAGACAATGAGTGAGAATACTGATCCAACCAGGCCGGAGGTTTAGTTTGTCTAGAAGATCTTCTTAGAATAGGTTCAGATATAGGAGAAGGATTAGAATCAGGTGAAGTACAGTGTGAATTGTCATCAGAATCCTCATTATTAGAGTCAACAATATTATCAGTTTGAATAAACTCATCACAATCAACTGTGGGAATAGAACTGGAAGTAACAGATGGCATATCAAGTGGCAAAGGTTTTAGGTATGATGAAACAGATGGTGAGGATGATTTATTAAAAGGGAATACAATCTCATTGAAAACAATATCTCTACTAATGAAGGACTGCATTGTAGAGAGATTGAGCAATCTATAACCCTTATTATCTGGTGGATATCCTAACAGCACACAAGGGACACCTGTGGCACTAAACTTGTCAATATTAGCGTCAGGATTTGAAGCAAAACTAAGACACCCAAAGGCCTTCAAATGACTATAATCAGTGGGCTTATCATACAAAACTTCAAAAGGAGTCTAATTCTTTAACACAGGAGTTGGCAGCCTATTTATGATGTGTACAGCAGTAAGAACAAACTCTCCCCAATATTGCATAGGCAATCCAGATTGAAATTTTAAAGACCTAGCCACCTCCAAAACATGCCTATGTTTTCTTTCAGACCTAGCATTTTGCTGGGGTCTATTGATACAAGATTTCTGATGCACAATACCACACTCATTATAGAATTTAACACATACTTCAGTAGCAAACTCAGGTGCATTATCAGATCTTATGCACTTGATTGACTTATCAAAATGAACCCTGACATAATTATAGAACGCCTTGAAACAAGCAATATAGTCCAATTTTTGTTCCATCAAATATAACCAAGTCATTCTAGTGTGATCATCCACTAAGGTCAAGAAGTACTTGAATTTCTTTCTAGTGCAAACTTTATATGGACCCCAAGTGTCTAAGTGCACTAAATCAAAAGCATTACTAGCGTAAGATTCACTAAGGGTAAAAGGGAGTTTAGTGAATTTTGGCATGGGACAAGTGAGACAAACCTGTCCATTCATTGGCAAGTGAGACTGCAGCATTGAGATATGCTTCATTTTTGTCACTGAAGCATGTCCTAGTCGTAAATGCCACAGGTTGATGTCTACAGCATTAGCAGCAGCACACTGAGATTCATTTCCCACTTGTGTACATCCTGGAGCTTCATCAGTCTGATCAAACAAGTAATACAAACCATTGTATACTCTTCCTACTGCTTTCAAGATCTTTGCCTGGATAATTTCACATGTTTCAGGAATCTGACATCACACTTGTTATCAGTAGCCAACTTATTAATGGAAAACAAATTGTGATTGAACTTCGGAACCACCAAGACATTGTGCAAAATCAGACCACTCTTTAACCTCATATCTCCTACATGTGTAATTTTGGATACATCACCAGTGGGAAGAGTTATGGTAAGATTTAAGTTTGCCATCTTCACATTGACTAATTTTTCCACAGAACAGGTCATATGATCGCTTGCACCTGAATCGATAATCCAAGCATTGTGACTTGTTATTGACAGATTACAAGCAACCATGCCTGAGAATCCCATCTCCAGTTCTTCTTCAGTATCTGAACCTCTGTGCACATTACCAGAACCACCAGGCATGAATTTTAGCAAGTGCTGAAGTTGCTGAGCACTGAACATCACATCCTCTTCTTTCTGCACTTCTTATATTGCAGTGACATTGTTAGCCTGCCTCTGGTTTGGCTGTTTATTATTGCCATTCCATCTGTTTTGACCCTGTAGCTGATTTCCTCTTGGGACAGGCTTTTTATATTTATAGTGCCACCTTGGGTATCCTGTAACACTCCAACACCTTTCATTTGTGTGATTCTTACCACCACATGCTGTGCAATTCAAGGTATTTTTCTCAACAGGGGCTCTACTATACATGGCCGTGTGTTCAATTTCGACAGCCGACAACACATCCCTCTGAGATTCCTCTTGTTGCAGCATAGCACAAGCAGCCTCAACAGTGGGCAAGGGATCTTGCATCAGCAACTGACTCCTCACAGCACTGTAAGCATCCTCTAAACCATTCAAAAACATAAACAACCTGGATTCCTCTTTTTGCACCAGCATAGCCTTGAGAAAAACATTAACATCATCTGCCACAGTTGTTACTGTGGGCAACAAATTCATCGAATCTAACTCTTCCCAAAGACTACTAACAGCTGTATAATACTCATGAATCTTCATCTTATTTTGAGTTATACTAAACAGTTCCTTATTAAGCTTATACTTTCTTGACCCATTACTCAACTGAATAAAAATTTTCAAGTTGTTTCCAAATCTCATGGGCAGAGTTAATAAACAAGATAGAACGCTTAATATTATCAAAAACGTTACCATGAATCTAGGAATTAACAAGATCGTTGCAAGTGTCCCACTGCAGTTCTTGAGCCTCATCAGTGGTGCTTCTTTTGACTGTACCATTCAGAAATCCCAGTTTTCGTTTGGACGAGATCTGAATCTCAAAGGTCCTCCTCCAGCTTCTATAGTCACAGCACCCTGTAATTTTGCAACACTAATCGACAGAGGTCCATCTGAAGGATGAAGGAACAATGGGTTTTGCATATCTGCAAAATTGAATCTTCCAGCAGCAGCCATGTCGAAGTATCAGCAAGAGATTTCTCAAAAAAGAACTGTTTAAAAAAAACACAATGATGAAGGAGAATGAATAAACAATAAGTGTTTACCAGCTAAACAAAAAACTCTCAAAATATCAATTCTATGCACTCTCGCTCTGATACCATAATGACAAAGGATGAATGCACAGAAATAAAAGGAATGAGAGCTCAGCTTTAACACTCAAGAAAACAAATAATTCATTCTCTTCTATCCAATCTGTCCCTCAATCATTATATGCCAATGATGAGAAGGATTGGAGGACACACAACCATAACGGTCTTAGAAATACCAAATGTACCCCTACTGGTCTTAGCTTATTACATGACAACAGGTGTCAACAGGAAACAAAAAAAAGTAAATGACAAAATAAATAAAGTGCTGATAACATGAGCTGAGCTGAGCTGGGACCATTCCTCGTTAGATTGTGTATATATAAAGTGAAAATCCTGGTGAGTTGTTCATCGTCAAGCAAATGTACTAATGTATTACGGGGCAATACTCCACTTGCAGTAGCTACTAAAACTGCGGATTGTGAATACTGACTTTCACATGGCAGATTAGTGATTAGTTCACCTCCAAGGGAGATTTGCCCCGCAATTCAGCTGTACTAATGATCAAAAATTAATATCTTTATTCATATCATGTCATAGGATGTCCTCCTTTATATGAACTCTGAATCTGCTTCTACATTAAAAAAGACGATTCCTTTACATATTTATAATGATCTATTGTTTTCTTCATATATGCAATGACAGGTACATATTAATATTGTACATCTCATCTCTTGTCTTTGGTAGGAGAGTTACTCAGTTCTTCAGCTTTCTTGTAAGCATCATACTATAGTGCTAGTAATAGTAGTAGCAATCTTAACTACAGGACTAAATTCTTATATTTGGATGTAGGATAATAAGAAAGGTATGCTATATATATTTACTAAGATTTTATATCATTCTCTTTTAGCATTTGCAGACTATTTGGAGTAGGAAAGGCGGAAATAATAACCACCACTTAACCTCCTTATACATTTTTATGTTTAGGAAGATACATTACCGAAATCAGACTATAGTTAAACCTTGGTAAATGAATACCCTCGGGATCCACAATCAGCTAGCTCAGTGGGTACGAGCTAAAGACTGCTTGTGATTAGCAGAATTATAAGTCTGGAACAAAATTATATATTTTCTTCCCAAATACATGAACTGATTTATTGACAATATAGGTACCATGCAAAAAACAGATTAAGCTAATTAATAAAAGTTGTGTTTTCTACCCTGATTACTTCCATGAATCCATGGTAACAAATTGGCAAATCAGGTGCCAAACAAATTTTTCTCTAGCTATATATGATAGTCAAAAATTTGAAATTAATCATTTATTTAGAAAAATGAGATCTTCATCCATAATCAATGGGTCGAAAGAGCTTTACTGAAGAGTTTGTTGAACTTTCCTGTCTCCATACCCTTGAGATCCTTAATCGTAGGGGAAGGATTTATTATGTATAGGATGTGCTTCTGAATTGTACGTACTTAAAAATTCTTCTTCGAGCTCTAAGTGGTATTTCCCATAGTATGGTAAATAATAATTTGGGTAACAGTAATTGAACTATCCATGAATAAGATGATGACGACGATAATGATGTTGAACACTATACATGTAACACTTTCAGTAGGGTAATGCCACTTTGAATAAGTGTTGCTAGAAACTGGAGCTACCGTAAAACTAGGATTCTTAAATTTTGGAACACCTTTGTTAACTGATGCAACCCTTTTTCTTATAACATTAATGTTTTCTAAGCAATAACTTTTATAGTTTTAGGACAAAAATAAGACCAATTAAGATGACATCTATTTTTTGTTGTAACACTTGTATGCAACTACAATGGGTAACATATTTAATCAGCAACACTTTAAAATGTTACTACAATATATACTCAATATCTGAAACACGTTATCACCCTACTAAAATTGTTGCTATAGCGTTTCATACAAATGCAACACTCTTTCTAGACAACAGTGTTGCAACACTTTATATGCACCTCCAGCTGGGTAAAATTGGTGATCAGCAACACATTGAGAAACTACTACAGCTACAGTATTCATAATTGCAACACTTTAACTCTAAGAAGAAAGGGTGGGGCACCCCATTGAGACTGTAATTCTTTTCGTTGACTTTAAATCAGCACAGAGACTACGTCTTTTACTAACAATCGATATCAATTGGGAATCCTAATTCTCTAGAGCAGCAGGAGAAGAGAAGAGATGATTGAGGCGACTTAAACGTGGGTGAAATTTGTGTGTATCGTATGTATACATGGGATATGGGTTTGGGTCAATTGACTATCGAAAAGAAAGAAGTGACTTGGGTCTGTTGGTTTAGTTATAGGAGGCTACTTAATTTGTTTTTTTTATTTCTTTAATTTTAATTGGTAATTAATTTACTTATTAATTTTTATTTGTACCCTACAATTTTTGTTAGGTGTTGCGCATGTGTACGTGGACAGTAGCCAGCTAGCATAACTCACCGACTAATATTTTTTCAATCTTTGAAGAAAGAATGACAAAATTACTGCATTTTAACACTTCTGTAACCAAAATACCAGTTCTCATGATAGGTGGCCAAAAATACCTTTATATTAAGCCTCCTTCAAATGCGTATTAATTTTTTAAAACTACATATATAATATTTTAATCTGCTACATACATATATAACACATCCAAACTGCTAATGGCATTTATCCTCAAAATTGAAGTTGGGCTATTAGTCAAATATACGAGATAAACCCGGGATACTGACCAAGTTGACAAAATAAATTAATAACCATTATTAATAAGCGAAACCTCCTTTCAAGTGGTACTTGGTTTCACTTATTTTTTGGTACCACCACCTTTTTATTTCACTTTTCATGATTCATGTTATAACTCTAACTCTAATTGTATTATTATCCTTTTTTATTCCTATATGCCTTATAATCCTATATATATATATATATATTATTATTTATACCCGTTTTCCTTTATTAATAAATTTTTTAAGTGATACTTTGTTTTCACTTATTTTTTGTTTCTATCACCTTTTGTTTTTTTTGTTTTTATGATTCATGGTGTAACTCTAGGTGTAATATTTTTATCATTTTTCAATCCTATATGACTTATTATTCTATATGTATTATTTTTACCCGTTTTTCTTTATTAATAAACGAAACATATTCACTTATTTTTTAGTTCCACAACCTTTGGGTTTCACCTTCTATAACTCCAGGTGTATTATTTTTATCCCTTTTTATTCCTATATGACTTATAATTGTATATGTATTATTTTTTATTTTTACTCATTTTCAAATTTTTTATAAGCTATAAGTTTTTTATTATTTTTATAGGTTTGAATCCTATTTTTAATTATATTTTAAAATAAAGAAATTCATAAATTGGCTCAACTAAATAGGTTCCGAGAAATATAAACCACGACCAAGTAAATAGGCCATGTGTTTAATTTGGAATTTTTTGATTTGTTGGTAGAATTCCATTTTAATAAAATGGTACGAATATTATAAAAGTTGTATTTTGGTTTCACCACTAGAAAATAATAAAATTGTTCAAACCGTAATATGATTATAATTCTGTTTTCGTAGAACTCCAGATTATTTCTTGATAGGGTACTTGGTTTCATCTTAATACAGTTACGCCGTATTTTGGTTCCACCTCTATAGTTCTCTTTCATGTAGAGTTCTATATTATTTTTTTTAACAAAATATAGATTGGAATTATATTATAATTACGATATTTATATTTTTCGTAGTTTTTTTTTTATTAAAATAATAAAATGGAATCATTTAAACAGTGTTATTATTAATTAATAGGGAAATCATCTTTTAAGGGATACATTGGTTTCAACTCTTTTCGGTTTTACGAACTTTTGGTTTCACCCTTTTTTAAATCTTGCTATAGCTCTAAATATACCATTTTTATTCTTTTTTATTCATATATGACTTATAATTCTATATGTAATACTTTACCCGTTTTTTGATTCTTATATACCACATATTTATATTGTTTTTATATAAACAAAATCGTATATACATTGTAATTTCTAGATTCATACATACAGAATGCTATTTTAGCACCAATTGCAAATTTGTACATACATAATGAATATTTTATCAGAAAAAATTATGCAATCACAAACTATATAAAAACACAAATTCAGCAAACAATAAGAAATTTAATATGCAATTACTTAGTGCTGTTGATTTAATTTTTTGGTAAATTTCCCATCAACTGTTTCGCGACTAAAGTTTTGATGTAAAATATTAGTTATGTCCTTTTGAACAATAGATACATAATAACGTTGAGTTTGTTGTTATAATAAGATTTGAATTAGTGAAAGCTATATATAATTTAAAAATAAAAATTGCAATAATTGTACAATTTTATTTATTATATATTTTAATAAAAAAATTAAAATAAATTTTTATAATCATTATTAAATATTGATATTTTGAACTCGGCCCGTGCTTTGCACAGGTTATCTACTAGTTAAACCTAATACCCAAATGTGACATGCGTAATATAGCTTATACCCATTAGAAAAATATGTATTAGACTTACAATGTTACCTCTTTGTCCAATGCGTATTACTTTCTGATTCTTTCTTTTAAAAAAAAATTAAAATAATACTCCTCTTATAAATGCGTAATTGGTATTACCTATTTTTGAAATGTGTGATTGGATGGTAAATATGGCCTCCCACTCGGCATAGTGGTATTGTTGTCAGGAGACTTAAAATATTTGTTATTTTTGGCCTTCTCCCATCTTTTAATTATTAAGAATGCATTTGGCTTTTAGAATATTGAACTCGATTATTTGAATTTAAATGCCACTATTGGATCATTATGTATATATACATTGTATATAATATTTAAATTATATATAAAATATATATTGTAATATTCACTACAAGAAAAACAGGTAAATATGACCGGTTAAAAATCAGTTGTATTTAGTTAAATTCGACCGTTTTCGGTCGTATTTAACTAAATACGACCGGTATTTGGACCGATCATATTTGCTTGAGTCATGTTTAGTAAATCGAACGTATTTAGTATACGAGCGGCTAAATTCGGCCGAAAGCGGTCGAGATTGTTTTTCACCTAAAATTTAAAAATCCCTCCCAAAAAATTGAATTTTTGAAAAAATTTGAAAAGTCCGCCTAAAATATAAATTCGACCGTATATGGTTAAAAATATTGTTCTGAATTCGACCAAATGCGGTCGAATTAAGGAGCACTGGATTTTAAAAAAAAAACTCGCAAAAAAATTCTCAGATTCCAGGGAGCTTCAAAAAATCCGGCAACCATTCCGATAACTCCGATGTTATCAAAAATGGGGGAGTTCGGTTCAATTTCGCATAACAAATCATTCTAAATCATTTCCAAAATCCAAAACTAATATCAACAATGATGTATCAACGATACAATCCATTTTCCCATCAAACTGACCATTTTCCGGCCAAATCGAGATAATGAAAAATTCAACCAAATTCAACACTCAATATCACAAAACAAAGCCAAAAACCTATACAATCAATTACCAATAATTAATTAACATATATTTACTATCAAGAACAAAACAAATTATTTAAAAATCATACCAAATTTAACTTTACACAAATATTAAGTTTTCATTTCAAAATTTTCACATACATACTCCAACAACTTTTCTAAACACAAACCCACAATCAAAAATGAAATTAAAACACAAAATTTTGAAGACCCACTTAATTTTTTGTTAAAAAAATAAATATAAAAAATAGGTGTTGGAGGCGGGTGTTAGTACGGGCAGAAAATAAAAGAGATTGGCGGAAAATAAAAGAGGTTGTCCGAAAAATAAAGAAGGAAAAATGAGGGAGGGAGCAGGGGAGGGGGAGGGCAGTTGAGTGGAGGGACATGGGAGTAGGGGAGGAGGAGGGGGAGTGGGGGAAAGCGGGGTGGGGGTGAGGGTTTTATGTTAAAAATATTGATTTTTTAGTTATTTTAAAAAATCTAAAATCAGCCGTTGGATTTTATTTTAGTACTTGAATTTGGTACGTTGGACCTAAGTCACGTGGATCAGTGACGTGGCAAGGCTAAATACAACCACGCTCAGTTGAATTTAGGAGTGTCAATTAATATTACGTATTTTCTGTTATGAAAATTAAAAACCAGATAATTTCTATAAAAAAATATTGTTATTTATTAACTTTTTTCTTATAATATTATAATATTATTATTTATTTTAAAAACTCATTATTTTAATAAAAAATTAAAATTGTGATTTTGATAAATTTTATTATAAATTCCATTAACAAGAGTGTGCGGTTAAATTTAGAATTATGTTTAATAATATTTTATTTATTAAAATAATTGAATTTATAATAATTAAAATATAACTATTTTTTATAAATATTTTATCATATCACTAAAATATATAGATCTTGACATCTGTAAGGTTGGATCATCCATAAACATTTTTAAAAAAATTGAAACATCGGTATGGAACTAAACACTACTAATTGTGCAGGTCAAACACCTAGTTGACTGTTAAAATAACAAACCAAATTGATAGGGATAAATAAATCCTGATTATGTAATTAAATATTACATTGATTATACAATATGCGGGCTGCTAGGCCCAATAAGAAGATGTATGATATTCAGACCAAAAAGGTTAGCACATTGATCAGGCCTGATGGACCAGATCAGGCCTGATAGAACAAAGAAGGCCCAAAACCCTGATTATTAATTAATTTCGTAATTAATTAATAAGGGGAAAATCAGCTGTGGAAAAGAGTCCCAATAAGGACTATAAATCCTTGAAGATTGGCCTCCAAGGAACCTCATAGGATAAGGAATCAGCTTCCTACTTCCTCGGACTCCAAAGTCCATTCTAATTCAGAGACATGACCACCAAGTCTCCTATACCAAGTCCAATTCAAGGACCACCAACATCTATATAAGGGGCCTCACCCCACAAATCAGAACTACATTTTTTGACTTGATCCTTGGCAATCAGCAAGGTACGTAGGCATCTTGTTAAGGCAGATCGAGTCACGAAATACAAGAGCAGTCAAATCGAGCCTTAAACCTCACGTTCCTTAGTAATAAATACAACAATTATATATCTTAGTTTTTAACCGATAACATTTGGCGCCGACTGTGGGGACAGCACAACAACAACCATGGCGAGAATACGGAGAACAATTAGAGCCCTTGAAGGAGGAACACCAACGGGGACAACCCAAGTGATTTCGTCAACTGTGGAGATACCTCATCATTCAACCTATACAACCACGCAAGGAGAAGCCCAGATAGGGGCAACTGAACCTCAGCCACAAGAGACAATTCCCTCGGTTATTCAAGGTACGAATCCCCCAGTTCAACAACTACATACACCTGTGAATTCTCGACCCATTGGGTACGAATATTCAACTATTGTAACTACTAACCCCCGTTATGGGATGCCCCTTTACCCTGAGGTTGGAGAAAGTGGACATGCTGGACGGAGTGAAGCACAAGGGCGATCGCCCCCATACATACGAGGTTTGGCTCATATCCCTGAGGATCAAGAATTTTCTGGTCCTTACACTGAGAGAGACTCTGAATCTTCGGATGATGAAGTAGCCCCAAGAAGGAGACGTGCTGGCAAAGAGCCGATGGCTGATGGTAGCAAACGTCCTCAAAGCACCCAAGGGATGAATCCCCGAGAAGTGCAGGAAAGGATCAGGGCTTATGAGGCTGAGATTCAAAGGCTAAGGCGCGACTTGAAGGCGCACCAGACCACCAGACCCCCAGTACCTCCTAGGGGGAGCAATCCTCCTCCCATCATAGACCTGGATGGTCCAATACAAAGAAGGGTTGTTGTCCCAAGGGCTGATCCAAGCAATCTTCTTCCCCTTGGAGATCCTGATGATCCAACCCCACCATTCACTGAGGAAATAATGAATGCCCATATCTCAAGGAAGTTTAAGATGCCCACTATCAAAGCTTATGATGGCACGGGAGATCCCACTAATCATGTCAGGACATTCTTTAATGCACTGTTTTTGCAACTCGTGAATGACGCTATTAAGTGTCGTGCTTTTCCTCAAATCCTGTCGGGTATGGCTCAAAGATGGTATAGTCGTTTGCCCCCGAACTCTATCAGGTCATTCAGGGAGTTAAGTCAGGCTTTTATTAAGCAATTTATCAGCGGGAGAGTGCATGAGAAAAGTTCAGCATCTCTCATGAGCATCGTACAGGGAGGAAAGGAATCCTTGAGAGAATACCTGAATCATTTCACAAAGGAGGCTTTGAAAGTCCCGGACCTTGATGACAAGGTAGCCATGATAGCACTAAAACAAGGAACTAGGGATGAATTCTTCAAGATGTCTTTAGCGAAACGGCCCCCTGAAAGCATGTTGCAGCTCCAAGATAGAGCCGGGAAGTATATCAAGGTGGAAGAGAGCATGAGGAAGACTGTAGTGAGTAATGAGCCTAGTGCAGGAAAGAAGCGAAAAATTGACCTGGAATATATCGCTAAGGACAAGTATCCTAGAACCGAGAAAAACTCTGATTCAACCCCCAAGTAGGGAGGACCTGGAAAAAAGTTCACTGAATGCGCTAAGCTGAATGCCCCTAGAAGCCAGATCTTAATGGAAATCGAGAAAGATCGAGATATACGTTGGCCTAAGCCTTTGAAGGCCGATCCTGCCAAACTAGATAAGAGCAAGTATTGCAGATTTCACAAAGATGTTGGCCATGACACCGATGAGTGTAGACAACTAAAAGATGAAATTGAGTTCCTCATTCGAAAAGGAAGGTTGAACAAATACACTGGAGAAGGAGGGGATAGAGGCAACAATGTGAGAAGAAACTTTGAGGACCGAAGGAGAGATCAAGAAGATCAGGGGTGAAATCTCCAACCTAGGGGACCGGTGATAAATACAATCTTCAGAGGACCGCGCCCCCGAGGACCTGTGATCAACACAATTTTTGGAGGACCAACTGCTGCTGGGTTATCCAAGAACTCCAGGAAAGCATATGCTCGAGAAGTTATGCATATTGTTGGGGAAGCCCCGAAGAGGGCCAGGACAGGAACAACAATGTCTTTTGATGATGCTGATCTGGAGGGTGTGAAATTTCCCCATGACGACCCGTTGGTCATAACCCCGATTATAGGGAACAGCCCGGTAAGAAGGGTCCTTGTGGATAATGGTGCTTCAGTGGATATTTTGCTCCATGACACCTTTTTAAGGATGGGATATAATGACTCACAATTAACCCCAACTGACATGCCAATATATGTATTTGTAGGAGTGGAATGCCCCGTAGAAGGAATAATCAAGTTGCCAACAACCGTAGGACAAGAACCAAGGCAAGCAACTCAGATGTTGTACTTTGTGGTGGTGAAGGCTAGTTCGACTTACAACGCTATTATGGGAAGAACAGGGATACACGCCTTCAAGGAAGTCCCTTCTTCCAATCATTCAGTTATGAAGTTTCCAACCCGAGATGGGATTGGAGAAGTGAGAGGAGATCGAAAAATGGCTAGAAGTTGTTATGTGGCCTCTTTAAGGGCAGACGGAGTTGGGGGCAGGTTCTCCCTATTGAAGACCTGGATATCCGTGAGAATGATGAGAAAAGAGGAAAGCCAGCAAAAGACTTGGTTTCAATTCCTTTAGCCCCCGAAGATCCTGAGAGGATGACTTTTATTGGAGCCAAGCTCGAGGAGCCCCTTAGAGGGAAGTTGGTGAAAATTTTGCAAGAAAATAGCGATGTGTTCGCTTGGTCGGCAGCTGATATGACAGGAATAGATCCGGAACTGATCACTCACAAGCTGAATGTGGATCCAAGTCAGAAGATGGTGAAGCAAAAGAAAAGAAGTTTCGCTCCAGAAAGACAAGAAGCTATAAAACAGGAAGTGGAAAAGCTCTTAGAGGCTGGTTTCATAAAGAAGATTCAATTTTCAGAGTGGTTAGCAAACCTTGTGATGGTGAAGAAGGCCAATGGAAAATGGAGGAAGTGTGTGGATTTCACTGATCTAAATGATGCATGTCCTAAGGACTGTTTCTCGTTACCAAGGATCGATACTTTGATAGATGCCACTGCTGGGCACGAGATGCTGAGTTTTATGGATGGATTTAGTGGATACAATCAGATCAAGATGCACACATACGACATTCCGAAGGTATCATTCATCACTGACTTTGGTGTTTATTGTTATCTTGTTATGGCATTTGGTCTCAAGAATGCAGGAGCCACCTATCAAAGGTTGGTAAATAAAATTTTTAAGGATCTTATTGGCAAGACTATGGAAATCTATGTTGATGACATGTTAGTCAAGAGTCTAGCAAAGACTGATCATATAACCCATTTGAGGGAAGCTTTTGAGGTCCTGAGGTACCACAAGATGATGTTAAATCCTACGAGATGTGCTTTCGGAGTAGGATCTGGGAAGTTTTTGGGATTGATGGTCTCCAAGAGAGGAATCGAGGCCAACCCCGATAAAATAAAAGCAACCCTGGATATGGAACCACCAAAAACTGTCAAAGATGTTTAGAAACTTACAGGAAGGGTTGTTGCCCTGGGACGATTCATCTCCAAGTCAGGAGACAAGTGCTTGTCGTTTTTCAAGTCCTTAAAGAAGGTCAAAGATTTTGAATGGAGTGTGGAAAGCCAGAAGGCATTTGAGGAATTAAAGAAATATATGGCTCGGGCCCCATTGTTGGCCAAGCTAACTTTGAACGAAGTTCTATACTTGTATTTGGCCATTTCAGAAAACACCTTGAGCGCTGTGTTGGTTAAGGAGGAACTGAGAATCCAGAAACCCGTGTACTATGTCAGCAAAATTCTGCACGGAGCTGAGTTGGGTTATTCAACCATTGAGAAGTTTGCTTTAGCTCTGGTAATGGCTTCAAGAAAGTTACGTCCTTACTTTCAGGCTCATCAAATTGAGGTTCTAACAAATCAACCCTTGAGAAATATAATCCACAGTCCTAAGGCTAGTGGGAGACTGATCAAATGGGCAATAGAGCTGGGAGAATTTGACATTAAGTATAAGCCATGAACGGCAATAAAAGCCCAGGAATTAGCTGACTTCGTGGTGGAATGTACCATACCCAACCAAGAAATCGGGGGGCAGGAAGATACCATACTTCAAGACAAGGAAGTTGATAAAGGGGGTAAAGAAAAGGATGATAAGGAGAAAGAATATTGGGTTCTCTATTTTGATGGAGCATCAAAAATAAATTTAAGTGGAGCAGGTTTGGTGTTACAAAGCCCCGATGGGTTCTTGATTGAGTATGCCATGAAGTTAGACTTCCCGACCACAAATAATGAGGCAGAATATGAAGCTCTGATAGCTGGCCTCGGCTTAGCGGGACACTTAGGGTCAAGAACTTAAAAGTCTGTGGAGACTCGAAGCTGGTCATATCCCAGGTAAAGGGAGAGTTCGAAGCAAGGGATGATACGCTGGCTAAGTATGTTCGCCTAGTAAGGGCTGTGATGACCCAATTCAATGAATGACATATTGAACACATTCCGAGGGAGGAAAATGCTAAGGCAGATGCGTTATCAAAGTTTGCTTCATCCGATATCGAGGAAAGTTCAGGAAGCGTATACTTCCGCGTTTTGAAAACACGGAGCATTGATGTTAAGCTTGTGGCTCCTATAGGCCTGGGGACATCATGGATTGATCCCATTAAGGCACATATTGAAACTGGATGGTTGCCAAACAATGCTACTGAAGCACGGAAGTTGGCTGTTCGAGCACTAAGATACTCTTCAATAGATGGGATTTTGTATAAAAGATCTTTTGTGGTTCCTTACCTAAGGTCTCTCAGGCCTGAAGAGGCACATTTGGCTCTTGAAGAAGTACATGAAGGCATATATGGACAACACTTGGGGGGTAGAGCATTAGCTCATAAGATAACCTGTTTAGGCTTTTATTGGCCAGAAATGATTGCTGATGCCAAAGAATATGTGAAGAAGTGTGACCGTTGTCAGAAGCATGCTCCTATTATTAGACAACCCCCTGAGATGCTGGCCTCCATCAACTCACTCATCCCCTTTGCTATGTGGGGAATGGATATACTTGGGCCTTTCCCCATGGCCACGGCATAAAGGAAGTTTTTAATTGTGGCCATTGATTATTTTACTAAGTAGATTGAAGCCAAGCCCCTGGCCAAAATCACAACTAAGCAGGTTGCACAATTCCTATGGGAATTCCTATGGAATTCCCCGCATCCTAGTCACTGACAATGGAACACAGTTCAACAACGAGGAATTCAAGAATTATTGTGAAGAAAATGAAATTGAGTTACGGTTCACCTCTGTGGCTCACCCACAAGCCAATGGGCAAACGGAAGTGGCAAATCGAATAATCCTGGATGGACTAAAGAAGATGATTGAGAAATCGAGGAATAATTGGGTGGATGAGATACTCCCAATACTATGGGCCTATAGGACTACATGTAGGGTCACGGCCGGAGCAACTCCCTCATGTTAGCATATGGGGCAGAAGCAGTTGTTCTCGTGGAGATATCACATTCCTCTCCCAGGATTCAAGCTTTCAATGCTGAGGAGAATGAGGAAGGGCAAAGATTAGCCCTAGATCTAATCGATGAAGTGCGAGATAAGGCACATGCGAAGATAGTAGAATATCAGAAAAAGGCTTCGTTCTACTACAATCTAAGGGTTAAGGAAAGATTCTTCAAGCAAGGAGACTTAGTCTTGAGGAAGGTGGAAGCCTCTGGTGTTGGGCAAAAAGGAAAGCTTGCCCCGAATTGGGAAGGGCCGTACAAGGTTAAGAATGTTCAAGGAAGGGGAACCTACAAGTTAGAAACTATGGATGGTTTCGAAGTACCAAGAACTTGGCATGCACAAAATTTGAAGGTTTACTATGTGTAAGTCAGTTGAGTACGATTCTCACTTCTCAAAATGACAAGTAGGTTTAAAAGCACCTTGAAGCTTTGCTTGCGTAGGATTTTATATTCCAGTAGAATTTACATTGTCGAGTCATTATTGTTAAGGGTCGAACCCATATTATGTAAGGTTTTGGAAAAATAGATTTCATATTAATGAGTTTGAAATTATTTCAACCTATGGATGTTTAAGTTGTGATAATACCTTGTGTGGTTTTAACAAAAATCATGCTTTGATCATTGAAAGAAGAAGACTTCAAGGATTCTTTTATAAGAGTGCATGTTGCACAACTCAAAGGGCCAAGTAGTTCAAGTTTAAATGCATATTAAGTACTAGAAAGATAAAGAGAAAGGTGCGAGTAAGAAAAGCAGCATAAAATAACCCCGAAGGGTAATAAGTTCTGATACAAACAAAGTTCAGACATAAGTTAAGAATAAAATTACAAAATAGAAAAACTACTCCTCCATGCGGGAGCCTTCATTCCCTTGCTCCTTATCAGCACCTTCATTTTCAGCATCCTTCACAGGAGAAGCGGGAGGAGAAGCAGTGTTAGGATCCAAGATACGATCATCTGGCTGAGGGGAGTTGAAGAGGGCATCTATGCTGTCCTCCGTCTCAGCCTGTTCAGGACTTATAAAGTCCTTAGGGTCGACTAAGCCTGGATGCCTCTCAGAAACCGCCTTCATGGACGCATCCCATCCCTGAGTAAACTGTAGGGAATAAAGACCCTCATCATGAATCTCCATGAGATTCTTAAACTTGTCGGAATCCATGTAGTCATCGATGAGTTTTTCCTTATCACTCCTAAGTTTCACCAGCTCGGAATGAGCCTTAGCCAGCTCCTCCTTCTTCGTGTCCAGCTTCTTCTCCAGGGCTTTAGCTCTCTCCTCCCATTTCTTCATCTCCTTCTCAAACTCATCAGAGTTACCCTTCCAAGACCTAGCCTGATGGAGGGCCGCCTGGAAGTAGGTGTTACTCTGTAAAGAAACTTGAGTTAACACAAGTTCATTGAAATACGAAAAAGTTGGAATTTAAAAAAGAAAGAGTAGAAAGTTACCACAGCTTGGGCCTGAGAACCTAGAAGCTCAATAGTCTCGATGTCACTCCCCGTAATGATGTCAGTGAAGTCATGAGGAGTGTAATAACCCCAATTTTTGGAAATTTTTGAAACCCTTATGAATAGTGTTTTTGCTGAATGAGAAAACTTTTCATGCCACACTATGTAGGGGTTCTGATATGGATATTCTGAGATTTTATTAGTACTCTATATGGTATAAGTCAGAATCCAATTCCGAACATTTTGATTTTTCCCGGAAATCCACTAGATACGAAAAGAATTGAATATAAGGTAACAGGATACGAAGGATTTAAATTAAAGGATTATAAGAGAGGATCATAAAAAGGAATATAATGTATTGAGAAAGGTTAAGGGAACCCAAGTAATAAGATCCCGGGTATGATCCCTCAAACGATAAACGAAAACGAAAGTTAAGCGAACCGTATAACAGATCAGCGGTCATTAGGCAAACAATTAGGAAGTTAATCAAAGGGATTAGAGAGAGTGATGTCACCCAACCAATGAGAAGGGGATAAGGAGGGAAAGATGACATCACAGCATGACATAGGCATGACATAAGGAGGAAGGAGATGTGGATGGTTATTAACCACACAAAATCAAGGTTAATTAAGTAATTAACCTAAAACAACACAAAAATCAACCAACCAAAAGCAAAACAAGGCAAAACACAAAAATCTCTCTTTCTTCTTCATCTTGCTCTCGGCTTTTTGAAGAAATGCAAGGATGAGAATTTCAAAACCCTAGCTACACACCTTCAAAAATCAAGAGGTTTGTTTCTTTAGCTTCCATAATTCATAACTAAGATGAGCCATAAGTTTAAGCTCAAGATTCCATGTTTAACATAGCTAATTAATTCATCAAAGTTCTTGGGGAATAGTGTTTTCAAGAAACTAACTTTGTGTTTTCTTAGGTTTCTTTAGGATCCAAGATTAGTAGAGATAGTTAGTGGTTATTTAAGGCTTCCTAAGTGATTCTCCACTCTCCAAGGAAGGTATAACTTCTCAAACCCTTAGTATTAAGTTTTTTTGGTTTGGATTTCATAATGTTAGATGATGGGTTAGTGTAATGAGTGTGTACTCATGATAGAGCTTTGTTTAGTAAGTGGTTTTGTTGATTTTGGAGTTAGGAGTGATGCTTGTTAGATTTGAAGTTCTTGGTCACATTTTTTGACTTGGTTTAGATGAATAAATTGGTAATATTGAGTTGATTTGGGGCTGTTGTAATGTAGTTTAGATGGAGGTTTGATTGGGTTGTGAATTGGAGTTGAAATTGTGGTTGTTTGAATTGGTTTAAATTTGGGAAATCGCGTAAACATAGCCGTCGTAACGTCCGATTTTCTTTAGACTGTTTTTGTGCATAACATTAGAACCCGAGAACCCCCTGCTAGATTATGACCATTTCCATGTTTAGATAGCTCATGTTACGAGCTTCGTTTTGATATGTAGTTCGTTCGATTCCGATGCACGGTTTAGGAGAAACGGCCGTTTCAAGTAACGGCATTTCGCGAACGAAACTTTTCCCCTCGCCTTACTTTGAAACCTTGGTTAAGGACCTTAAATGACTAATTGGGGTAAGAAACATTTATGGTAAGTGTGTTAGGCAGTTGGTAAGACACTCGCGAAGGAATCGCCTTAAAACTCGTAATGGTTAATTTATTAAAAATGGTGGAGTTGAGGGTACTCGAGTGACTTAAGAAAATCAGTAACCGCAAAACAAGCGTTAGAGTATAAGTTAGTTAAAGTATAGATTTACAAGTGACTTTGGTTTAATTTCAACTTACTTGTTGTTTATAGGTTACCAGACTCGTCCCGAGCCATTCGTAACCCCCAGTAACTCAGGCAAGTTTTCTACCCGATATACTGTTGTTGTGATGTAAATATATGTATATGCATTATCTTATGATAGTGCATGATTGTTATTAGCAAATTTTGCGATATATTGGAGCATGCTGATATGGTATATATGCATGTCTGTTTCGTAATCTGGTTATCTATCTGTTGATTCCAATGCTTATAGTTGCATAATACCTATGCTAGAAATAAGCAAGTAGTTGCGTATACCCTTAGTATAGGGGATAAAAGGTGAACATATTTCTAAACCGGGAGTCGATGTTCCCGAGTATATTATATATATATATATATATATATATATATATATATATATATATATATTTATATATATATGGATATAGTTTTTAAAACTATTGATCGAATAAGGTTTATTCGATACCTTTATTTTACTTAATTGAATATTAATTTGAGTATTCATTCGAGGGCTTATGACTCAGTTTAGTTTATTATTTGAATATTATTTGAATATTCATTCGAGGGCTTATGACTCAGTTTATATTATTATTGAATATTACTTGGATATTCATTTGAGGATGTATGACTCCTTTATTTTATGAATATTATTTATAGTATTCATTCGAGGTATTATGACTCCGCTAATTACTTAATAATATTCTTTATTGTATTAAAGAATAAGGTGTCGATAATCAAACTTATTTTTGATTATTTAAATAAAGATATTACTTTCGTATAAGTATATCTTTGATTATTTGCTATTCATTCAAGTATAAGTTTTCCAACTTCTACCTCAATTATTCTTATGGGAATATTATTTAAATAATAATATTCAGATATTTCTTTCATATCGGGACTGATTTATTTTAATAAATCAGTATTACTCCAAACATTCTTAAAAATGTTTTCGAGTCTTCAAAATGATTTTAAAAGTTAGAGCGGATCCCAAAACTCATTTTTATATTTAAGATCTTCCTTTCAAAGGGGATTTAAATATTCGCTCAAAACCTGGGGAATCCGGCTCAGTGGTGTATTTTATATTCGTAACAAGGTTGCAGTTTTGGTAAATGAATTGATTACTTACCCAACGTTCGGGAAGTAAGTCCATCTATTGAGTCGGCATAAGCAACATGGGCTCAGTGGGCGTCCATGATAGTGTAAGTGGCTTAGTGGGAGTCCATCAAATGCATAAGTGGCTGAGTGGCAGTCCAGCATAAGGTCCTATTGCGACCAGGGTGATGACCAGTGGGGAATTCGTCCATCTACTAGTAGAAAAGGTTACTTATTGGTATCTTTGCCTGATCAGCAAGATATTAGGTTTATGAAAAAATTCTTTCCTTTCCAAATTTATTGGATATTGCAATTCTGTTCATACTTTACATGACAGAGGTTTTCAGGAAACGTATGTATATATATAGGTGTATATATATATATCGGGACTTAATGAAGTATATCATAACTTTATTTCCTTCAAAATATTTCAAAGATTGAATTTATTCAAGTCTTATCTTGTAGTCTCATCAGTGTGATGAACTTTTGAAATTAATTATAACTTGAACGGTGGTAGTTCAAGTAGTATTTGGAAAAAGATATAAGTATATTGGAGTATCTTGTAACTTCATCTTTTAAACTTATATCTTGTAAATGATTATCTTATGTATGACAAAGATTTTCAGAAAAACGTTGAGACAAGGTTAGATATATTAGATCACCTTGCAACGATATTTTTATACAGTTATAAACTGGAACTTTGTGTATATTATGCATGGAAGAGGACTTCCAAGATTTTGAAAAGTATATATGTATATATACTAAATATTTTGTGACTTCATCGCATTAAAATATCAAACTTGGTTCATTTCTTTTGACCAAGACTTTCATGAGTACTATGAGAAGGCTCATATATTGTTAATCATTATACATATTATTTTGGTGGGCTTGCTGCTCACCTTTGCTTTCTTCTTTCATCACACAACATCAGATAGACAAGATGAACAGGACCAAGCTCCCAATTCGCGAGCGGATAGGAAACATTCCGCAGTTTCCTATAGGCGTTGATGTCGCTATAGCTGAGGTAGGAACTACCAATAGGCTAGGCTTTCAACTTTTGATGTACCAGATTTATGTATATTTATGAATTGTAATAATGGCAAAGAAATGTAAATTTATTCAGAAAACCTTTTAAGGTGTATTGCAGATAATTGTGGAATAAAATGACTTGTGGATATTTTTGGATGTTCATCTCTGACACTATAACGTGTGGTGTGTGTGTTTATTGTGGGGTCACAGTACAGAATAGTTGAGTAATTATTAAGATTGGGTGTTATTAAGGGAAATGGAACTCGTGACAACCCGGATCCCCGACCCTGGATTTGGGGGCGTTACAGAAATGGTATCAGAGCTAAGCGTTATAAACCTCAGAGATGATGTGACGTTAAGATAATAAGTTCAATAAGATAATAAGAACTCTTGCCAAGTTCATAATCGGACTACCTAACGTAGTACTGACAGTTAAAACCCTTATGGGAACCCCTATAAATATCGTGATAGTAGCGTAGTTCGTTATCGTACATGGTAGCGGGACTCCGAACCCTGAGGTTGAGGAGCAACAGCGCGATGATGTTTTATTACTAATTGGAGATCGGATTGTGGATCCGATAGAGTGTCCTAATGCAGAACCGAATGATGTTGATATTGAGGATGTAGCGGTTGAGGATGTTGTCCTAGAAGGGATAGTTGTTGAGGAGGATCCCGTGGAGGATCCAGACAAGAATGAATAAAGGACCACTCAGGAATTGATGACCATGGTTAGGGAAACTACCAGAGGTAGGATTGGTCGGTCACTACCGGAGGTTCGTTCAAGTTTGTAAAGATAGTAGCCCCCTTTAACGCGGCTTACTCGTAAGACTGAGAAGTTCGAATGGACAGAGAAATGCGAGAACAGCTTTCAAGAACTGAAGCAAAGGTTGGTGACGGCCCCTATGCTAGCGTTGCCGGATGGAAAAGGAGATTTTGTGAAGTGTAGTGACGCTTCGCACAAGGGCTTAGGGTGCGTGCTTATGCAGCACGGTAAGGTAATCGCGTACATGTCAAGACAATTAAGGTAATATGAAATTCGATATCCCCACCCATGAGCTTGGGCTCATGGCAATAGTTTTTCCCTAAAGATTTGAGGCACTACTTGTATCGAGAGAAGTGTGAGATTCATAAACCATAGGAGCTCTAGTACATTTTTATGTAGAAAGAGCTCAACATACGCCAGAGGAGGCGGTTAGAGCTAATCAAGAATTATGATTGGGAGATTCTTTATCATTCGAGGAAAGCCAATGTGGTGGCTGATGCCCTTAGTAAAAAGGAGAGACTCAATACAGACCGAATTATCGGAAAAGAACATATTGTGCCAGAAAAAGTGATGAATGAAGGCAGAGAGCCAACAAATAGATATGAGATTAATACCGAGAAAGATGATAAGGGAATAATGAGGTATTCCTATAGAATTTGGGTTCCAAATGGTCAAGAGCTTAAAGATGAGATCTTAGATGAAAGTCATAGTTCAAGGAATAAGATTAAGGGCAAACCCTGAATGTGATAGTCAGGGAGGACGCCATCAAGATAGAAGGAACCCATAACATAATGAAGTGGAAAATGAGGATTTTAACGTATAAGATAACCCCAAGTATGGGAGAAGGATGAAACATTTCATACTAAGGAAACAGAAAGTCGAGTAAGGAAAGGAGACCCGAGACGGTACTCCTATACGGAAATTCATGGACCTGTCTAAAAAGAAGTTAGACTATTATCCCCAACCACCACCTTGAGGAAACAATGCGGTAGGAAATTCTTTCATGACCTTTAAGTCGCTAAGCTCTCAGAGTTCCAAGGAACAAGCTGACCCAGCCGAGGCAAGAGCCTGGCTAAAGGAAATATAGGAATCATTTGAGATTCAAAATGATTGATGAACCACAAAAGACTGTTTTTGTCACTTACCCTCCTAAGAGAGAGACCGCCCGCTGGTGAAAGGCCAAGGAAGGAATGGAGCAAGAGATTATAATAAACTGATTTAAATTCAGTCAATTGTTTTCGGGAAAGTAATTCCCAAAGATAAGGAGATAGTGTAAAAGCTTTAGAGCCAGAACAAAGGCAGACGAGTATGATGAATTATGAATCTAAGATGTAAAAGTTGTCAAGATTCGTTCTGAAAACACGAATCCAGAATGACGGGATGTTTGAAATCAATGCTTATGTTGTGTTGGTTCATGAAATAATGATAAGAGAAAGGAATATAACGGCAATAGAGTTTGAGGAATGATAAGGGAGTTGGGTATGAGGAAACCCTAAAGACTCGTAGAAATAGAAATAGAAGAGTATGTAATCGTCAGGATGAGGGTGATTCACCATGAGTTAAAATTGATGGTTGAGGGCATAAAAGATACATATATTTTATCCCCTGTAAGTTGGGAAGATTCGAGGAAACCTTGAGATAATTCGAAGGATAAATAATGAGACGCGGATAGACTGAGGAGACAAGAAAGTAAGAAATTAAGAAAATTGGATGAAGGAAGTGACCTTCAAGAAGGTGAAGTGTAAGACCGGTGGCATGATACCCAGAAAGGGAGACGCCAGATATGAAAGATATCCCAACATTGAGGTGACTATTGAGATAAACAACAAAAGTAAATAAGGAATTATTAAGAAGAAGTTCACGTTGAACACGAACAATATCTTCCAGAACATCCTTGTTATCATTACCAGATTAGGCAAGAAAAGCGGATAACCGTTGTTATCTTTTGGAGGCCATTTTGATTAACCTCATTTTGTATACAGATGTTATTGTGAAATTAGGCATATACTATCGAGGTGGGAATGATTGAATAAGACACCCTTATCAAGGATATATGACTTGATTTATCCATGGAAGGATGCAGGTACCTTTTAAAGGTGGAATTAAGAATAGAACATCGGTAAATCCTAGGGGAATGCATAAAGGTTGGCATTTCACCCTTAATAGGGACAGTTTGAGTTTTGACAGGATGAATTGGAAAGGATTAAGGTAATAACAACCTTTAAGAATCAGTGGAGAAATTTTTCAGAAGTATATAGACAATGGTTCTAGAAATAGTAAATGGTATTTCGATATGCCCTGTATCTAGGGAATACAGGAGGAACTATTGAAAGATAACCTTAGAGGTTTTGCATGGAGATAGGTAATATTCAAATTTCTCAAGAATAAAAATGTTGATAAAAGGAATATGACGTAATTATAATGATGCCAAGTGGGGCACGTGTTAAACCACGAGAAAGTATGGATCGAACCAGTAAAGGTCGAAATTGTTGAGGGCAATTAGGACCTAAGACAAAAGATGTTCTAAGTACGATCGAGAGTCAGTCACGACAGTGATTAACCTCTAAAGACTGAGGCAATAACTTATGGAAAAATGGTGATTTTTTTTTCACTCATTAGATTTTAATGAAAACATCTTCACATCAGCTGTGATGGAAATGAGGTAGAAAATTTAGTTGAAGGTGGTTAAAAGACATTGATTATAAGGAACTATTACTATCAGGAAAGGCCAAAGAGGTGGCCGACACTTTAACGGTAAAAGGATAATTGTAGGCGCTTGTGCCAAAGAATACAGTGATGATGGTTAAAGCTGTGAAGGTTGTATTATGGGTTGGAAGATTGACATTCCTTCTGATGACTGTGCAATACCCAACCGTAATAGTAGTTGGTAAAGGTTTAATTCGTGTAATCGCCATGAACGGGCTATCTATCTTAGAAGGTCCTATCTTGAGATAAGCCAGGACCATATTTTAAAAAGGACTAAACAAACCTTTGAGTTAAGTCTTCTATTGAAGGCATATGATTAAGAATGGTATTAACCTGCTATCGTTGCTTTGAGCGAAACTCTTCTGCAATTTTATCTGCTTCATGTCATGTATGTATGTCAGAATCAGGAGTGTACTCCATGAATCATGAATGGTGATTATGTTACCTCCTTAGAAGGATTTGATACGACATGTATGGACTCCGTATGGTTAGATATTAAGACTTCATGGAAAATGAATGACTACAGTAGGTCAGTGGTGGACCATAGTAAGGCAGCAATGATTCTGCGAGTATTGAGCTGATTACAACCGTGAGAGTTGTATTGGAATGGGTGTTGAGATTGAGTACCACTAATCGGGCCGTGGTAGTGTATAAGTTATCATTGATAGACTAATTAAGTAGAGTATCTACCTAGTGAATAATTATTCTTTCTTATCAATAGAGAGTCGTATTATTATACGAGGAAGGTTGCGGTGCAAGCATAGAATTCTAGTAACGATGATGTATAGAATGAGATCCCAGATTCGATTTTCGATGTCGAGGGAGTTTCAAAGGTGATTGTGTATAAGCTCGAGGAAGAGTGTGGGTCCATAGAATGATGGACGGGATAGCGAAAATATTTAGGCATGGGAAATACGATGCTATAATGCTTAATGTTGATTTATATACGTATATGATTTGTTCTCCTATGACAAACCTCTATAGTTCAGAGGTAGGTTCCAAGCCAGATATTTTGTGGCAGTATATTTTTTTTCATATATACAATTCTCTTCAATTCGTTCTTTTCTCTTCTTTTCATTTCATGTAAGCTGAGAAGAACAACCCTTCCAGAAAGGGGAGGTATTGCCGAATGACTATCTATCTGTGTGATAGAAGCCTAGTAGGATACCATCTATTGTTTAATTGCTTGTCAAGTACTAAAGGCTGGCCACCTTCTGTACTAACTATGCGATATAACAAGTGTTCATGATCATAGTGATCTCTCAACAAATTCCTTTACTTCTATATGAAGGATTAAGCTTTCGAAAATAGAAACAGCTGAAAAAGGAGTAATAAAGTTTTGGTGGTATTCGGAATGGAAACACATTCGTGATACTAAGGTTGACGTGGTTATTAAAAGGTTATAGAACGCTAACGAGCCAAAGGTATAACCAGTATAATATTAGGAATGGAAGGTAATAGCGATTACAAACTGGAAAAGAATGGGTATTGAGAAGCAAAAGCTCTAATGCTAAAAGCTATAATGAGAGTCTGTGCAATAGAATTGAAAGAATTTGGAATGATCACTTAACGCGGATTAAGTTATCTTACGACAATAGATCATATGTCATTATCGAGATGTCGCCTTATGAGATCTTTGAGGGAAGACAATGTCGATCTCCCTTATGTTAGGATGAAGATGTAGAGCGCAAGATGCTCGGACCCGCAGTAGTCCAAAGGACCAAGGATATGATAAATCTAATCAGAGGATGGCTGGTAGTAGCCCAAGATGGGAACATGAAGTATGTTGATTTAACACGAAAGGACAAGGAATGGGAAATAGGGGACCTAGTAATGTTATAGGTATCCCTTGGGAAAAGGGTTGATGAGATTCGGAAAGAAAGGAAAGCTAAGTCCACGAATTGTTGGACCCTTGGATATATTAAGACGTATTGGGAGGATAGCATATGAGCTAGCCCTAACCCCGAACATGTAGCAGGTCGTAACATGTTCCACGTATCAATGTTAAGGAAGTGTAATTCAGATGCCAGATAAATAGGGGCATATGAGCGCATAGACATGCAACCCGACGTAACCTATATGAAGTGACCAGGAAGGGTTATAGAGTGAAAAGGAACAAGTGCTTAGGAGAAAGATTATCAAACTAGGCAGAGTTTGGTGGTAGGACCACAATGTGGGAAAATTTACTTGAGAGTTAGAAAGTGCAATGCTAAGAGGGTATCCCTATTCATTTTCTATCTGATTCCGGGACGGAATCCTTTTAAGGAGGGGAGACTGTAATAACCCCAATTTTTGGAAATTTTTGAAACCCTTATGAATAGTGTTTTTGCTGAATGAGAAAACTTTTCATGCCACACTATGTAGGGGTTCTGATATGGATATTCTGAGATTTTATTAGTACTATATATGGTATATAAGTGTATGTAAAGATCGTCAGAATCCAATTCCGAACACTTTGATTTTTCCCGGAAATCTACTAGATACGAAAAGAATTGAATATAAGGTAACAGGATACGAAGGATTTAAATTAAAGAATTATAAGAGAGGATCATAAAAAGGAATATAATGTATTGAGAAAGGTTAAGGGAACCCAAGTAATAAGATCCCGGGTATGATCCCTCAAACGATAAACGAAAACGAAAGTTAAGCGAACCGTATAACAGATCAGCGGTCATTAGGCAAACAATTAGGAAGTTAATCAAAGGGATTAGAGAGAGTGATGTCACCCAACCAATGAGAAGGGGACAAGGAGGGAAAGATGACATCACAGCATGACATAGGCATGACATAAGGAGGAAGGAGATGTGGATGGTTATTAACCATACAAAATCAAGGTTAATTAAGTAATTAACCTAAAACAACACAAAAATCAACCAACCAAAAGCAAAACAAGGCAAAACACAAAAATCTCTCTTTCTTATTCATCTTGCTCTCGGCTTTTTGAAGAAATGCAAGGATGAGAATTTCAAAACCCTAGCTACACGCCTTCAAAAATTAAGAGGTTTGTTTCTTTAGCTTCCATAATTCATAACTAAGATGAGCCATAAGTTTAAGCTCAAGATTCCATGTTTAACATAGCTAATTAATTCATCAAAGTTCTTGGTGAATAGTGTTTTCAAGAAACTAACTTTGTATTTTCTTAGGTTTCTTCAAGATCCAAGTTTAGTAGAGATAGTTAGTGGTTATTTAAGGCTTCCTAAGTGATTCTCCACTCTCCAAGGAAGGTATAACTTCTCAAACCCTTAGTATTAAGTTTTGTTGGTTTGGATTTCATAATGTTAGATGATGGGTTAGTGTAATGAGTGTGTACTCATGATAGAGCTTTGTTTAGTAAGTGGTTTTGTTGATTTTGGAGTTAGGAGTGATGCTTGTTAGATTTGAAGTTCTTGGTCACATTTTTTGACTTGGTTTAGATGAATAAATTGGTAATATTGAGTTGATTTGGGGCTGTTGTAATGTAGTTTAGATGGAGGTTTGATTGGGTTGTGAATTGGAGTTGAAATTGTAGTTGTTTGAATTGGTTTAAATTTGGGAAATCGCGTAAACATAGCCGTCGTAACGTTCGATTTTCTTTAGACTGTTTTTGTGCATAACATTAGGACCCGAGAACCCCTGCTAGATTATGACCATTGCCATGTTTTGATATCTCATGTTACGAGCTTCGTTTTGATATGTAGTTCGTTCGATTCCGATGCTCGGTTTAGGAGAAACGACCGTTTCAAGTAACGGCGTTTCGCGAAGGAAACTTTTCCACTTGCCTTACTTTGAAACCTTGGTTAAGGACCTTAAATGACTAATTGGGGTAAGAAACATTTATGGTAAGTGTGTTAGGCATTTGGTAAGACACTCGCGAAGGAATCGCCTTAAAACTCGTAATGGTTAACTTATTAAAAATGGTGGAGCCGAGGGTACTCGAGTGACTTAAGAAAATCAGTAAGCGCAAAACAAGCGTTAGAGTCTAAGTTAGTTAAAGTATAGATTTACAAGTGACTTTGGTTTAATTCCATCATTCTCAGAGAAGAAAAAGTTATGTGCATATTCCAAATTACAATAAAAGAATATTACACTTTAATTCCATCAACATAGATCACGATCCCGTCTTCGATTCTTAACATAAACAAAAAAAGCTGATCAGTACTATTTACGTTCACAACTTGTTATTCGATGTAGACCACAGTATAAGCTAAATAAATTAGCAAATATAAAATAACAATGTAAGCTGAATAGCATATGCTGAAGCAATCCCTTATAGGAGGTTCCCTTCATAGAACATGATGGTCCTGCTATTACCTTTTCATCCACTGCAAAGCAATCATCTTACTAGACATGTTCTGACATAAGTAACTCTGCTAAAGGAGTCACTACAAGAAACATGCCTTTTTTCCGACCGACTTAACAACAACAGACTCATAACATGGGGTAATACCGACCGACCCAAAACATAAAAGGTATTTAGAAATCCTTGAGGTAAAGATTAAGGGTATTACATTCGAAATTTGGCAAGGATATTGTATTCACTCTGGAGATCACCTAAATCTATGTTATTGAACGGATGTCAGCTAACTCTCCGTACAGGTGCAGCACCGATGGTGTAATTATGAAAACATGTCCAGATTCGTTTCCAATTAAGAGCAATTTTTTAAGTTACAAGTAATGGAAAAATATGAGGACATAGCATCTGATTTTTGGAATATTATCGTTTTTATTTTCCACATATTTTCATTTACAGGTGTGCGTAGATCAACTGGCAGAAATTGTATCCCATTGGAGTAAGAAGAGTCATTCTTTATTTCAATCAAGGACTAAGAATAAAAATGATAAGATATACAGAAAGAGATCTATCTACAAATGAAACCAAATGTTGAGGTATCGAGAATGCTTAACACGTCTTTACACCAGGAAACAGAATGAACTTAAGTATATGCTAAGTACGACACGTAGAAGATCTTGAATTTCTTTAGAGTCCCTACCTAGATTGTAATGACAAAGGATGAATGCACAGAAATAAAAGGAATGAGAGCTCAGCTTTAACACTCAAGAAAACAAATAATTCATTCTCCATTGGGAGTTTGACTGGTGAAACATCTTCCGTATTATATTCCTTTAAGAGATCCAGGGTATATTTCTTTTGAGAAACAAAGAAACCCTCAGCTGTTCTATCAATCTCCAACCCCAAAAAATATCTCACATTGCCAAGATCTTTCATGTGGAAGTTCACAAACAACATTTTCTTCAATGCAGCAATATCATGAGGAGAATTTCCAGTAATAAGGAAATCATCAACATAAATTAGAACCAGCACTATGGTTTTCTCCGTAGTTCTAACAAACAGACTATAATCAGTTTTTGATTGTATGTAATTATTGTTGATCAAGGTTAGAGACAACTTACTGAACCATGTTCTAGGAGCTTGTCTCAAACCATACAATGATTTGATTAAACGGCACACCAAACCCTGAGCTGAGCTTGAACAATTGGCATCAGATGAGTAAGAAATTCTGCTGCCTAAGCCCTTGTAACCAGGTGGAAACTTCATATAAACAACTTCTTGGAGGTCACTATGCAAAAAAGCATTGGTGACATCCATTTGTATCACTGTCCAGTCCTGTATAGCAGCAACAGCCAACAGGGTTCTCACAGTTGTGAGCTTAGCCACAGGAGCAAATGTGTCCATGTAATCCACACCATAAGTTTGCTTGCACCCCATAATAACCAGTCTTGCTTTATGTCTTTCCACAGTGCCATCTGCATTGAATTTTGTCTTAAATACCCACTTGCAACCTATAGACTTCTTTGAGGGTGGAAAATCTATCACTTCCCAAGTGTTGTTCATCTCCAATGCTGCCAACTCTTGATTCATAGCATCTATCCAGTGGTGATGTTTAATTGCTTGAGAAAAAGTTGTAGGATCAGTGTTGGAAGTATATGAGGCCAAAAAACAGTTAAACTTAGTATGAACAAGATGATCAGTGACCTGTGCAACATTAGAAGACAATGAGTGAGAATACTGATCCAACCAGGCCGGAGGTTTAGTTTGTCTAGAAGATCTTCTTAGAATAGGTTCAGATATAGGAGAAGGACTAGAATCAGGTGAAGTACAGTGTGAATTGTCATCAGAATCCTCATTATTAGAGTCAACAATATTATCAGTTTGAATAAACTCATCACAATCAACTGTGGGAATAGAACTGGAAGTAACAGATGGCATATCAAGTGGCAAAGGTTTTAGGTATGATGAAACAGATGGTGAGGATGATTTATTAAAAGGGAATACAATCTCATTGAAAACAATATCTCTACTAATGAAGGACTGCATTGTAGAGAGATTGAGCAATCTATAACCCTTATTATCTGGTGGATATCCTAACAGCACACAAGGGACACCTGTGGCACTAAACTTGTCAATATTAGCGTCAGGATTTGAAGCAAAACTAAGACACCCAAAGGCCTTCAAATGACTATAATCAGTGGGCTTATCGTACAAAACTTCAAAAGGAGTCTAATTCTTTAACACAGGAGTTGGCAGCCTATTTATGATGTGTACAGCAGTAAGAACAAACTCTCCCCAATATTGCATAGGCAATCCAGATTGAAATTTTAAAGACCTAGCCACCTCCAAAACATGCCTATGTTTTCTTTCAGACCTAGCATTTTGCTGGGGTCTATTGATACAAGATTTCTGATGCACAATACCACACTCATTATAGAATTTAACACATACTTCAGTAGCAAACTCAGGTGCATTATCAGATCTTATGCACTTGATTGACTTATCAAAATGAACCCTGACATAATTATAGAACGCCTTGAAACAAGCAATATAGTCCGATTTTTGTTCCATCAAATATAACCAAGTCATTCTAGTGTGATCATCCACTAAGGTCAAGAAGTACTTGAATTTCTTTCTAGTGCAAACTTTATATGGACCCCAAGTGTCTAAGTGCACTAAATCAAAAGCATTACTAGCGTAAGATTCACTAAGGGTAAAAGGGAGTTTAGTGAATTTTGGCATGGGACAAGTGAGACAAACCTGTCCATTCATTGGCAAGTGAGACTGCAGCATTGAGATATGCTTCATTTTTGTCACTGAAGCATGTCCTAGTCGTAAATGCCACAGGTTGATGTCTACAGCATTAGCAGCAGCACACTGAGATTCATTTCCCACTTGTGTACATCCTGGAGCTTCATCAGTCTGATCAAACAAGTAATACAAACCATTGTATACTCTTCCTACTGCTTTCAAGATCTTTGCCTGGATAATTTCACATGTTTCAGGAATCTGACATCACACTTGTTATCAGTAGCCAACTTATGAATGGAAAACAAATTGTGATTGAACTTCGAAACCACCAAGACATTGTGCAAAATCAGACCACTCTTTAACCTCATATCTCCTACATGTGTAATTTTGGATACATCACCAGTGGGAAGAGTTATGGTAAGATTTAAGTTTGCCAGCTTCACATTGACTAATTTTTCCACAGAACAGGTCATATGATCGCTTGCACCTGAATCGATAATCCAAGCATTGTGACTTGTTATTGACAGATTGCAAGCAACCATGCCTGAGAATCCCATCTCCAGTTCTTCTTCAGTATCTGAACCTCTGTGCACATTACCAGAACCACCAGGCATGAATTTTAGCAAGTGCTGAAGTTGCTGAGCACTGAACATCACATCCTCTTCTTTCTGCACTTCTTGTGTTGCAGTGACATTGTTAGCCTGCCTCTGGTTTGGCTGTTTATTATTGCCATTCCATCTGTTTTGACCCTGTAGCTGATTTCCTCTTGGGACAGGCTTTTTATATTTATAGTGCCACCTTAGGTATCCTGTAACACTCCAACACCTTTCATTTGTGTGATTCTTACCACCACATGTTGTGCAATTCAAGGTATTTTTCTCAACAGGGGCTCTACTATACATGGCCGTGTGTTCAATTTCGACAGCCGACAACACATCCCTCTGAGATTCCTCTTGTTGCGGCATAGCACAAGCAGCCTCAACAGTGGGCAAGGGATCTTGCATCAGCAACTGACTCCTCATAGCACTGTAAGCATCCTCTAAACCATTCAAAAACATAAACAACCTGGATTCCTCTTTTTGCACCAGCATAGCCTTGAGAAAAACATTAACATCATCTACCACAGTTGTTACTGTGGGCAACAAATTCATCGAATCTAACTCTTCCCAAAGACTACTAACAGCTGTATAATACTCATGAATCTTCATCTTATTTTGAGTTATACTAAACAGTTCCTTATTAAGCTTATACTTTCTTGACCCATTACTCAACTGAATAAAAATTTTCAAGTTGTTTCCAAATCTCATGGGCAGAGTTAATAAACAAGATAGAACGTTTAATATTATCAGAAACGTTACCATGAATCTAGGAATTAACAAGATTGTTGCAAGTGTCCCACTGCAGTCCTTGAGCCTCATCAGTGGTGCTTCTTTTGACTATACCATTCAGAAATCCCAGTTTTCGTTTGGACGAGATCTGAATCTCAAAGGTCCTCCTCCAGCTTCTATAGTCACCAACACCCTGTAATTTTGCAACACTAATCGACAGAGGTCCATCTGAAGGATGAAGGAACAATGGGTTTTGCATATCTGCAAAATTGAATCTTCCAGCAGCAGCCATGTCGAAGTATCAGCAAGAGATTTCTCAAAAAAGAACTGTTTAAAAAAAACACAATGATGAAGGAGAATGAATAAACAATAAGTGTTTACCAGCTAAACAAAAAACTCTCAAAATATCAATTCTATGCACTCTCGCTCTGATACCATAATGACAAAGGATGAATGCACAGAAATAAAAGGAATGAGAGCTCAGCTTTAACACTCAAGAAAACAAATAATTCATTCTCTTTTATCCAATCTGTCCCTCAATCATTATATGCCAATGATGAGAAGGATTGGAGGACACACAACCATAACGGTCTTAGAAATACCAAATGTACCCCTACTGGTCTTAGCTTATTACATGACAACAGGTGTCAACAGGAAACAAAAAACAGTAAATGACAAAATAAATAAAGTGCTGATAACATGAGCTGAGCTGAGCTGGGACCATTCCTCGTTAGATTGTGTATATATAAAGTGAAAATCCTGGTGAGTTGTTCATCATCAAGCAAATGTACTAATGTATTACGGGGCAATACTCCACTTGCAGTAGCTACTAAAACTGCGGATTGTGAATATTGACTTTCACATGACAGATTAGTGATTAGCTCACCGCCAAGGGAGATTTTCCCCGCAATTCAGCTGTACTAATGATCATAAATTAATATCTTTATTCATATCATGTCATAGGATGTCCTCCTTTATATGAACTCTGAATCTGCTTCTACATTAAAAAAGACGATTCATTTACATATTTATAATGATCTATTGTTTTCTTCATATATGCAATGACAGGTACATATTAATATTGTACATCTCATCTCTTGTCTTTGGTAGGAGAGTTACTCAGTTCTTCAGCTTTCTTGTAAGCATCATACTATAGTGCTAGTAATAGTAGTAGCAATCTTAACTACAGGACTAAATTCTTATATTTGGATGTAGGATAATAAGAAAGATATGCTATATATATTTACTAAGATTTTATATCATTCTCTTTTAGCATTTGCAGACTATTTGGAGTAGGAAAGGCGGAAATAATAACCACCACTTAACCTCCTTATACATTTTTATGTTTAGGAAGATACATTACCGAAATCAGACTATAGTTAAACCTTGGTAAATGAATACCCTCGGGATCCACAATCAGCTAGCTCAGTGGGTACGAGCTAAAGACTTCTTGTGATTAGCAGAATTATAAGTCTGGAACAAAATTATATATTTTCTTCCCAAATACATGAACTGATTTATTGACAATATAGGTACCATGCAAAAAACAGATTAAGCTAATTAATAAAAGTTGTGTTTTCTACCCTGATTACTTCCATGAATCCATGGTAACAAATTGGCAAATCAGGTGCCAAACAAATTTTTCTCTAGCTATATATGATAGTCAAAATTTTGAAATTAATCATTTATTTAGAAAAATGAGATCTCCATCCATAATCAATGGGTCGAAAGAGCTTTACTGAAGAGTTTGTTGAACTTTCCTGTCTCCATACCCTTGAGATCCTTAATCGTAGGGGAAGGATTTATTATGTATAGGATGTGCTTCTGAATTGTACGTACTTAAAAATTCTTCTTCGAGCTCTAAGTGGTATTTCCCATAGTATGGTAAATAATAATTTGGGTAACAGTAATTGAACTATCCATGAATAAGATGATGACGATGATAATGATGTTGAACACTATACATGTAACACTTTCAGTAGGGTAATGCCACTTTGAATAAGTGTTGCTAGAAACTGGAGCTACCGTAAAACTAGGATTCTTAAATTTTGGAACACCTTTGTTAACTGATGCAACCCTTTTTCTTATAACATTAATGTTTTCTAAGCAATAACTTTTATAGTTTTAGGACAAAAATAAGACCAATTAAGATGACATCTATTTTTTGTTGTAACACTTGTATGCAACTACAATGGGTAACATATTTAATCAGCAACACTTTAAAATGTTACTACAATATATACTCAATATCTGAAACACGTTATCACCCTACTAAAATTGTTGCTATAGCGTTTCATACAAATGCAACACTCTTTCTAGACAACAGTGTTGCAACACTTTATATGCACCTCCAGCTGGGTAAAATTGGTGATCAGCAACACATTGAGAAACTACTACAGCTACAGTATTCATAATTGCAACACTTTAACTCTAAGAAGAAAGGGTGGGGCACCCCATTGAGACTGTAATTCTTTTCGTTGACTTTAAATCAGCACAGAGACTACGTCTTTTACTAACAATCGATATCAATTGGGAATCCTAATTCTCTAGAGCAGCAGGAGAAGAGAAGAGATGATTGAGGTGACTTAAACGTGGGTGAAATTTGTGTGTATCGTATGTATACATGGGATATGGGTTTGGGTCAATTGACTATCGAAAAGAAAGAAGTGACTTGGGTCTGTTGGTTTAGTTATAGGAGGCTACTTAATTTGTTTTTTTTATTTCTTTAATTTTAATTGGTAATTAATTTACTTATTAATTTTTATTTGTACCCTACAATTTTTGTTAGGTGTTGCGCATGTGTACGTGGACAGTAGCCGACTAATATTTTTTCAATCTTTGAAGAAAGAATGACAAAATTACTGCGTTTTAACACTTCTATAACCAAAATACCAGTTCTCATGATAGGTGGCCAAAAATACCTTTATATTAAGCCTCCTTCAAATGCGTATTAATTTTTTAAAGCTACATATATAATATTTTAATCTGCTACATACATATATAACACATCCAAACTGCTAATGGCATTTATCCTCAAAATTGAAGTTGGGCTATTAGTCAAATATACGAGATAAACCCGGGATACTGACCAAGTTGACAAAATAAATTAATAACCATTATTAATAAGCGAAACCTCCTTTCAAGTGGTACTTGGTTTCACTTATTTTTTGGTACCACCACCTTTTTGTTTCACTTTTTATGATTCATGTTATAACTCTAACTCTAATTGTATTATTATCCTTTTTTATTCCAATATGCCTTATAATCCTATATATATATATATATATATTATTATTATTTATACCCGTTTTCCTTTATTAATAAATTTTTTAAGTGATACTTTGTTTTCACTTATTTTTTGTTTCTATCACCTTTTGTTTTTTTTTGTTTTTATGATTCATGGTGTAACTCTAGGTGTAATATTTTTATCATTTTTCAATCCTATATGACTTATTATTCTATATGTATTATTTTTACCCATTTTTCTTTATTAATAAACGAAACATATTCACTTATTTTTTAGTTCCACAACCTTTGGGTTTCACCTTCTATAACTCCAGGTGTATTATTTTTATCCCTTTTTATTCCTATATGACTTATAATTGTATATGTATTATTTTTTATTTTTACTCATTTTCAAATTTTTTATAAGCCATAAGTTTTTTATTATTTTTATAGGTTTGAATCCTATTTTTAATTATATTTTAAAATAAAGAAATTCATAAATTGGCTCAACTAAATAGGTTCCGAGAAATATAAACCACGACCAAGTAAATAGGCCATGTGTTTAATTTGGAATTTTTTGATTTGTTGGTAGAATTCCATTTTAATAAAATGGTATGAATATTATAAAAGTTGTATTTTGGTTTCACCAGTAGAAAATAATAAAATTGTTCAAACCGTAATATGATTACAATTCTATTTTCGTAGAACTCGAGATTATTTCTTGATAGGGTACTTGGTTTCATCTTAATACAGTTACGCCGTATTTTGGTTCCACCTCTATAGTTCTCTTTCATGTAGAGTTCTATATTATTTTTTTAACAAAATATAGATTGGAATTATATTATAATTACGATATTTATATTTTTCGTAGATTTTTTTTTATTAAAATAATAAAATGGAATCATTTAAACAGTGTTATTATTAATTAATAGGGAAATCATCTTTTAAGGGATACATTGGTTTCAACTCTTTTCGGTTTTACGAACTTTTGGTTTCACCCTTTTTTAAATCTTGCTATAGCTCTAAATATACCATTTTTATTCTTTTTTATTCATATATGACTTATAATTCTATATATAATACTTTACCCATTTTTTGATTCTTATATACCACATATTTATATTGTTTTTATATAAACAAAATCGTATATACATTGTAATTTCTAGATTCATACATACAGAATGCTATTTTAGCACCAATTGCAAATTTGTACATACATAATGAATATTTTATCAGAAAAAATTATGCAATCACAAACTATATAAAAACACAAATTCAGCAAACAATAAGAAATTTAATATGCAATTACTTAGTGCTGTTGATTTAATTTTTTGGTAAATTTCCCATCAACTGTTTCGCGACTAAAGTTTTGATGTAAAATATTAGTTATGTCCTTTTGAACAATAGATACATAATAACGTTGAGTTTGTTGTTATAATAAGATTTGAATTAGTGAAAGCTATATATAATTTAAAAATAAAAATTGCAATAATTGTACAATTTTATTTATTATATATTTTAATAAAAAAATTAAAATAAATTTTTATAATCAATATTAAATATTGATATTTTGAACTCGGCCCGTGCTTTGCACGCGTTATCTACTAGTTAAACCTAATACCCAAATGTGACATGCGTAATATAGCTTATACCCATTAGAAAAATATGTATTAGACTTACAATGTTACCTCTTTGTCCAATGCTTATTACTTTCTGATTCTTTCTTTTAAAAAAAATTTAAAATAATACTCCTCTTATAAATGCGTAATTGGTATTACCTATTTTTGAAATGTGTGATTGGATGGTAAATATGGCCTCCCACTCGGCATAGTGGTATTGTTGTCAGGAGACTTAAAATATTTGTTATTTTTGGCCTTCTCCCATCTTTTAATTATTAAGAATGCATTTGGCTTTTAGAATATTGAACTCGATTATTTGAATTTAAATGCCACTATTAGATCATTATGTATATATACATTGTATATAATATTTAAATTATATATAAAATATATATTGTAATATTCACTATAAGAAAAACAGGTAAATATGACCGGTTAAAAATCAGTTGTATTTAGTTAAATTCGACCGTTTTCGGTCGTATTTAACTAAATACGACCGGTATTTGGACCGATCATATTTGCTTGAGTCATGTTTAGTAAATCGAACGTATTTAGTATACGAGCGGCTAAATTCGGCCGAAAGCGGTCGAGATTGTTTTTCACCTAAAATTTAAAAATCCCTCCCAAAAAATTGAATTTTTGAAAAAATTTGAAAAGTCCGCCTAAAATATAAATTCGACCGTATATGGTTAAAAATATTGTTCTGAATTCGACCAAATGCGGTCGAATTAAGGAGCACTGGATTTTAAAAAAAAAACTCACAAAAAAATTCTCAGATTCCAGGGAACTTCAAAAAATCCGGCAACCATTCTGATAACTCCGATGTTATCAAAAATGGGGGGTTCGGTTCAATTTCGCATAACAAATCATTCTAAATCGTTTCCAAAATCCAAAACTAATATCAACAATGATGTATCAACGATACAATCCATTTTCCCATCAAACTGACCATTTTCCGGCCAAATCGAGATAATGAAAAATTCAACCAAATTCAACACTCAATATCACCAAACAAAGCCAAAAACCTATACAATCAATTACCAATAATTAATTAACATATATTTACTATCAAGAACAAAACAAATTATTTAAAAATCATACCAAATTTAACTTTACACAAATATTAAGTTTTCATTTCAAAATTTTCACATACATACTCCAACAACTTTTCTAAACACAAACCCACAATCAAAAATGAAATTAAAACACAAAATTTTGAAGACCCGCTTAATTTTTTGTTAAAAAAAATAAATATAAAAAATAGGTGTTGGAGGCGGGTGTTAGTACGGGCAGAAAATAAAAGAGATTGGCGGAAAATAAAAGAGGTTGTCCGAAAAATAAAGAAGGAAAAATGAGGGAGGGAGCATGGGAGGGGGAGGGCAGTTGAGTGGAGGGACATGGGAGTAGGGGAGGAGGAGGGGGAGTGGGGAAAGCGGGGTGGGGGTGAGGGTTTTATGTTAAAAATATTGATTTTTTAGTTATTTTAAAAAATCTAAAATCAGCCGTTGGATTTTATTTTAGTACTTGAATTTGGTACGTTGGACCTAAGTCACGTGGATCAGTGACGTGGCAAGGCTAAATACAACCACGCTCAGTTGAATTTAGGAGTGTCAATTAATATTACGTATTTTCTGTTATGAAAATTAAAATCCAGATAATTTCTATAAAAAAATATTGTTATTTATTAACTTTTTTCTTATAATATTATAATATTATTATTTATTTTAAAAACTCATTATTTTAATAAAAAATTAAAATTGTGATTTTGATAAATTTTATTATAAATTCCATTAACAAGAGTGTGTGGTTAAATTTAGAATTATGTTTAATAATATTTTATTTATTAAAATAATTGAATTTATAATAATTAAAATATAACTATTTTTTATAAATATTTTATCATATCACTAAAATATATAGATCTTGACATCTGTAAGGTTGGATCATCCATAAACATTTTTAAAAAAATTGAAACATCGGTATGGAACTAAACACTACTAATTGTGCAGGTCAAACACCTAGTTGACTGTTAAAATAACAAACCAAATTGATAGGGATAAATAAATCCTGATTATGTAATTAAATATTACATTGATTATACAATATGCGGGCTGCTAGGCCCAATAAGAAGATGTATGATATTCAGACCAAAAAGGTTAGCACATTGATCAGGCCTGATGGACCAGATCAGGCCTGATAGAACAAAGAAGGCCCAAAACCCTGATTATTAATTAATTTCGTAATTAATTAATAAGGGGAAAATCAGCTGTGGAAAAGAGTCCCAATAAGGACATAAATCCTTGAAGATTGGCCTCCAAGGAACCTCATAGGATAAGGAATCAGCTTCCTACTTCCTCGGACTCCAAAGTCCATTCTAATTCAGAGACATGACCACCAAGTCTCCTATACCAAGTCCAATTCAAGGACCACCAACATCTATATAAGGGGCCTCACCCCACAAATCAGAACTACATTTTTTGACTTGATCCTTGGCAATCAGCAAGGTACGTAGGCATCTTGTTAAGGCAGATCGAGTCACGAAATACAAGAGCAGTCAAATCGAGCCTTAAACCTCACATTCCTTAGTAATAAATACAACAATTATATATCTTAGTTTTTAACCGATAACATTTGGCGCCGACTGTGGGGACAGCACAACAACAACCATGGCGAGAATACGGAGAACAATTAGAGCCCTTGAAGGAGGAACACCAACGGGGACAACCCAAGTGATTTCGTCAACTGTGGAGATACCTCATCATTCAACCTATACAACCACGCAAGGAGAAGCCCAGATAGGGGCAACTGAACCTCAGCCACAAGAGACAATTCCCTCGGTTATTCAAGGTACGAATCCCCAAGTTCAACAACTACATACACCTGTGAATTCTCGACCCATTGGGTACGAATATTCAACTATTGTAACTACTAACCCCCGTTATGGGATGCCCCTTTACCCTGAGGTTGGAGAAAGTGGACATGCTGGATGGAGTGAAGCACAAGGGCGATCGCCCCCATACATACGAGGTTTGGCTCATATCCCTGAGGATCAAGAATTTTCTGGTCCTTACACTGAGAGAGACTCCGAATCTTCGGATGATGAAGTAGCCCCAAGAAGGAGACGTGCTGGCAAAGAGCCGATGGCTGATGGTAGCAAACGTCCTCAAAGCACCCAAGGGACGAATCCCCGAGAAGTGCAGGAAAGGATCAGGGCTTATGAGGCTGAGATTCAAAGGCTAAGGCGCGACTTGGAGGCGCACCAGACCACCAGACCCCCAGTACCTCCTAGGGGGAGCAATCCTCCTCCTATTATAGACCTGGATGGTCCAATACAAAGAAGGGTTGTTGTCCCAAGGGCTGATCCAAGCAATCTTCTTCCCCTTGGAGATCCTGATGATCCAACCCCACCATTCACTGAGGAAATAATGAATGCCCATATCTCAAGGAAGTTTAAGATGGCCACTATCAAAGCTTATGATGGCACGGGAGATCCCACTAATCATGTCAGGACATTCTTTAATGCACTGTTTTTGCAACTCGTGAATGACGCTATTAAGTGTCGTGCTTTTCCTCAAATCCTGTCGGGTATGGGTCAAAGATGGTATAGTCGTTTGCCCCCGAACTCTATCGGGTCATTCAGGGAGTTAAGTCAGGCTTTTATTAAGCAATTTATCAGCGGGAGAGTGCATGAGAAAAGTTCAGCATCTCTCATGAGCATCGTACAGGGAGGAAAGGAATCCTTGAGAGAATACCTGAATCGTTTCACAAAGGAGGCTTTAAAAGTCCCGGACCTTGATGACAAGGTAGCCATGATAGCACTACAACAAGGAACTAGGGATGAATTCTTCAAGATGTCTTTAGCGAAACGGCCCCCTGAAAGCATGTTGCAGCTCCAAGATAGAGCCGGGAAGTATATCAAGGTGGAAAAGAGCATGAGGAAGACTGTAGTGAGTAATGAGCCTAATGCAGGAAAGAAGCGAAAAATTGACCTGGAATATATCGCTAAGGACAAGTATCCTAGAACCGAGAAAAACTCTGATTCAACCCCCAAGTAGGGAGGACCTGGGCAAAAGTTCACTGAATGCGCTAAGCTGAATGCCCCTAGAAGCCAGATCTTAATGGAAATCGAGAAAGATCGAGATATACGTTGGCCTAAGCCTTTGAAGGCCGATCCTGCCAAACTAGATAAGAGCAAGTATTGCAGATTTCACAAAGATGTTAGCCATGACACCGATGAGTGTAGACAACTAAAAGATGAAATTGAGTTCCTCATTCGAAAAGGAAGGTTGAACAAATACACTGGAGAAGGAGGGGATAGAGGCAACAACGTGAGAAGAAACTTTGAGGACCGAAGGAGAGATCAAGAAGATCAGGGGTGAAATCTCCAACCTAGGGGACCGGTGATAAATACAATCTTCAGAGGACCGCGCCCCCGAGGACCTGTGATCAACACAATTTTTGGAGGACCAACTGCTGCTGGGTTATCCAAGAACTCCAGGAAAGCATATGCTCGAGAAGTTATGCATATTGTTGGGGAAGCCCCGAAGAGGGCCAGGACAGGAATAACAATGTCTTTTGATGATGCTGATCTGGAGGGTGTGAAATTTCCCCATGACGACCCGTTGGTCATAACCCCGATTATAGGGAACAGCCCGGTAAGAAGGGTCCTTGTGGATAATGGTGCTTCAGTAGATATTTTGCTCCATGACACCTTTTTAAGGATGGGATATAATGACTCACAATTAACCCCAACTGACATGCCAATATATGTATTTGTAGGAGTGGAATGCCCCGTAGAAGGAATAATCAAGTTGCCAACAACCGTAGGACAAGAACCAAGGCAAGCAACTCAGATGTTGTACTTTGTGGTGGTGAAGGCTAGTTCGACTTACAACGCTATTATGGGAAGAACAGGGATACACGCCTTCAAGGAAGTCCCTTCTTCCAATCATTCAGTTATGAAGTTTCCAACCCGAGATGGGATTTGAGAAGAGAGAGGAGATCGAAAAATGGCTAGAAGTTGTTATGTGGCCTCTTTAAGGGCAGACGGAGTTGGGGGCAGGTTCTCCCTATTGAAGACCTGGATATCCGTGAGAATGATGAGAAAAGAGGAAAGCCAGCAAAAGACTTGGTTTCAATTCCTTTAGCCCCCGAAGATCCTGAGAGGATGACTTTTATTGGAGCCAAGCTCGAGGAGCCCCTTAGAGGGAAGTTGGTGAAATTTTTGCAAGAAAATAGCGATGTGTTCGCTTGGTCGGCAGCTGATATGACAGGAATAGATCCGGAACTGATCACTCACAAGCTGAATGTGGATCCAAGTCAGAAGACGGTGAAGCAAAAGAAAAGAAGTTTCGCTCCAGAAAGACAAGAAGCTATAAAACAGGAAGTGGAAAAGCTCTTAGAGGCTGGTTTCATAAAGAAGATTCAATTTCCAGAGTGGTTAGCAAACCTTGTGATGGTGAAGAAGGCCAATGGAAAATGGAGGATGTGTGTGGATTTCACTGATCTAAATGATGCATGTCCTAAGGACTGTTTCTCGTTACCAAGGATCGATACTTTGATAGATGCCACTTCTGGGCACGAGATGCTGAGTTTTATGGATGGATTTAGTGGATACAATCAGATCAAGATGCACACAGACGACATTCCGAAGGTATCATTCATCACTGACTTTGGTGTTTATTGTTATCTTGTTATGGCATTTGGTCTCAAGAATGCAGGAGCCACCTATCAAAGGTTGGTAAATAAAATTTTTAAGGATCTTATTGGCAAGACTATGGAAATCTATGTTGATGACATGTTAGTCAAGAGTCTAGCAAAGACTGATCATATAACCCATTTGAGGGAAGCTTTTGAGGTCCTGAGGTACCACAAGATGATGTTAAATCCTATGAGATGTGCTTTCGGAGTAGGATCTGGGAAGTTTTTGGGATTGATGGTCTCCAAGAGAGGAATCGAGGCCAACCCCGATAAAATAAAAGCAACCCTGGATATGGAACCACCAAAAACTGTCAAAGATGTTTAGAAACTTACAGGAAGGGTTGTTGCCCTGGGACGATTCATCTCCAAGTCAGGAGACAAGTGCTTGTCGTTTTTCAAGTCCTTAAAGAAGGTCAAAGATTTTGAATGGAGTGAGGAAAGCCAGAAGGCATTTGAGGAATTAAAGAAATATATGGCTCAGGCCCCATTGTTGGCCAAGCTAACTTTGAACGAAGTTCTATACTTGTATTTGGCCATTTCAGAAAACACCTTGAGCGCTGTGTTGGTTAAGGAGGAACTGAGAATCCAGAAACCCGTGTACTATGTCAGCAAAATTCTGCACGGAGCTGAGTTGGGTTATTCAACCATTGAGAAGTTTGCTTTAGCTCTGGTAATGGCTTCAAGAAAGTTACGTCCTTACTTTCAGGCTCATCAAATTGAGGTTCTAACAAATCAACCCTTGAGAAATATAATCCACAGTCCTAAGGCTAGTGGGAGACTGATCAAATGGGCAATAGAGCTGGGAGAATTTGACATTAAGTATAAGCCACGAACGGCAATAAAAGCCCAGGAATTAGCTGACTTCGTGGTGGAATGTACCATACCCAACCAAGAAGTCGGGGGGCAGGAAGATACCATACTTCAAGACAAGGAAGTTGATAAAGGGGGTAAAGAAAAGGATGATAAGGAGAAAGAATATTGGGTTCTCTATTTTGATGGAGCATCAAAAATAAATTTAAGTGGAGCAGGTTTGGTGTTACAAAGCCCCGATGGGTTCTTGATTGAGTATGCCATGAAGTTAGACTTCCCGACCACAAATAATGAGGCAGAATATGAAGCTCTGATAGCTGGCCTCGGCTTAGCGGGACACTTAGGGTCAAGAACTTAAAAGTCTGTGGAGACTCGAAGCTGGTCATATCCCAGGTAAAGGGAGAGTTCGAAGCAAGGGATGATACGCTGGCTAAGTATGTTCGCCTGGTAAGGGCTGTGATGACCCAATTCAATGAATGACATATTGAACACATTCCGAGGGAGGAAAATGCTAAGGCAGATGCGTTATCAAAGTTTGCTTCATCCGATATCGAGGAAAGTTCAGGAAGCGTATACTTCCGCGTTTTGAAAACACGGAGCATTGATGTTAAGCTTGTGGCTCCTATAGGCCTGGGGACATCATGGATTGATCCCATTAAGGCACATATTGAAACTGGATGGTTGCCAAACAATGCTACTGAAGCACGGAAGTTGGCTGTTCGAGCACTAAGATACTCTTCAATAGATGGGATTTTGTATAAAAGATCTTTTGTGGTTCCTTACCTAAGGTCTCTCAGGCCTGAAGAGGCACATTTGGCTCTTGAAGAAGTACATGAAGGCATATATGGACAACACTTGGGGGGTAGAGTATTAGCTCATAAGATAACCTGTTTAAGCTTTTATTGGCCAGAAATGATGGCTGATGCCAAAGAATATGTGAAGAAGTGTGACCGTTGTCAGAAGCATGCTCCTATTATTAGACAACCCCCTGAGATGCTGACCTCCATCAACTCACCCATCCCCTTTGCTATGTGGGGAATGGATATACTTGGGCCTTTCCCCATGGCCACGGCATAAAGGAAGTTTTTAATTGTGGCCATTGATTATTTTACTAAGTAGATTGAAGCCAAGCCCCTGGCCAAAATCACAACTAAGCAGGTTGCACAATTCCTATGGGAAATCCTATGGAATTCCCCGCATCCTAGTCACTGACAATGGAACACAGTTCAACAACGAGGAATTCAAGAATTATTGTGAAGAAAATGAAATTGAGTTACGGTTCACCTCTGTGGCTCACCCACAAGCCAATGGGCAAGCGGAAGTAGCAAATCGAATAATCCTGGATGGACTAAAGAAGATCATTGAGAAATCGAGGAATAATTGGGTGGATGAGATACTCCCAATACTATAGGCCTATAGGACTACCTGTAGAGTCACGGCCGGAGCAACTCCCTCATGTTAGCATATGGGGCAGAAGCAGTTGTTCTCGTGGAGATATCACATTCCTCTCCCAGGATTCAAGCTTTCAATGCTGAGGAGAATGAGGAAGGGCAAAGATTAGCCCTAGATCTAATCGATGAAGTGCGAGATAAGGCACATGCGAAGATAGTAGAATATCAGAAAAAGGCTTCGTTCTACTACAATCTAAGGGTTAAGGAAAGATTCTTCAAGCAAGGAGACTTAGTCTTGAGGAAGGTGGAAGCCTCTGGTGTTGGGCAAAAAGGAAAGCTTGCCCCGAATTGGGAAGGGCCGTACAAGGTTAAGAATGTTCAAGGAAGGGGAACCTACAAGTTAGAAACTATGGATGGTTTCGAAGTACCAAGAACTTGGCATGCACAAAATTTGAAGGTTTACTATGTGTAAGTCAGTTGAGTACGATTCTCACTTCTCAAAATGACAAGTAGGTTTAAAAGCACCTTGAAGCTTTGCTTGCGTAGGATTTTATATTCCAGTAGAATTTACATTGTCGAGTCATTATTGTTAAGGGTCGAACCCATATTATGTAAGGTTTTGGAAAAATAGATTTCATATTAATGAGTTTGAAATTATTTCAACCTATAGATGTTTAAGTTGTGATAATACCTTGTGTGGTTTTAACAAAAATCATGCTTTGATCATTGAAAGAAGAAGACTTCAAGGATTCTTTTATAAGAGTGCATGTTGCACAACTCAAAGGGCCAAGTAGTTCAAGTTTAAATGCATATTAAGTACTAGAAAGATAAAGAGAAAGGTGCGAGTAAGAAAAGCAGCATAAAATAACCCCGAAGGGTAATAAGTTCTGATACAAACAAAGTTTAGACATAAGTTAAGAATAAAATTACAAAATAGAAAAACTACTCCTCCATGCGGGAGCCTTCATTCCCTTGCTCCTTATCAGCACCTTCATTTTCAGCATCCTTCGCAGGAGAAGCGGGAGGAGAAGCAGTGTTAGGATCCAAGATACGATCATCTGGATGAGGGGAGTTGAAGAGGGCATCTATGCTGTCCTCCGTCTCAGCCTGTTCAGGACTTATAAAGTCCTTAGGGTCGACTAAGCCTGGATGCCTCTCAGAAACCGCCTTCATGGCCGCATCCCATCCCTGAGTAAAATGTAGGGAATAAAGACCCTCATCATGAATCTCCATGAGATTCTTAAACTTGTCGGAATCCATGTAGTCATCGATGAGTTTTTCCTTATCACTCCTAAGTTTCACCAGCTCGGAATGAGCCTTAGCCAGCTCCTCCTTCTTCGTGTCCAGCTTCTTCTCCAGGGCTTTAGCTCTCTCCTCCCATTTCTTCATCTCCTTCTCAAACTCATCAGAGTTACCCTTCCAAGACCTAGCCTGATGGAGGGCCGCCTGGAAGTAGGTGTTACTCTGCAAAGAAACTTGAGTTAACACAAGTTCATTGAAATACGAAAAAGTTGGAATTTAAAAAAGAAAGAGTAGAAAGTTACCACAGCTTGGGCCTGAGAACCTAGAAGCTCAATAGTCTCGATGTCACTCCCCGTAATGATGTCAGTGAAGTCATGGGGAGTGTAATAATCCCAATTTTTGGAAATTTTTGAAACCCTTATGAATAGTGTTTTTGCTGAATGAGAAAACTTTTCATGCCACACTATGTAGGGGTTCTGATACGGATATTCTGAGATTTTATTAGTACTCTATATGGTATAAGTCAGAATCCAATTCCGAACATTTTGATTTTTCCCGGAAATCCACTAGATACGAAAAGAATTGAATATAAGGTAACAGGATATGAAGGATTTAAATTAAAGGATTATAAGAGAGGATCATAAAAAGGAATATAATGTATTGAGAAAGGTTAAGGGAACCCAAGTAATAAGATCCCGGGTATGATCCCTCAAACGATAAACGAAAACGAAAGTTAAGCGAACCGTATAACAGATCAGCGGTCATTAGGCAAACAATTAGGAAGTTAATCAAAGGGATTAGAGAGAGTGATGTCACCCAACCAATGAGAAGGGGACAAGGAGGGAAAGATGACATCACAGCATGACATAGGCATGACATAAGGAGGAAGGAGATGTGGATGGTTATTAACCACACAAAATCAAGGTTAATTAAGTAATTAACCTAAAACAACACAAAAATCAACCAACCAAAAGCAAAACAAGGCAAAACACAAAAATCTCTCTTTCTTCTTCATCTTGCTCTCGGCTTTTTGAAGAAATGCAAGGATGAGAATTTCAAAACCCTAGCTACACACCTTCAAAAATCAAGAGGTTTGTTTCTTTAGCTTCCATAATTCATAACTAAGATGAGCCATAAGTTTAAGCTCAAGATTCCATGTTTAACATAGCTAATTAATTCATCAAAGTTCTTGGGGAATAGTGTTTTCAAGAAACTAACTTTGTGTTTTCTTAGGTTTCTTCAAGATCCAAGATTAGTAGAGATAGTTAGTGGTTATTTAAGGCTTCCTAAGTGATTCTCCACTCTCCAAGGAAGGTATAACTTCTCAAACCCTTAGTATTAAGTTTTTTTGGTTTGGATTTCATAATGTTAGATGATGGGTTAGTGTAATGAGTGTGTACTCATGATAGAGCTTTGTTTAGTAAGTGGTTTTGTTGATTTTGGAGTTAGGAGTGATGCTTGTTAGATTTGAAGTTCTTGGTCACATTTTTTGACTTGGTTTAGATGAATAAATTGGTAATATTGAGTTGATTTGGGGCTGTTGTAATGTAGTTTAGATGGAGGTTTGATTGGGTTGTGAATTGGAGTTGAAATTGTGGTTGTTTGAATTGGTTTAAATTTGGGAAATCGCGTAAACATAGCCGTCGTAACGTCCGATTTTCTTTAGACTGTTTTTGTGCATAACATTAGAACCCTAGAACCCCCTGCTAGATTATGATCATTGCCATTTTTAGATAGCTCATGTTACGAGCTTCGTTTTGATATGTAGTTCGTTCGATTCTGATGCACGGTTTAGGAGAAACGACCGTTTCAAGTAACGGAGTTTCGCGAACGAAACTTTTCCCCTCGCCTTACTTTGAAACCTTGGTTAAGGACCTTAAATGACTAATTGGGGTAAGAAACATTTATGGTAAGTGTGTTAGGCAGTTGGTAAGACACTCGCGAAGGAATCGCCTTAAAACTCGTAATGGTTAATTTATTAAAAATGGTGGAGCTGAGGGTACTCGAGTGACTTAAGAAAATCAGTAAGCGCAAAACAAGCGTTAGAGTCTAAGTTAGTTAAAGTATAGATTTACAAGTGACTTTGGTTTAATTTCAACTTACTTGTTGTTTATAGGTTACCAGACTCGTCCCGAGCCATTCGTAACCCCCAGTCACTCAGGCAAGTTTTCTACCCGATATACTGTTGTTGTGATGTAAATATATGTATATGCATTATCTTATGATAGTGCATGATTGTTATTAGCAAATTTTGCGATATATTGGAGCATGCTGATATGATATATATGCATGTCTGTTTCGTAATCTGGTTATCTATCTGTTGATTCCAATGCTTATAGTTGCATAATACCTATGCTAGAAATAAGCAAGTAGTTGCGTATACCCTTAGTATAGGGGATAAAAGGTGAACATATTTCTAAACCGGGAGTCGATGTTCCCGAGTATATTATATATATATATATATATATATATTTATATATATATGGATATAGTTTTTAAAACTATTGATCGAATAAGGTTTATTCGATACCTTTATTTTACTTAATTGAATATTAATTTGAGTATTCATTCGAGGGCTTATGACTCAGTTTAGTTTATTATTTGAATATTCATTCGAGGGCTTATGACTCAGTTTATATTATTATTGAATATTACTTGGATATTCATTTGAGGATGTATGACTCCTTTATTTTATGAATATTATTTATAGTATTCATTCGAGGTATTATGACTCCGCTTATTACTTAATAATATTCTTTATTGTATTAAAGAATAAGGTGTCGATAATCAAACTTATTTTTGATTATTTAAATAAAGATATTACTTTCGTATAAGTATATCTTTGATTATTTGCTATTCATTCAAGTATAAGTTTTCCAACTTCTACCTCAATTATTCTTATGGGAATATTATTTAAATAATATTATTCAGATATTTCTTTCATATCGGGACTGATTTATTTTAATAAATCAGTATTACTCCAAACATTCTTAAAAATGTTTTCGAGTCTTCAAAATGATTTTAAAAGTTAGAGCGGATCCCAAAACTCATTTTTATATTTAAGATCTTCCTTTCAAAGGGGATTTAAATATTCGCTCAAAACCTGGGGAATCCGGCTCAGTGGTGTATTTTATATTCGCAACAAGGTTGCAGTTTTGGTAAATGAATTGATTACTTATCCAACGTTCGGGAAGTAAGTCCATCTATTGAGTCGGCATAAGCAACATGGGCTCAGTGGGCGTCCATGATGGTGTAAGTGGCTCAGTGGGAGTCCATCAAATGCATAAGTGGCTGAGTGGCAGTCCAGCATAAGGTCCTATTGCGACCAGGGTGATGACCAGTGGGGAATTCGTCCATCTACTAGTAGAAAAGGTTACTTATTGGTATCTTTGCCTGATCAGCAAGATATTAGGTTTATGCCAAAATTCTTTCCTTTCCAAATTTATTGGATATTGCAATTCTGTTCATACTTTACATGACAGAGGTTTTCAGGAAACGTATGTATATATATAGGTGTATATATATATCGGGACTTAATGAAGTATATCATAACTTCATTTCCTTCAAAATATTTCAAAGATTGAATTTATTCAAGTCTTATTATGTAGTCTCATCAGTGTGATGAACTTTTGAAATTAATTATAACTTGAACGGTGGTAGTTCAAGTAGTATTTGGAAAAAGATATAAGTATATTGGAGTATCTTGTAACTTCATCTTTTATACTTATATCTAGTAAATGATTATCTTATGTATGACAAAGATTTTCAGAAAAACGTTGAGACAAGGTTAGATATATTAGATCACCTTGCAACGATATTTTTATACAGTTATAAACTGGAACTTTGTGCATATTATGCATGGAAGAGGACTTCCAAGATTTTGAAAAGTATATATGTATATATACTAAATATTTTGTGACTTCATCGCATTAAAATATCAAACTTGGTTCATTTCTTTTGACCAAGACTTTCATGAGTACTATGAGAAGGCTCATATATTATTAATCATTATACATATTATTTTGGTGGGCTTGCTGCTCACCCTTGCTTTCTTCTTTCATCACACAACATCAGATAGACAAGATGAACAGGACCAAGCTCCCAATTCGCGAGCGGATAGGAAACATTCCGCAGTTTCCTATAGGCGTTGATGTCGCTATAGCTGAGGTAGGAACTACCAATAGGCTAGGCTTTCAACTTTTGATGTACCAGATTTATGTATATTTATGAATTGTAATAATGGCAAAGAAATGTAAATATATTCAGAAAACCTTTTAAGGTGTATTGCAGATAATTGTGGAATAAAATGACTTGTGGATATTTTTGGATGTTCATCTCTGAGACTATAACGTGTGGTGTGTGTGTTTATTGTGGGGTCACAGTACAGAGTAGTTGAGTAATTATTAAGATTGGGTGTTATTAAGGGAAATGGAACTCGTGACAACCCGGATCCCCGACCCCGGATTTGGGGGCGTTACAGAAATGGTATCAGAGCTAAGCGTTATAAACCTCAGAGATGATGTGACGTTAAGATAATAAGTTCAATAAGATAATAAGAACTCTTTCCAAGTTCATAGTCGGACTACCTAACGTAGTACTGACAGTTAAAACCCTTATGGGAACCCCTATAAATATCGTGATAGTAGCGTAGTTCGTTATCGTACATGGTAGCGGGACTCCGAACCCTGAGGTTGAGGAGCAACAGCGCGATGATGTTTTATTACTAATTGGAGATCGGATTGTGGATCCGATAGAGTGTCCTAATGCAGAACCGGATGATGTTGATATTGAGGATGTAGCGGTTGAGGATATTGTCCTAGAAGGGATAGTTGTTGAGGAGGATCCCGTGGAGGATCCTGACAAGAATGAATAAAGGACCACTCAGGAATTGATGACCATGGTTAGGGAAACTACCAGAGGTAGGATTGGTCGGTCACTACCGGAGGTTCGTTCAAGTTTGTAAAGATAGTAGCCCCCTTTAACGCGGCTTACTCGTAAGACTGAGAAGTTCGAATGGACAGAGAAATGCGAGAACAGCTTTCAAGAACTGAAGCAAAGGTTGGTGACGGCCCCTATGCTGGCGTTGCCGGATGGAAAAGGAGATTCTGTGAAGTGTAGTGACGCTTCGCACAAGGGCTTAGGGTGCGTGCTTACGCAGCACGGTAAGGTAATCGCGTACATGTCAAGACAATTAAGGTAATATGAAATTCGATATCCCCACCCATGAGCTTGGGCTCATGGCAATAGTTTTTCCCTAAAGATTTGAGGCACTACTTGTATCGAGAGAAGTGTGAGATTCATAAACCATAGGAGCTCTAGTACATTTTTACGTAGAAAGAGCTCAACATACGCCAGAGGAGGCGGTTAGAGCTAATCAAGAATTATGATTGGGAGATTCTTTATCATTCGGGGAAAGCCAATGTGGTGGCTGATGCCCTTAGTAAAAAGGAGAGACTCAAGATGATAATGTCTTTGGGAGAGTTGATAAGAGATTTTGAGAAAATGGAAATAGTAGTGAAGGTAACCAGAGCCGGTACCGAAAAGCTGTTTGAGATTGCAATACAGACCGAATTATCGGAAAAGAACATATTGTGCCAGAAAAAGTGATGAATGAAGGCAGAGAGCCAACAAATAGATATGAGATTAATACCGAGAAAGATGATAAGGGAATAATGAGGTATTCCTATAGAATTTGGGTTCCAAATGGTCAAGAGCTTAAAGATGAGATCTTAGATGAAAGTCATAGTTCAAGGAATAAGATTAAGGGCAAACCCTGAATGTGATAGTCAGGGAGGACGCCATCAAGATAGAAGGAACCCATAACATAATGAAGTGGAAAATGAGGATTTTAACGTATAAGATAACCCCAAGTATGGGAGAAGGATGAAACATTTCATACTAAGGAAACAGAAAGTCGAGTAAGGAAAGGAGACCCGAGACGGTACTCCTATACGACAATTCATGGACCTGTCTAAAAAGAAGTTAGACTATTATCCCCAACCACCACCTTGAGGAAACAATGCGGTAGGAAATTCTTTCATGACCTTTAAGTCGCTAAGCTCTCAGAGTTCCAAGGAACAAGCTGACCCAGCCGAGGCAAGAGTCTGGCTAAAGGAAATATAGGAATCATTTGAGATTCAAAATGATTGATGAACCATAAAAGACTGTTTTTGTCACTTACCCTCCTAAGAGAGAGACCGCCCGCTGGTGAAAGGCCAAGGAAGGAACGGAGCAAGAGATTATAATAAACTGATTTAAATTCAGTCAATTGTTTTCGGGAAAGTAATTCCCAAAGATAAGGAGATAGTGTAAAAGCTTTAGAGCCAGAACAAAGGCAGACGAGTATGATGAATTATGAATCTAAGATGTAAAAGTTGTCAAGATTCGTTCTGAAAACACGAATCCAGAATGACGGGATGTTTGAAATCAATGCTTATGTTGTGTTGGTTCATGAAATAATGATAAGAGAAAGGAATATAACGGCAATAGAGTTTGAGGAATGATAAGGGAGTTGGGTATGAGGAAACCCTAAAGACTCGTAGAAATAGAAATAGAAGAGTATGTAATCGTCAGGATGAGGGTGATTCACCATGAGTTAAAATTGATGGTTGAGGGCATAAAAGATACATATATTTTATCCCCTGTAAGTTGGGAAGATTCGAGGAAACCTTGAGATAATTTGAAGGATAAATAATGAGACGCGGATAGACTGAGGAGACAAGAAAGTAAGAAATTAAGAAAATTGGATGAAGGAAGTGACCTTCAAGAAGGTGAAGTGTAAGACCGGTGGCATGATACCCAGAAAGGGAGACGCCAGATATGAAAGATATCCCAACATTGAGGTGACTATTGAGATAAACAACAAAAGTAAATAAGGAATTATTAAGAAGAAGTTCACGTTGAACACGACCAATATCTTCCAGAACATCCTTGTTATCATTACCAGATTAGGCAAGAAAAGTGGATAACCGTTGTTATCTTTTGGAGGCCATTTTGATTAACCTCATTTTGTATACAGATGTTATTGTGAAATTAGGCATATACTATCGAGGTGGGAATGATTGAATAAGACACCCTTATCAGGGATATATGACTTGATTTATCCATGGAAGGATGCAGGTACCTTTTAAAGGTGGAATTAAGAATAGAACATCGGTAAATCCTAGGGGAATGCATAAAGGTTGGCATTTCACCCTTAATAGGGACAGTTTGAGTTTTGACAGGATGAATTGGAAAGGATTAAGGTAATAACAACCTTTAAGAATCAGTGGAGAAATTTTTCAGAAGTATATAGACAATGGTTCTAGAAATAGTAAATGGTATTTCGATATGCCCTGTATCTAGGGAATACAGGAGGAACTATTGAAAGATAACCTTAGAGGTTTTGCATGGAGATAGGTAATATTCAAATTTCTCAAGAATAAAAATGTTGATAAAAGGAATATGACGTAATTATAATGATGCCAAGTGGGGCACGTGTTAAACCACGAGAAAGTATGGATCGAACCAGTAAAGGTCGAAATTGTTGAGGGTAATTAGGACCTAAGACAAAAGATGTTCTAAGTACGATCGAGAGTCAGTCGCGACAGTGATTAACCTCTAAAGACTGAGGCAATAACTTATGGAAAAATGGTGATTTTTTTTTCACTCATTAGATTTTAATGAAAACATCTTCACATCAGCTGTGATGGAAATGAGGTAGAAAATTTAGTTGAAGGTGGTTAAAAGACATTGATTATAAGGAACTATTACTATCAGGAAAGGCCAAAGAGGTGGCCGACACTTTAACGGTAAAAGGATAATTGTAGGCGCTTGTGCTAAAGAATACAGTGATGATGGTTAAAGCTGTGAAGGTTGTATTATGGGTTGGAAGATTGACATTCCTTCTGATGACTGTGCAATACCCAACCGTAAAAGTAGTTGGTAATGGTTTAATTCGTGTAATCGCCATGAACGGGCTATCTATCTTAGAAGGTCCTATCTTGAGATAAGCCAGGACCATATTTTAAAAAGGACTAAACAAACCTTTGAGTTAAGTCTTCTATTGAAGGCATATGATTAAGAATGGTATTAACCTGCTATCGTTGCTTTGAGCGAAACTCTTCTGCAATTTTATCTGCTTCATGTCATGTATGTATGTCAGAATCAGGAGTGTACTCCATGAATCATGAATGGTGATTATGTTACCTCCTTAGAAGGATTTGATACGACATGTATGGACTCCGTATGGTTAGATATTAAGACTTCATGGAAAATGAATGACTACAGTAGGTCAGTGGTGGACCATAGTAAGGCAGCAATGATTCTGCGAGTATTGAGCTGATTACAACCGTGAGAGTTATATTGGAATGGGTGTTGAGATTGAGTACCACTAATCGGGCCGTGGTAGTGTATAAGTTATCATTGATAGACTAATTAAGTAGAGTATCTACCTAGTGAATAATTATTCTTTCTTATCAATAGAGAGTCGTATTATTATACGAGGAAGGTTGCGGTGCAAGCATAGAATTCTAGTAACGATGATGTATAGAATGAGATCCCAGATTCGATTTTCGATGTCGAGGGAGTTTCAAAGGTGATTGTGTATAAGCTCGAGGAAGAGTGTGGGTCCATAGAATGATGGACGGGATAGCGAAAATATTTAGGCATGGGAAATACGATGCTATAATGCTTAATGTTGATTTATATACGTATATGATTTGTTCTCCTATGACAAACCTCTATAGTTCAGAGGTAGGTTCCAAGCCAGATATTTTGTGGCAGTATATTTTTTTTCATATATACAATTCTCTTCAATTCGTTCTTTTCTCTTCTTTTCATTTCATGTAAGCTGAGAAGAACAACCCTTCCAGAAAGGGGAGGTATTGTCGAATGACTATCTATCTGTGTGATAGAAGCCTAGTAGGATACCATCTATTGTTTAATTGTTTGTCAAGTACTAAAGGTTGGCCACCTTCTGTACTAACTATGCGATATAACAAGTGTTCATGATCATAGTGATCTCTCAACAAATTCCTTTACTTCTATATGAAGGATTAAGCTTTCGAAAATAGAAACAGCTGAAAAAGGAGTAATAAAGTTTTGGTGGTATTCAGAATGGAAACACATTCGTGATACTAAGGTTGACGTGGTTATTAAAAGGTTATAGAATGCTAACGAGCCAAAGGTATAACCAGTATAATATTAGGAACGGAAGGTAATAGCGATTACAAACTGGAAAAGAATGGGTATTGAGAAGCAAAAGCTCTAATGCTAAAAGCTATAATGAGAGTCTGTGCAATAGAATTGAAAGAATTTGGAATGATCACTTAACGCGGATTAAGTTATCTTACGACAATAGATCATATGTCATTATCGAGATGTCGCCTTATGAGATCCTTGAGGGAAGACAATGTCGATCTCCCTTATGTTAGGATGAAGATGTAGAGCGCAAGATGCTCGGACCCGCAGTAGTCCAAAGGACCAAGGATATGATAAATCTAATCAGAGGATGGCTGGTAGTAGCCCAAGATGGGAACATGAAGTATGTTGATTTAACACGAAAGGACAAGGAATGGGAAATAGGGGACCTAGTAATGTTATAGGTATTCCTTGGGAAAAGGGTTGATGAGATTCGGAAAGAAAGGAAAGCTAAGTCCACGAATTGTTGGACCCTTGGATATATTAAGACGTATTGGGAGGATAGCATATGAGCTAGCCCTAACCCCGAACATGTAGCAGGTCGTAACATGTTCCACGTATCAATGTTAAGGAAGTGTAATTCAGATGCTAGATAAATAGGGGCATATGAGCGCATAGACATGCAACCCGACGTAACCTATATGAAGTGACCAGGAAGGGTTATAGAGTGAAAAGGAACAAGTGCTTAGGAGAAAGATTATCAAACTAGGCAGAGTTTGGTGGTAGGACCACAATGTGGGAAAATTTACTTGAGAGTTAGAAAGTGCAATGCTAAGAGGGTATCCCTATTCATTTTCTATCTGATTCCGGGACGGAATCCTTTAAAGGAGGGGAGACTGTAATAACCCCAATTTTTGGAAATTTTTGAAACCCTTATGAATAGTGTTTTTGCTGAATGAGAAAACTTTTCATGCCACACTATGTAGGGGTTCTGATATGGATATTCTGAGATTTTATTAGTACTCTATATGGTATATAAGTGTATGTAAAGATCGTCAGAATCCAATTCCGAACACTTTGATTTTTCCCGGAAATCCACTAGATACGAAAAGAATTGAATATAAGGTAACAGGATACGAAGGATTTAAATTAAAGGATTATAAGAGAGGATCATAAAAAGGAATATAATGTATTGAGAAAGGTTAAGGGAACCCAAGTAATAAGATCCCGGGTATGATCCCTCAAACGATAAACGAAAATGAAAGTTAAGCGAACCGTATAACAGATCAGCGGTCATTAGGCAAACAATTAGGAAGTTAATCAAAGGGATTAGAGAGAGTGATGTCACCCAACCAATGAGAAGGGGACAAGGAGGGAAAGATGACATCACAGCATGACATAGGCATGACATAAGGAGGAAGGAGATGTGGATGGTTGTTAACCATACAAAATCAAGGTTAATTAAGTAATTAACCTAAAACAACACAAAAATCAACCAACCAAAAGCAAAACAAGGCAAAACACAAAAATCTCTCTTTCTTATTCATCTTGCTCTCGGCTTTTTGAAGAAATGCAAGGATGAGAATTTCAAAACCCTAGCTACACGCCTTCAAAAATTAAGAGGTTTGTTTCTTTAGCTTCCATAATTCATAACTAAGATGAGCCATAAGTTTAAGCTCAAGATTCCATGTTTAACATAGCTAATTAATTCATCAAACTTCCTAAGTTTAAGGCTTCCTAAGTGATTCTCCACTCTCCAAGGAAGGTATAACTTCTCAAACCCTTAGTATTAAGTTTTGTTGGTTTAGATTTCATAATGTTAGATGATGGGTTAGTGTAATGAGTGTGTACTCATGATAGAGCTTTGTTTAGTAAGTGGTTTTGTTGATTTTGGAGTTAGGAGTGATGCTTGTTAGATTTGAAGTTCTTGGTCACATTTTTTGACTTGGTTTAGATGAATAAATTGGTAATATTGAGTTGATTTGGGGCTGTTGTAATGTAGTTTAGATGGAGGTTTGATTGGGTTGTGAATTGGAGTTGAAATTGTGGTTGTTTGAATTGGTTTAAATTTGGGAAATCGCGTAAACATAGCCGTCGTAACGTCCGATTTTCTTTAGACTGTTTTTGTGCATAACATTAGGACCCGAGAACCCCCTGCTAGATTATGACCATTGCCATGTTTAGATAGCTCATGTTACGAGCTTCGTTTTGATATGTAGTTCGTTCGATTCCGATGCACGGTTTAGGAGAAACGACCGTTTCAAGTAACGGCGTTTCGCGAACGAAACTTTTCCCCTTGCCTTACTTTGAAACCTTGGTTAAGGACCTTAAATGACTAATTGGGGTAAGAAACATTTATGGTAAGTGTGTTAGGCAGTTGGTAAGACACTCGCGAAGGAATCGCCTTAAAACTCGTAATGGTTAATTTATTAAAAATGGTGGAGCCGAGGGTACTCGAGTGACTTAAGAAAATCAGTAAGCGCAAAACAAGCGTTAGAGTCTAAGTTAGTTAAAGTATAGATTTACAAGTGACTTTGGTTTAATTCCAACTTTCTTGTTGTTTATAGGTTACCAGACTCGTCCCGAGCCATTCGTAACCCCCAGTCGCTCAGGCAAGTTTTCTACCCGATATACTGTTGTTGTGATGTAAATATATGTATATGCATTATCTTGTGATAGTGCATGATTGTTATTAGCAAATTTTGCGATATATTGGAGCATGCTGATATGGTATATATGCATATCTGTTTCGTAATCTGGTTATCTATCTGTTGATTCCAATGCTTATAGTTGCATAATACCTATGCTAGAAATAAGCAAGTAGTTGCGTATACCCTTAGTATTTGGGATAAAAGGTGAACATATTTCTAAACCGGGAGTCGATGTTCCCGAGTATATTATATATATATATATATATATATGGATATAGTTTTTAAAACTATTGATTGAATAAGGTTTATTCGATACCTTTATTTTACTTAATTGAATATTAATTTGAGTATTCATTCGAGGGCTTATGACTCAGTTTAGTTTATTATTTGAATATTATTTGAATATTCATTTGAGGGCTTATGACTCAGTTTATATTATTATTGAATATTACTTGGATATTCATTTGAGGATGTATGACTCCTTTATTTTATGAATATTATTTATAGTATTCATTCGAGGTATTATGACTCCGCTTATTACTTAATAATATTCTTTATTGTATTAAAGAATAAGGTGTCGATAATCAAACTTATTTTTGATTATTCAAATAAAGATATTACTTTCGTATAAGTATATCTTTGATTATTTGCTATTCATTCAAGTATAAGTTTTCCAACTTCTACCTCAATTATTCTTATGGGAATATTATTTAAATAATAATATTCAGATATTTCTTTCATATCGGGACTGATTTATTTTAATAAATCAGTATTACTCCAAACATTCTTAAAAATGTTTTCGAGTCTTCAAAATGATTTTTAAAAGTTAGAGCGGATTCCAAAACTCATTTTTATATTTAAGATCTTCCTTTCAAAGGGGATTTAAATATTCGCTCAAAACCTGGGGAATCCGGCTCAGTGGTGTATTTTATATTCGCAACAAGGTTGCAGTTTTGGTAGATGAATTGATTACTTACCCAACGTTCGGGAAGTAAGTCCATCTATTGAGTCGGCATAAGCAACATGGGCTCAGTGGGCGTCCATGATAGTGTAAGTGGCTCAGTGGGAGTCCATCAAATGCATAAGTGGCTGAGTGGCAGTCCAGCATAAGGTCCTATTGCGACCAGGGTGATGACCAGTGGGGAATTCGTCCATCTACTAGTAGAAAAGGTTACTTATTGGTATCTTTGCCTGATCAGCAAGATATCAGGTTTATGCCGAAATTCTTTCCTTTCCAAATTTATTGGATATTGCAATTCTGTTCATACTTTACATGACAGAGGTTTTCAGGAAACGTATGTATATATATCGGGACTTAATGAAGTATATCATAACTTCATTTGCTTCAAAATATTTCAAAGATTGAATCTATTCAAGTCTTATCTTGTAGTCTCATCAGTGTGATGAACTTTTGAAATTAATTATAACTTAAACGGTGGTAGTTCAAGTAGTATTTGGAAAAAGATATAAGTATATTGGAGTATCTTGTAACTTCATCTTTTAAACTTATATTTAGTAAATGATTATCTTATGTATGACAAAGATTTTCAGAAAAACGTTGAGACAAGGTTAGATATATTAGATCACCTTGCAACGATATTTTTATACAGTTATAAACTGGAACTTTGTGTATATTATGCATGGAAGAGGACTTCCAAGATTTTGAAAAGTATATATGTATATATACTAAATATTTTGCGACTTCATCGCATTAAAATATCAAACTTGGTTCATTTCTTTTGACCAAGACTTTCATGAGTACTATGAGAAGGCTCATATATTGTTAATCATTATACATATTATTTTGGTGGGCTTGCTGCTCACCCTTGCTTTCTTCTTTCATCACACAACATCAGATAGACAAGATGAACATGACCAAGCTCCCAATTCGCGAGCGGATAGGAAACATTCCGCAGTTTCCTATAGGCGTTGATGTCGCTGTAGCTGAGGTAGGAACTACCAATAGGCTAGGCTTTCAACTTTTGATGTACCAGATTTATGTATATTTATGAATTGTAATAATGGAAAAGAAATGTAAATTTATTTAGAAAACCTTTTAAGGTGTATTGCAGATAATTGTGGAATAAAATGACTTGTGGATATTTTTGGATGTTCATCTCTGAGACTATAACGTGTGGTGTGTGTGTTTATTGTGGGGTCACAGTACAGAGTAGCTGAGTAATTATTAAGATTGGGTGTTATTAAGGGAAATGGAACTCGTGACAACCCGGATCCCCGACCCCAGATTTGGGGGCGTTACAGGGAGTGATGGAATGGTACGACCAATCCTTAGCATGTTTGGTGGATCCAACCACCGTGTCACCTCTCCTAAAGCCCCAGTTAGGCCTAAAGGAGTGTGCCTTAAGTGGAGGATCCACGTCATCCCCCAGCTCCACAACAGGGACGTGGGGCTTAAGGAAAATGGGAGCATCAGGCTTGCCCCTGGGGTCCCTGTTTAGCTTGGCCCTCTTCTGGCGGCCAGATTCCCCCTCCTTGGGACTGTTGACGTTATTAATAGCCTCATAAGCTGAAAGAAAAAGTAGAAAGAATATTAAATTTTAGAAGATAATAAAGTTGCAATTAAAGGGAAGGAAAAATAGTTATGCAGGTATAAATTTACCCTTATCACTGGCCTGAGAGAGACCAACTTTCTTCAAGGAAAACTCATCTAAAAGGGTCCGGGTGTCTGTTTTCTCATCATCTGAAATTAAGGCTTGATAGGCCACCTCCTCCTCATCAGTTAACCTGATGCTACCAGGACTACCATCTGATACTTTGCAAAAGGGCCTACGGAAGAGTGTGCCCAATCACCCCCGGCCCAGGTCAGCCTAACAAACTCATCCCTCCATTTAGGGTTGTTCTCGACTATGGAGTTGCTATCGAAAATATGGGGAATTTCGGGTCGTTGACGAATTAAAACCCAGCCCAGTTGACTCATGGAACTATTATAAAATTGAAAAACTTTCTTAAAGACAGCTACAGAAAGAGGAAAATTGTTTCTAAGACAAAGAACCATAAAACAGAGAATATTCCTCCATGCATTAGGGGGAAGTTGACAAGGGTTAATTTTTACGTCTACAAGCAGACGAGGAATAAATTCATGAAATGGAAACCTAAGACCCGCGTTCAGGGCCTCCTCGATAAATAAACAAGGTATCCCCCTCCCAGTTACATGTCCTATCCCTGGGGGCAGCTGGGGTGATCCTAAGATAGGGTGGAAGTTTATACAAGGAATTCATGGACTCAATTCTACCCTCTAACTCATGAAAAGTGTTACCATGGTTATACGAATCTAATTCAGATAGAGAGGGATATTCATCACCTCTAGAGTTTATCATATCGATTAAGGAAGTATACGGAGATTGAATTTGAATGTTTGTACCTCTCTTGGAAGCGTTCATCTTCCCCAAACGAGCCAAGTCACGATCCACCATTGATATGCTTCGGATGAATGCTTAAAACCCAGAAAAACTTGAAGGAGGTGGAGTTGCGGTGGCTGAAGTCGCCGGAAATCGCCTTCTTAAGAGAGAAATCTAAGAGAATTTTTAGAGGAAATTTGAGAAATGAGGAGTGAAGTGAGGATTCTCACTTTTCACTTCTCTTATATAAGCGAAAAGCTCGGAATATAAGGCGTTTTAGGCCCATATAGCCAGGCCCAACTTAAAAAGCCCATTATCAAGAAGTGTCAGGAATAATCTAGAAGCACCGATGGAAACTGAAGGGTCAAAAATCGACCAGAATTTTAAAGAAATGATTCGATCAGAGTCCTAATCGACATAAGGCAGGAATCCTGATCGATATTGTATTCGATTAAAAGGGTAAAAAAGCCACTTAGTTCGATCAGATTCCTCATCGACAGAGGAAAGATCCTGATCGATATTTCATTCGATCAAAAGGTAGAAATTCACTTAGTTCGATCAGAGTCCTGATCGACAGAGGAAAGAATCCTGATCGATATTTCATTCGATCAAAAGGGTAGAAATTTACTTAGTTCGATCAGAGTATTGATCGACAAAAAGAAGAATCCTGATCGAAGATACCATCGATTAGAGTGGTGTATTGTGAGCTAGTTCAGTCAGAATCCTGATCGAAATCGATCAGGAATTCTGATCGATTCTCCATAAATCCTGGTCGAAGATTCAGTCGACCAGAATGTAACTTTCTGAGCTAGAGTGTAACTTTCTGAGCTAGTTCGATAAGGATCCTGATCGAAATCGATCAGGAATCCTGATCGAAGATTCAGTCGACAAGAATGGCAATATCACAGTAAGATCGATCAGGATCCTGATCGATTTCGACCAGGATCCCTGATCGATTTGGTATGAATCCTGATCGATTTTAAGCCAGAAAATTAAGGAATAATCCCAGAATAAAGGGAAAAATTCCAGAAAATTAAGGAAAAATCCCAGAATAAAGGGAAAAATTCAAGAAAATTAAGGAAAAATCCCATAATAAAGGGAAAAATTCCAGAAAATTAAGGAAAAATCCAAAAATTAAGGGAAAAATTCCTGGAAATTAAGATAATTTCTGAATAAAAAGGGATAAAAGTAATCGTTGTAAATGTGTAGGTCGCTCCACACTTTACGCAAAGAAGATACCCTGTTAGGGAACAAATGAACTTAACTTCTGCGAAACCTAGTCTCTGTTTCCCAAAAGTTGGGGGTAAATGATAGGGATAAATAAATCCTAATTATGTAATTAAATATTACATTAATTATACAAGATGTGGGCTGCTAGGCCCAACAAGAAGATGTATGATATTCAGACCAAATAGGTTAGCACATTGATCAGGCCCGATGGACCAGATCAGGCCTGATAGAACAATGAAGGCCCAAAACTCTGATTATTGATTAATTTCGTAATTAATTAACAAGGGGAAAATCAGCTATGGAAAAGAGTCCCAATAAGGACATAAATCCTTGAAGATTGGCCTCCAAGGAACCTCATAGGATAAGGAATCAGCTTCCTACTTCCTAGGACTCCAAAGTCCATTCTAATTCAGAGACATGACCACCAAGTCCTCCTATACCAAGTCCAATTCAAGGACCACCAACATCTATATAAGGGGCCTCACCCCACAAATCAGAACTACATTTTTTGACTTGATCATTGGCAATCAGCAAGGTACGTAGGCATCTTGTTAAGGCAGATCGAGTCACGAAACACAAGAGCAGTCAAATCGAGACTTGAAGCTCACGTTCCTTAGTAATAAATACAGGCAATTATATATCTTAGTTTTTAACCCATAACACAAATACATTTATTTTTTTCTAAAATATTTATCATATCACTAAAATATATAGATATTGACATCTGTAAGGTTGGATCATTCATAAACATTTTTTAAAAATCGAAATATCGATATTGGACTAATACTAGTAAGAAGTATTGGTCAAAGTACTATTTGACAGTTAAAATAGTAAACTAAATACATTTATTTTTTTCTAAATTTTTATCCTATCAGTAAAATATATAGATATTAACATCTATAAGGTGGATCATTCATAAACATTTTTTAAAAAAATCGAAACATCGATATTAAACTAACACTAGTAAGTAGTACTGGTCAAACTACTAGTTGACTGTTAAAATAGCAAATCAAATACATTTATTTTTTTTCTAAAATTTCTATCATATCAGTAAAAATATATAGATATTAACATCTATAAGGTTGGATCATTCATAAACATCTTTTAAAAATACCAAACATCGATATTGGACTAACATTAATAAGAAGTACTAGTCAAATTAATAGTTGACTGTTAAAATATCAAACCAAATATATTTATTTTTTTCTAAAATTTTTATTGTATCACTAACATATATATATATATATATCTTGACATCCTTATGGTTGGATCATTCATAAATATTTTTTAAAAAACCGAAACATCGGTACGGGACTAAACACTAATAAGAATAACTGGTCAAACTACTAGTTGACTGTTAAAATAGCACACTAAATACATTTATTTTTTTCTAAAATTTTTATCATATCACTAAAATATAAATATCTTGACATCCTTATGGTTGGATCATTCATAAATATTTTGTAAAAAATTGAAACATCGGTATGAGACTAAACACTAGTAAGAAGTACTCGTCAAACTACTTGTTGACTATTAAAATAACAAATCAAATACAATTATTTTTTTCTAAAATTTTTATCATATCAGTAAAATATATAGATCTTGACATCCTTATGGTTGGATCATTCATAAACATTTTTTAAAAAATCGAAACATCTGTACGGGACTAAACACTAGTAATAATAACTGGTCAAACTACTAGTTAACTGTTAAAATAGCAAACCAAATACATTTATTTTTTTCTAAAATATTTATCATATCACTAAAATATATAGATCTTGACATCCTTATGGTTCGATCATTCATGAACATTTTATAAATAATTGAAACATCGGTATGAAACTAAACACTAGTAAGAAGTACGTGTCAAACTACTAGTTGACTGTTAAAATAATAAACCAAATACATTTATTTTTTTCTAAAATTTTTATCATATCATTAAAATATATAAATCTTGACATCCTTACGGTTTGGATCATTCATAAATATGTTTTACAAAATTAAAACACTGGTATGAGACTAAACACTAGTAAGAAGTACTGGTCAAACTACTTGTTGACTGTTAAAATAACAAACCAAATACATTTATTTTTTCTAAATTTTTATTATATCACTAAAATATATAGATCTTGAGATCCTTATGGTTGGATCATTCATAAACATTTTTTAAAAAATTGAACATCCGTATGTTACTAAACACTAGTAAGAAATACTGGTCAAACTACTAGTTGACTATTAAAATAGTAAACCAAATATATTATTTTTTTTCTAAAATTTATCAGATCACTAAAATATATAGATCTTGATATCCTTACGGTTGGAACATTCATAAATATTTTTTAAAAAAATTAAAAAATTAGTTTGGGAGTAAACACTAGCAAGAAGTAGTGGACAAATTACGGATTGACTGTTAATCTTGCACAAAAAGTAAAAATATATTATAAAGTCCTGTTTATGAATCAATATATCAAAATATAAAATTATAAAACGAGCGATTTATTATTGGAGAAGAGTGCATACATATTGATAGCAACTGTAACGTCGGTGATCCACTTCGTTCCATCTTTTCATATATATATTTCTATATATAAGTATATAGATGTGTAAGTAATGTTCTTGAATTAAACTCTTAATTTTATGATTATTTTTTATTAGATGGTGTGATTGAAGTTGTAAATGTACTAGTGTTTGCGTATTTTGTAATTTTTGTTTCGCTTGCAAGTTCAGATTTGATCTTATAATTCACTTTAATTCACTTTAAGTTACTTTTGTTCAGAAATTAATATAATTGTTCTATTTTTTCGGATTGTTCTTATATTTATTGTGAAACACGCATGTTGTACAAGGTCAATTAAATTGATGGATTCCAGGAGTAGGATGCTAAAGTCTGTGTTGTGCAAGATATGCCTGTACCTTAACAAGACTAAGACAATTTGTCAACCCTACGTAAGTTGTATTGTTATCTTAATTTGTATATTGTACTTGTAACACTTAAAGTCAGTAAAAATGTTAAAGGAGTAGACTGGAGTCTTTTCTATAAATAGTGTCAAGCCTAAGAATTCTATCTGGAAGAAGATCAAGAAGATCATGGCTCAGAAGAACTATAAAGAAGCTTGGAGTTGAATAAATTTGTTTTAGGAAAAATATTCTAAGTCAAGATCTCTCCAAGTCACAGATTTAGTGTTATAGAGAAGTCATTCAAGAACTCAAAATGACTTATCAAGAAGTCAAATTGAAGACATAGAGGTTGGAGATATCGACAAGTATTTCTTCACTAGAGAACTCAGAGTTATCGTGAAGTCAATATTTATTAGAAAACTCTAAGTATCGATAAGCCAAATTCATTAGAGAACCTAGAGTTATCGATAAGCCAAAATTCACTAGAGAACTCTGAGTTGTCGACAAGTCAAATTTGACTAGAGAACTCTAAGTTATCGATAAGTCAATTAGCCATTAGAGAACTCGGAGTTTATCGATAAGTCAAAGTGAAGATATAAAGACTAGAGATCTCTACAAGCCAAATTCTTTTATAGAGAACTCAGAGACCTCTACAAGTCAAATTTGCTATGGAGTATTAGAGATCTCGATAAGCCAATATACTTATCGAGATGTCAAGTTCTCTATTGACAAAAGGAGATCTCGAGGTAAAATCTCAAAGTACAAGATTGCATATCAGTTCAATATCCAAAATTTAACAATCAACAAACAATCCAAACAGCTGCATTGACAAGTCTACAAAAGCAGTTTGAAGGATGTGCAAGATCAATGGTGAAGATTAACTGACGAAGGAAGATCAAGATAATCACCGGATGCTAAAGATATGCTAAGCCAGAAATAGAAGATATCATTTTCTATAAATGGAAATAACAAGTGACTATTTACAAAAGCTAATAGCATGTCTTATTATACACTGTGTAAACCAGCAGTTAACTGGATTATAAAGTTATCACTGGTCCTTTAGTCAGAAGTAACAATTTAGATAGAAAATCTTGTAACTCTCTCAAGTAGAAGCTAAGCTCTTTATCAACAAAGAGCCTAGAAATTTTTTAGCAACACATTCTTAATGTTAATATAAAATCAAGTGAGTTTTGAAGATTTATGTTCTTTTATTTTCTGCAAGCTTGATCTCTGCATGAACACATATTTACTACAAGATTTAGTTTACTTTGTTCAACTATAAAAGATTCAAGAAAAGCTCAAAATTAGTAAAACACATTCAGCCCCCCCCCTCTGTATGTTATTCATTTCCTAACAAGTGGTATCAGCGCAAAATCTGAAAGTAAACAGATTCAAGATCTTGGAAGAATGAATACACAGAAAATCAGTAGCATCAAAATTCCTACCTTTGACAAAGCTAACTACACTCTTTGGAAAAAGAAAATGTTATTGTTTATCAGGATGGCCAATCCAATCTATATTCAGATACTCAAAAATGGGCCCTTCACTCCTATGGTTAGAGTTGAAGAGATAGTGATATGGTCATTCCAGCTCATTATGCTCCAAAAGACCCTTTTGAGTATACTGAGCCTGAAAAAGAGAAAGTTTTCCTGGATAGTGGCTTGTAATTAATATTGATTGAGTCACTTGACAATGTGATGTATAACAACATTGTCAAATGTGACACTTCCAAGCAAATATGGAAAAAGATTTAGATACTCTGTGAGGGAACTGAGGAAGTTGGATCTAATCAAAGAAGGATACTGATTTCACAGTATGAAGGTTCCATAGCCAATCCAAAGGAAAGTATAACTGATGTGTTTGAAAGGTTTAACAAGCTGATAAATGATTTGCAACTCCATGAAAAATATTATGAAGCTGAAGAAGTGAACTTGAAGTTCTTGATTACTCTCCCTGATCATTTAGAACAGAAAATCTTAGCAATCAGGGAAAGGAGAGATCTGAGCAGAATAACACTGGAAGTTCTATAAGGAATTCTAAAAACATATTAACTAGAAATGATCCAAAGGAAATCATTGAGATCTGGTCAGTAACATGTTGTAGATGGCTCAAGTACTTTAATTTTCAATGAAATCCAAACATCTATTGATGAGCCAAGATCTCAAATTCTGGTTGCCTCAACAAGTGAGCAAAGAACAAATGATTCACAAGAATAAGTCATTTCGGAATTGGAAGAAGATAAGTTATACACTCTTGATGAAGTGGATGAGCTAGATCAGTCTATGGCTTATTTGGCTAGAAAATTCTCCAATATTAGAGTAAAGAAGCCAAGATTTTTCAAGGGTAAAGGACAGTCTCTCAACAAAAGACAGCAGCTGGAAAGGAAAAGGGAAGTACACTTCTGATGGCAAGAATGGTTACAAAACTGGATTTGTTGACATATCTAAGATAAGGTGCTACAACTGTGATGAGTTAGGCCATTTTGCTACAGAATGCAGGAAACCTAAGAAAGCAAAGAAGGATAAAGCTTATCTTGAATTGGAAGCAAAGTATGAAACTCTTCTGAAGAAACAGCAAAGCAAAGCTTATATTGCAGAGGGTAAAAGTTGGGATGACTCTGAAAATGATGAAGATGAAGAATTTGGAAATTATGCACTCATGGCCTTGGAGCAAGGAGAATCATCCTCATCTAAATCACAGGTAACAACTCTTACCACCATTGATTTAAATGTGAGTCAATTTAAGGAAACTGTAGAGAAGATGAGAACAGAAATGTTTCACATTCACACAAGCATGGTTGCTGCTAATGAAGAAGTTAGCAGATTAACAAAGATAAATGAGAAGCTTGAAAGTGAAAAGCAAGAAACTGAATTGTTGCTGGTGGAGCTTGAAGATGTAAAGCAAGAGAATGCTTATCTCAAGAACAAGCTCAAGTGTGCAAATGAAATTGAAGCAGTGCTAAGGGAGAAGCTGGAAAAGAATGAAGTAAAGTTGAAGTCTTTCAGAAATACATCTGAGTTGGTTGGACAATACCATGAGAAAAACAAACCAGGTACAAATATTGTTATTGGTCTTGACTATGATGCCTTGAACAGCAAGAAGAAAGAGATTGGTGACAAAGAAAAAGCAACAGCTAATGAAAATGTTCTAGCTATGCTGAAAAAGGTTGTATCACCTATGTTCAAAGCATGTGAAGTCAACTTCAGTGAAGAAGAATTGATCATCAAGCAAGAAATTGCTGATGAGGACAAAGAGAAGAAAACTGCAGAATCAACTCAGTCTTCCAATACTGAAGAAAAGCTCATGGACAAACAAAGTCCCAAGACACCTGTTAAAGAGACCAAAAATAAAGATGCAAGAAAGAAAAAGAAAATATAAATGGAAAAATAGGGATTAACAAAAGCAACAATTTTGCTTATGTTGCAGATGCTCCAAGAAAGAAATGTGAAAAATGTGGCTCTGTGAATCACCTAACTCACCTTTGTAAAAAGGCAGTTAGCAAGCCAACTCAAGGAGCCTGCAAATACAATGAAGCAAATGTGAATGATCCCTACTCCTTCTGTGACAAGTTTAATTGACTGCATTTCTTGCAACTTAAAAGTGATGAAAAGTTGCCACAAACTAAGAGTAGACCTCAAAGAAACAAAAATTGGGTCTACAACAGAAAAGGGAAAATGCTCAACAGTCAACGAACTCTATTTTATCTGAAACTACTCATTCTACTTCTGTTAAATCAGTTAACAAGAAGAAAGTACCCAATACTGCTTGGGTTGCTAAACACACTTAAAACTCATTGTGTGTAGGGAAAAGTGAAGAAAGTCATCCGGATCATAGAAAGTGGATGTTCCAGGCATATGATAGGTGATAAAGCCCTGCTATCATAGTTTGAGGAGAAAGCTGGCCCTTTGGTGACCTTTGGAGACAACAACAAAGGATTCATAATGGGATATGGAAAAATTATTTCTGAAAATGTTGTCATTGATGATGTAGCACTGGTAGCTGGTCTTGAAGTGAATCTTCTCAGTGTTAGCCAATTTACAGACAAAGGCTTTGAAGTTTTATTCAACAAAGAAGAATGCACTTTTGTTAGCAAGAAAACTGGTGAAGTTGCTCTGAAAGGAGCAAGGAAAGGAAGCTTGTTTGTTGCAGACTTAAACTCAACAAATAAGGAAGAAATTTGTTGCTTCTACACCAAGGCATCAGAAGAACAAAGCAAGCTATGGTATAAGAAGCTATCTCACTTAAATTTCAAGACAATTAACACCTTGGTCAAAAAGGAGTTGGTAAGAGACATGCCTAAGCTGGAATTTGCTCAGTTGAAGTTTGTGAAGCTTGTCAGAAAGGAAAAATGAAAAGATCAAGTCACAAGTCAAAAACTGTGAATTCTATAAGTGCATCATTACAGCTCATTCACATGGACTTATTTGGGCCAGTAAATGTCTTATCAATTTCAAGGAACAAATATGCACTTGTGATGGTGGATGATTTCTCAAGAAACACTTGGGTAGAGTTCATGCACACATCATAATTGAGCACATCAAGAAGATAGAAAAATAGGCTGAAGATTACAATTGTGTAAAAAGATTGAGAAGTGATAAAGGAACAGAATTCAGAAATGCTACACTGAGTGAATTCTGCAAAAGTAAAGGCATTGTTCAAGAATTTTCAGCTGCTAGAACACCTCAACAAAATGGAGTAGTTGAAAGAAAGAACAGAATATTAGTTGAAGTTGCTAGGACAATGCTGCAAGATGTCAAGTTGCCAACAAGTTTCTGGGAAGAAGCTGTTAACACTGCATGCTACACTCAGAGCGGATATCTCATCAACAAGGCACATGGTAAATTACCTTAGTCAATCATGTCTAAAATAAAGCCTACTTATTACAAGAAACAGGTCCATCATCGACCGCTTATCAGCGACCGAAAACCGTAGCAAGAAGCTATCAGCGACCGCTCTCCGTAGCTGATGTTCATCGCATAAAAACTAGTAGTTAAATTGCGCGTCTGCGACTACTTTTAGCGACCACTCTATTGGCGACAGACTTTAGCGACCGAGTCCGTCGCTAAGCTGAGTCAGCACCGCTATGTCAAATACTGACGTGGCGGCGACTGGATCGGCGACGAAAATCTGTCGCAGCAGTTGGAGACTATTTTAGAGACCGTTTTCTGTCACTAAAGTCTGCGACCGATATTAGCTACTGTATTTTGTCGCGAAAAACAACGACTGGTTTTGCTACGGAAATCAGTAGCTAATGTTTGCGACTAATTATGGCTACCACTAGTGGTCGCTAAAACAACAACGATTTTTTGCTACTATATTTTATCGCTAAAATTTGCTACTCTTTTGGCTACCGCCTACGGTCGCTAATATAGCGGACCCCTTTCAGCTACTAATATTTGGTCGCAAATTTAAAAAATTTTGCGACAGTTTTCAGCTACTGAATTTGGTTGCAAATTTCAGCAACAAGCTTTTAGCTACCACTTTACGTCGCTATTTTTAATATTAATTTAGGTAGGTTTTAGCTACTGCATTCGGTTGCTAAAAATAATTTCAAGATTTGAAATATAATTCTATTTCAGTACATTTCTAAATATTTAATACCTATTTTTCCAATACATGCAACAAAACATAGTCCAACATTATAAACATTTGCTCAAATCCAGATATCCAAATTCCCTTAATATAAATGTTCAAATACTTTTACACCATCCAGAAAATGAAAATGACAAACGTAGATTTAAGTGTCAGCCAAGTAAGAAAGTACATCACGAAAACAGAAATGCAACAAAGTTCAAATATAAAAGAAACATAAATATGACTCAGACACACTAAGAAGATCCATCAAACTCGTCATCATGATCATCACGATGTCCTCCCTGTAATCAACAAAATAATAAAGGAATTAAATGATATCTCCTACGTACTAACTACGCCATTCAAAATTATAAAAAAAATAAAAACTGAAATTCAAGCTTCACTGGATAAAATACCTCGGAGCTATCCCCCTGATTTGATGCATTCACCTCCACCACTGCACGAGCCAGCTCCTTGGGATCAAGAGCTCCCAGATGGCCTCCCAATATATGAAGAAGCTCCGGATCTCGACATATAGCCCTCACACACTCAACCGGAGTACGAACAGCTGGTTGACTCGATGATTGTGAAGACTATGTACTAAATGAGGAGCCATATATGGATGGGCGTCGTCGTTGTCCTTGACCTTTGACATAGTTCTTCTTCACTTTGGATTCCGTATCCCACAAATCCTGATCAAAATATGAGTGCTCAGTGCCCTTAGGATAGCGCTCATCAAATAAACGTCGATAATCCTCCTGTCATCATTTTACCAATTAAACAAAAAAAAACTAAATTAGTCCCAAATTAAATATGAACTATGTTAATATTCCTATACTATAAATATATACTAAATAATACATTGATATTGTGATGACTAGTTAAAAATATTGAGATCGAAAAAATTAATTTTTTGATAACAGAAGAAAAAATGACATTTACTAAGATTTTTATGTAGTTGATAGGATTCTTGTATTTTTATATACGTGTGCACAAGAAATTAAAAAATAACGTACAATACATCCTAAAATCATCGTATCCTAGTTAATGTATAAGCTGGGAGAACAAATTTATATTAATAAATTCATTAAAGGGAAATTTAAAACCGGTATAACCTTTCTTTACACACATTTGAGTTGAACATAATAAATGCCTGAAAAAGATGGTGTTCATTTGCTTATCTAAACTTGTACTAAAATTGTAACTTTAGCAGCTTATAATATTCCCTATATATTAGTAAAGACATGTGAAAGGTAACATCCCAAATTAAAGTTATATGGAATTGTACTGATTCAATTTCAGGCTACTAATTTTAGTCTAAACCTTACTAGTTATTACATTACTATTGAATAAAATAATGAAAAAAAATTCAATTTGGAAACACCAAAAACAAAATTAATAAAAGCTTATTACCGCTATAGTAACAGCTTCAGGCAGACCATCACGAGTTTTCACATACACATCCACCTAGTTAATAGGACCTTGAGATTGAGCCTCCTATACAAGACATATATCAGTACGACATAATAAACATGTGATATTCTAGATCTTATGATTATAACATATTAAAACTATTCATTCATACCTTGTTAGCTATATGTTGCAACTCGGATATACTGCCTCCTTTGTAGGTACCTTTAGCCTTCTCGCCACCTCTAGCTATTACTTGAAGCAGTCTTTCTCTTCTTTAACCATTTTTTATCTCTCCACTGATTACACATCTTCCCATATATCAGCAGTGCACCACCACCAGGGGCTATACTCGTGCATGTGTTCCATTGCATTTTCATGGTCAACTCCAGCATTGTGCAAGGATTTCTTATGGTCTTTGGAAAGGTTGTCTTTAGTGCGAGCAGCACACTTTTGCCAAAAAATACTAGATATAAGGGAACCCTGCTCGAACCCTGCTCGTCCTCCCACCTGTAACGTTTCTGTAAAAAACAATTTTATCAAAGAATATACTTGCAAGTTATTTTATATATAATAAGAATGACAAATGAGTGCAAGTTTATATTTACACTAGAATAAAAGCATTTAGAAAAAAAAAACATCGAGAATATACAAAAGTAAAATATTGAGAATCATATGAGAATGACAAAATAATATCTCTAGAAAGATATCTTTCTCCCTCTGCGCATAGCCAAAAGTACCAATTCCCCCTTCCCAAAACCTTCACCTCATTATCCACTTTGTATCGTATCTTCACCAAGCTCTATGCATTCTATAGTAATCAAATTTATAATTTATAATAAATCTCTAAATTTTGATGTAAATATTGTATTTGGTATAATGCTTTATTCAAAACAAATACAATAATTTATAATATGATACTAAAAATGTTTTAGACTAAAATAATATAATTACGGTCCAATAATAATTATATATAATACATTTTTTTAAAATTTAAACATTTTTCTCTTTCACTTTTATTTATAAGAGATCATGTGCTATCTATTGGCACACTGCAAAAGGGAAGGAATTTGTATCAGTGAATACAAACCATTTAAAAAGAATGCAACATGACAACTTAATATAGATGCAACGTTATGCTGTGTTTTAAATCTATTACTAGCTCTTTATATGCAAATCATCATATAAATGTAGCAACTTGTACCAAAATTATACGTCTTATAATTTGTAGTAAGAGGATAGTTAGGCCTGTAATCAAGTGCAACCAGCACAGGAAACATAGAACAAGAATACTAGAACATCAGGAATATTGACAACAGCTAAAATTAAACAAATAATTATACGCTCCTGTCGATGTAATTATCAACGATAAGTGCACAAATAATTTATCATGCTGATGTTAGTCAGTACTAGCTATGAAAATTCACATTTCTATTTTCTCAGCATAATATCCTTTACTCATTGAACTCAAGTGTTCAACTGTATTGACAATTGACCATACCAGCCTTGTTGGATACATCCTTTACTCTGTTTCTGCTGGAAAACATTATGCAATTTACAATTGTACTTTTGATAAGGTTCAAACCTCCAGGGAGCGAGGAAGATACGGCTACACCAAAAGGTGTTGCGAGTTTTATGGTGATATATTTGCTTAAAAAACAAACACTTTCTTATAACACCAGCAGCAGATATAGAGTTAATGTTGTTTCAACATCACTTTATTACAATACATACACCAACATCCATCAGCGCCAGTGTATAGTTGTTATGGATACCCCTCCCAAATTTATTAATTCTAGACCCCAAATTATTGATTATTATATCCAAACTATACTTTTGGTTTTCAGCAGGTGTGTATCTTCTATCTACTACCATTTCTTCTTTTTCAATTTTATGGCCTATTTTTTATTTACCACTTATAATTGCCATTCTCCTAAGATTATCCAATCAACAATCCCAATTTAGGATTCTTTTTTTTCAACTTTTATATTGTTTTTTATGTAGTCAAAAAGATGCTGAAATGTGTTTATATAATGCTTCTTGTGAAACCCATTTCGGCTCCTGCTGCCATGTTGAAGAACAAGTGGCCCAGGCATGTATGTTTAACTTATTCCCTTTTGCACTCTTTATCTTGTGTATTCTTAGTTAAAGTAGATGTGGCACTGAATTGATATGTTTACAAGTACAGAAGCTTTTATTTTTATTTGTTTTCCAAGCAGCTCTTATCATCTAACTTGAATTTTTTAACTCTTGTTCGTGTTTTTTAAAGGATGTTAAAGTCACTTCTTTTTAGATCAAAATTTATCAATAAAGACTATTTAGCTTTTATGTATTACATAGGTTTACCGAGGGTGCTCTCAGTAAGGCCAGACCAAGACTTTCATATTGTAAGAAAGGACTCCAGTTATTACAAGGTTCAACCAAATTCTCCATCGAGCTCTTCCAAGGAAAGTTCATGGTTGTTGCCTTTAAACAATTTAAAACACGGGCTACTATGTTCAAATATATACATTCAATAAGTGTGTTTATAAGCAATGAATAATTATATAAAACACCCAGGAAAATTATTACCACCACCCTGAAACACCCCATGGGGGACTAGGCCCTAAAACAGAGTATGTACTCTCTGTATCCACGTAATTGACGGACATTTATTATATTTAATCTGAATTCTGGGATCACCAATTATTTTCAGAGATTAATCTGAACAACATAGGTGTCACAATTTAGTTATCAAATATAATGCAAATTACTAATAGTAGCCACGTCCGAGTAACTCCTAGCACCTACGAAAGTAAATAACTAAATCAAAAAAATAAATTTTTAAAAATATTATATTCTACGACTTATCCTTATTTCCTAAACAGGAGCTATGGCTTGAGGATGAATACCAATTGTTCCCAAAATCTATCTATATATCTTTATACATCTTTGTAAGTTTATTTATTAAGTATTTTAGGAGTTATGTAACCGAAGATTACTGTTTAGAATCAGAATTATGTTGAATTTTCATTAATTATAATTATAATCATAAGTCATTTATTAAGTTTTATACCGGGTAACTAACTATTAGGTGACTTTAATATATTATGTTTATACATGATTACCAATATGTTAAAACACAAGATTTAGAGAATGATTTCTCAAATATGTATAACCAGTAATTTCTTGCAATAGAACATACAAGAAAGAGATACTATTGGCACACCAAAACAATCACAAGAGGGGGATGAGTTCAAAGGCAGCCTTCACACAAACAGAAAGAAGATTTACAGAATGATTATCAAATATGTATAACTACCAGTAATTTGTTGCAATATAATATAGGAGAAATAGATACAATTTATCCACAAACTACATACAGAGGTTAAGGAATAGACATGTACATATCGACTAAAGAATTAACAAATAGATTACAAAATTAACAATAGATTACCTGGAAAGAGGATCGGAAGAAGATGATCGGAATGGTTTGTACAACAGCAGAATTGGGTATAGGTGTTGTACTGAGGTTATGGGTACGGTTCACTGTTGCGTGTATAATTCTTATTTAATAAATTAAAAACAAAATTTATGTTTATTTTATTTGTTTAAGTTTTTTGATTTTCTTCATATATTTTATTGTTTATAAGTCTCAAATATTGTAATATTCTATGATTCAAATATTATTAAAAAAATAATATTATATATTTCAAAATAAAAATATCTAAGAATAAAGAAATTTCTTAATATTATAAAAATAACAATAAATATTATAAACCGCTATAATATAAATAACTATCGTAGTTTACTATGCTACAGTTCACACCCATATTCTAAAATAACACTCTTTTTCTTTATTTTTTACTTTAATGAGATGCTTTTTCATTATTCACAGATCTAATGTAACAAATATTATATTATTTATTAATCAATAATCAATATATAATATATTTTTTTCTTTTTAATAATATCAAATTTTGAGAAAATTACAAAAATATACAAAACGATACGAGAGGCGCCACCATACCACAATTGTGTTCTCCTTTATATTAGTATAATATATTGATATAATGATTTTAAAAAATATTGAGAAATTGTATTAATATTTAGGAAAAATAATATATTATTGAAAAAATCTAACATTTAATAAATTTTAGGAAAATACAATATAGTCAGTTGATTTTAAGAGAATGGGAGAAATTGTACTAAAATGAAATTTTGGAGAATATATATCAAAATTATAAGTTAATTTAAATAGAAATAAGTTTAAGAGAATGTTATCATGGTAATACTTATTAATTAAAAAAATTAAGAAAATTAGAAAAATAGGATGAGACGATTTGAAAGGCGGCACCTAAACGCCTTATATTTTCCTTTACATAATTGTATTGATTTTTGATAGTTAGTTTTTTTACAACATTCGTTGCAGTTGCTATTTGATTTGCTATAAAAAAGTTTGTCATATTTTCATACAAAATTTGCTATTTTTCAAAGTTGATATTAACTAAATTTAAAAATGATACATTAATATTATTTATAATAAAAAATGAATTTTTAATATTCATCGTCAGTGACGGCATTCAGTCGCTGATACTTTTCGATCGCTAAAAAGTGCGCCAAAATCCCATCTACAAAAAAAATCAAATTTGGGAGAATTTCTGCTGCAATCAGTCGTTGATACCTTTCGGTCACTAATACTTCTAGTCGCTAAATTTGAGACCAAATGATGTCGCTGTTTTTGGTGCTGACATGGAACTATCTGCTACCACTTGCGGTTGCTGATAAAATTTACTAGCAAAAGAAAAAGCGCAAAATTTGCGCGGAATTTTTTTTCGGGAGGGGGAATGGTTGTGACTGAATAGCTACGGGCTGCGGTCGCTAAGTACCTATTAGCTACGAAAATGTGCCCGGTCGCGGAATGTGGTCGCTAATGCTTATTATTGCTACCGAAGTTCCGGTCGCTAAAAAAGTTGGTCACTAATAGGCCAGTTTCTTGTAGTGACTGTAAAGCATCTTCATGTGTTTGGAAGCAAGTGTTATATTTTGAAAGACAACTTTGAATATGTGGAAAAATTTGACTCAAAAGCCTTTGAAGCAATTTTTGGGATATTCATTGGAAAGAACAGCCTACAAACTTTATGTGATTGATCAAAAGAAGATTATGGAAATCACAGATGTGACTTTTGATGATGACATGTATCCAGGCTTGGAATGCCTTGATGATAATGAAGTTGAAGCCCTTGCATTTGAAAACCTCAACATTAATAGTGATTATGATGGGGAAGATGATGTTGATGCACAACAAATGATAAATGAAGAGACTAATCAAAAGGAAAATCATGGAAGTGGAAGCTCATCTCAAACACCTAAATTTGATAGCACAAACTCATGGGAAGAAAGAGAAGAATGATCTAGTAGTCATACCAACAATGAAGAAAATGATGAAGGCACAAGTCAACAAACTCATACAAGGAAGTGGGATAGAAGTCACACTAGAGAAGCAATTATTAGTGACCCTACTGCTGGTGTGAGGACTAGAAGTGCAACTGCTAATGAGTGCCTACATGCATGTTTTCTGTCTCAAGTAGAGCCTAAGAAAATTGATGAAGCTCTACTGGATCCTGATTGGATATCTTCCATGCAGGAAGAGCTGAATCAGTTTGAAAGAAACAAAGTTTGGGAATTGGTTCCTGCACTAAAGAATAGAAGCATTATTGGAACAAAATGGGTGTTCAGGAACAAGATGGATGAAAATGGTATAGTCACCAGAAACAAAGCAAGGCTGGTTGCAAAAGGCTACTCACAAGAAGAAGGAATTGATTATGATGAAACTTTTGCTCCAATTGCAAGACTTGAAGCAATAATGATTTTTCTAGTATTTGCCACACACTCAAATTTCAAAGTGTATCAAATGGATGTCAAGAGTGCCTTTCTGAATGGTGAGCTAGAAGAAGAAGTTTATGTGCAACAGCCACCTGGCTTTGAAGATCCATAATTTCCAAATTTTGTGTATAAGTTACTCAAGGCTCTATATGGACTAAAACAAGCACCTAGAGCTTGGTATGACACACTGTCAGAATTCCTACTGAAGCATGGTTTTACTAGAGGTACCATAGATAAGACTCTCTTCTACAAGAAATATGGTGAGGATATGATCCTAGTTCAGATCTATGTGGATGATATCATCTTTGGTTATACAAATGAGAAGCTTTGCCAAAGATTCTCTAAGCTTTTACAAAGTGAATACAAAATGAGTATGATGGGAGAACTGAGTTACTTTCTTGGACTTCAAGTCAGTCAAAGAAGTGATGATATCTTTATCAGCCAAACTAAGTATGTCAAGGATTTATTGAAAAAGTTTGGTATGGTTGATTGTTCACCTACATCTACATATATGTCTACTGCAACAAAGTTGGATGAAGATAAAAAGGGCAAGAGTGTAGATATTTCAAGCTATAGAGGAATGATTGGTTCACTGCTTTACTTAACTGCTAGTAGACCATACATCATGTTTGCTACATATTTGTGTGCAAGATTTCAAGCCAATCCAAAAGAATCACATTTGATGGCTGTGAAAAGGATTTTCAGATATTTGAAGGGGACTCCAA